>NC_091435.1:67749114-68049114 GCF_964237555.1 Oryctolagus cuniculus | reverse complement strand
GGGATATCAGCATCGAAGGTGTCAGCTTTACCTGGCATGCCACAACGCTGCCCCCCTGAAATGGTTCTGATGCAGCCAGATGCATAGGCAAGCAGCAGTCTATAGTTGAGGATTTCACCTTTCAAAGTGTCACAAGGTCTGTTGCGTGCCAAGTACTAAGCAGGGCTTGTTAAGTAATAACCCTTTAGAGAAGTGCTATTGTATCATCCACTAAGTAAAAGTAAAGCAGATCACTTGAAGGGCTCTGATCAAGAGGAGAGTCAGCCCTGAGCTCCGGCAGCCTGGCCTCACTCTGCTCCCAGAGTGGTATTCCTGGACACTTT
This sequence comes from Oryctolagus cuniculus, assembly GCF_964237555.1. NCBI lineage: Eukaryota > Metazoa > Chordata > Mammalia > Lagomorpha > Leporidae > Oryctolagus > Oryctolagus cuniculus. The sequence goes on along the minus strand of NC_091435.1, from coordinate 68,048,791 downwards.
GGTGGATTCCCAGAGCTCTTCAAGTCATAGTGGAAACCATTGCTCAAGGCCATTCTTCAAAGAAAACAAAGACCAGCGATCCTAAAAGAAAGACCAAGCAGGTGTTTTCTAGACGCAGAGACAGCAGGAATGAGGGTGAGTCCTGGTGGAGATCTAGGAATAGACCATGTCCATAAGAGAAGTGGCACAGGCCAGAAGGGGAGCCACGGCTACACTAACAGCTCAGGAATTTGGGCTGCCTGGTCTCTTTCAGCCCTCTGTGACAGGAGGAAGCAAATGTAGGCTTGAAGCTTTAGAAACAGCTGGTGGGACCGGAAAACGCTACACACTGTATGATACCTATTTCATAATATTCTGGAAAATGTGCATCCGTGGAGACAGTAAAAATCAGTGGTTTCCAGGGCTTGGGGATGGGAAAGGATAAGAATATGTGGGACACAGGGGCTGTTTAAGGGTAGTGAACGATTCTGGATGATACGTTAGTGGTGGATGCATGATACTATACATTCTTGTTTAAAGCCCAAGAATGTACAACAGCAAGAGTCAACTGTAATGTGAACTATGGAGCGTGGATCTTGATGATGATGTGTCAGTACAGGCTTATCAACTGTAACAAGTGCACTACTCTTAGTACATAATTGATTATCGTGGATGCTATGCATGTATGAGGACAGGGGACATATGGGAAAAATATGTATATTCCTCTCACTTCTGCTGTGAACCTAATAAATAAAATAAGGTCTTTTTAAAAAGGAGCTGTTGGGGGTGGTGCTTTCTCTGATTCATCTGAAATGCCTTTTCAGAGAGTGTTAGCTGGCACCTGACACTTCTACTGGACAATAGAGTGTCTCCTGTGTCTACATTGTCATAAAGGAATGCTACCCCAAACGTGGCCACGCAACCTGAACTACTAAGTTATAATCTATAAGGAGTAGAGCAGGGGGATTGTGATTGCAGGGAACCAGCCCAGGGATTCTTTTTTCTTAACATTTATTTTTTAATTTCTTTTCATCTAATTGAAATTGACAGAGAGATCATTCATTCCCTGTTTAACTTCCCAAATGCTTGCAACAACCAGGGGTGGGGCCAGGCGAAAACCAGGACCCAGAACAACATCTAGATCTCCCAAATGAGTGATAGGGTCCCAAGCACTTAAGCCATCATGTGTTGCCTCCCAGGATGCATAGCAGGACGTTGGATTGGAAGTGGAGGAACCAGGTATCACGAGAGTGGCTTAACCTGCTGTGCCACAGTACATGCCCAGACCCAGGGATTCTTAATGCAGATACAGTTTTACTGTGGTTATCATAAAGATACTTCAACAATGATTTTGTTCTCTTGAGTTTTTTTAATTACCTCCAAGATATCTTATGCATGTTTTTGAAGAGAAAAAAAAGATGATAAAAAAGAAGAGAAAAGGGACGAGAGAAGTCATCTGAGTGTGTGAAGTCAAGGTAGGCACCCTACTTTCTATCTCTGCTTTGAACATCCACAACCAGCCTTACAGTTATTCTGTTTCAGAGCTACTTCTGTTTTACATCAGTCTTGGCTCAGCTTGGAAATCTTGGACTACCACCTATTTTCATCACTCTTGGACTTAGAGACAGCAAGCAGTGGAATAAGAAGCCTTTCTTAATTCCCTGAATAATAACTTGGGCACAAGCTCCAGTTCTCCACTCTAGGTAGAGAAAATATGGCAGTAGTCAAGGAAGTTGGAGGCTAGGTTGGGTTGGCTCCGTGGGTTCTGTGGGTTTTTGTTGTTTGCCTTCAAAGCCCGAGGAAGGAGAAATCGTGTAGGGCAAGTTTTTCCCAGCCTGGGGTTCCCAGACCAGCAAAATCAGTGTCAAACAGAACTTGGTAAGAAAGGCACATTCCCTGCACTTCACACCTCCCAAACTCCGGGCTTGGGGCCTAGCAATGGATGCTTCTGCAACCCACCAGGAGATTCTGAGGCATGCAGCAGTTTGAGAACTGTTGCTAAAGGAAAGGCCCACAGAGCACATTGTCAGCAAGCACTGGGGGTCCGCAAAGGCCGCTCCCACAGCAGGGAAAGCTTCGAGCAGCAGGCGTCGGCGACGTCTCGAGTCACTACAGGTACAATACAAGATCCCAAAATATCTCTCAAGCTGGGGGAAGCGTCTCTTCTGCTCTTACTGTTGAGGAATGACACATACAGTGCCACCTCCCCAGACAGTATATTTGGAACTCCCAGGTTTGCCACCTCCAGGGGGAAACCACAACTCCCTGCCTCCCAAGTCACAAAGAGAAGGGAACAGGCATGATAAAACTACACATCCAGGTCCTCACCAGCAGGCTCTCTGAGGACAGCAATCAGATTGAGCCATCTCTGAGTCCCCTGTCTGGCATTTTCTGACAGTCTGCATGCTTAACTGTCACCAGTGGTTACACAAAGAAACCAAACAGGCCAGTTGCTGATGGGTAATCATAGGGGAAAAGAAGGTAACATTTATTAGGTGTCTAGTAGCCAGGCACTACGCTAGACATTCCACACATTGAATCCCTGTGGGACTTCCGGAGGGAGGCCTTGCACCTGTCTGCAGACAATGGAACTGAGGCTCCAAGAGGCAAGGAGACCCCACAGTTACCCTGCGGCTAAGGAAGGGTCTCAGCCCACCCACCTGACTTCCACACACACGCTGTTTCACTGCACCACGATGTTCTGGGTCTGGAGCTGGCAAAGACATCATGGTGGTAATGACCATGAAGTGGGAAAAAGTCTACAGGGTGACCTGTGAAGATGGCCCCTGCCTATGGAGGAGCGGCTGTCAACAGGCCCAGGCTCCACAGATGGCAGAGAGGGCAAAGGTCACCTAGGCACTCCCGTTGGTTCCAAGACAGAACGTGCGCCTCTTCAGCCTGTCCCTTCCCCTCTCATGTTCTGCAAGTCTCAGAAAGGACAGGTCAGTAACAGGAAAACTTTTGACATCACCGACATTTATCATATTCCACTGCCAAGCACTACACTGAGTACTTCTTAAGTCTTGTCTCATTTACTCCCCACATCAACTCTGCAAAATTAGGTAGTATTACTCTTTTTTTTTTTTTTTTTTTTACAGGCAGAGTTAGACAGTGAGAGAGAGAGACAGAGAGAAAGGTCTTCCTTCCATTGATTCACCCCCCAAATGGCCACTACGGCCGGTGCGCTGCACCGATCTGAAGCCAGGAGCCAGGTGCTTCCTCCTGGTCTCCCATGCGGGTGCAGGGCCCAAGGACCTGGGCCATCCTCCACTGCACTCCCGGGCCACAGCAGAGAGCTGGACTGGAAGAGGAGTGACCGGGACAGAATCCGGCGTCCCAGCCAGGACTAGAAACCGGTGTGCCGGTGCCGCAGGTGGAAGATTAGCCAAGTGAGTGGCGGCGCCGGCCAGTAGTATTACTCTTACTCCCAACTGACAGTGGAGAAAATCGAGGCTTAGGAAAGCAAATTAGTAAGTGGTAGAGCACGGTGCGAACCAGGCAGTCCTATTTCCAGCTCAGGCGCCTGCACTCTAACACTCCCTAGGATAAACTTCCAGGTGGGATTTAAATCAGCACACTCCCTGGCCCTTGTATGTTTTCTCTCTTTCTTTCTTTCTCTCTCTCTCTCTTATCTTACAAACACACACACACACACACACACACACACTCACCCCTCCCTTTCTGGCTCCACCCTGTCTCCCCTCCTCACTTTCTGCCTACAGAAAAGACACCCAAGTCTTAACTACAGCGAGGCATAGACAGCTAAGATGGCCCACCCCACCCTACCTTTTCGGGGCACCCACGGCAGACCCGGTAGCAAGTGGCTGGGCTGTCTATCTCCTCTTGTCCAAGAGAAAGCCTTCCCAAGCTCCTTCCCATTCCCCCAGCTGCCCTCCCTTCTCACCCCTGAAAGGACTGGTCCCCAGCTGCCCTCTGGAAGGTCCTTCGGTAGATTTGTCTACAACATCTCTGGGACTGAGTTGTTCTTGGGACCACTGAGCCCTGGGTTCCTCATTAAACACTCTTGAATTTTGATTGCTGAGTCTGTTCCAAACAGTTTGTTTTAAGGTTCGTAGGCATATCTGGGGCCTCTGCCTATATATAAATAATTGAAGCCTAAATGAGAGGCATTTGGCAAGCCTGGGCCCCTGCAGCTTTATTGGTCTGCCTCTTAAAAGCAGCATGGAGGGCCAGTGGGGCGCTGGGGGCAAGCAGAGCACTACTTGGGAAGAAGACACTGAGCAGGCGAGGCAGGGGACTGGAGCTGTGGAGCATAAAATGCCTGTAGAAGAGGAAGACAAATACCCGGAGAAGGACAGCTGGACCCACAGCAGCCACAGCCACCACAACCATGGTGCAGGGAATCAGAAAATGAGTGAGAATAAATGGAAACGTGAAGACAGCATTGAAACCACAGAGCGCAGAATAATAGGGAGAATGTGGGACAAGGCTAAGCAAATGGCTGTGTGCAAACATGCACACCCTCACATGCAAACGCACACACCCTCAGATGTCCTACAGCTTTGCTTTAATTTCAGGTTACCCACCCCAGGGCACATTAGGGACAACCAGCTCTCACTGAAAGAACCTTGGCTTTGCCTGCTCAGTCCCTGCTGCTGCTCTACCAGCCCCACCACACCCTACTTCTCTGCTCGTGGCAACTCACTTCTCCACCTCCTGCTCCATTGTTTGGGAACCCGCTCTGGCCTGAGCTTTGGAAGTGATCCTGGGGAGTATCGAGCTTCCTCTTCCACTCACCAGAAATCTGCCTGTACGTCAGTCCCTATTTATCTTTCCATGAAAGGAGCCATCGGTCCTGGAGTTTCTAGGGACATTGGGAGACTCCTAAGGCCCTGCTTCCCTATTGCCAGCGCGTGGGCTCATCCTGCATGACCTGCCAGTCACAGCATCCTGGAGTTGTCTCCTTCTTCTTTTCCCAACAAGCCCATTCTTCTCCTGCCCCGGAGATGGGACCCTCGGTGTTTGTTTCATTCTCCTTTCCTAGAAGCATTTTCCTGCCCTGTGCCCACTTGTCCATTGCCCTATCTCAGGCCGCCACAGCGAAACTCATCTCTCCTAGCCTCCCTCTTCCTTAAGAAGAATTTAATCTACAGCTGTGGTTAAACACCTACTGTGTTCATCAAGGACCATTGTTCCCTACACCCCTCCCTGCTTGCTTCAAGTCCTCCTAGGTAGAAAGTCCACCTCTGTGCTATTTGGAAAGAGGAGGAAAGCGAATCGTCCTCAGCATCACAGACCCAGGCAAGCTTGCTCCAGATCCTACTTCCCTCGGATCTTCCAGAATCTTCCTCCTCCAGCACATGTCCTGCACGTGGGGGGCCTCACCAGGGTTCCTTCCAGTCACACTAACTCCTCTGTCCTACACAACCCTGAGTCATCCCTTCCCTCTCCCCTCTTCGTCCTCATCAGTTAGTCAGTGCTATGACTCAACAGCTCACTTGTGGCACAGGTGAAGGGAACTCAACCTCCTGGCCAAAGAATGGCCTGGCCGACTGGTAGAGGACGCACTCTTTGGTATCAGAGAGCCTAGGTTTGGATCCTGGCTCTGCCAATGACTAGCTACCTGCTGGACACAGGTACTCATTGGCAAGCTTCAGTTTCATCACCTGTGAAATGGGCAAACTTAAAACAAATCATAGGATTGCTAGGGGAATTCACTGGCATCATACAGTAAAGCATTTGTTTAATGTCTACTGTATGGGAAAATGTCAATCAGGAGTAGCTCTCTTTATTAACTGGGGAAAATCATCACAGTTTTGCTCTAGGGAGCAGGGACCAAGACTCAACTGTGACAGTATGTGGGGATGTAGAAGCAAGCATCCATGGAGTCTGATGGGCCAGCCTGAAGTTGTAGATGCCTGAGTTTTAAGCAATCGCAAAACCCAAGGGAAACTCATTGGAGTCTTAGAATTTCAACTACTCATTCATGAGGGAGACGTGAAATGTCAGTGCACTGCATGATAAAGATAAAGGAGGTAGCTATTTCTTTATAAACTATTTAGTAGAATGGTCCTGTGCTAGAAATCTATTTCAGCCATCATCTGAATACCCTTAGAGTACCATGGTTCTCAATCAGAGGGAAGCCACCACATTGTCACGATCCACACAGCCACTTCGTCATTGCCCTGGAAACCCATTGTTTGGGCCCCTGATGACAGCCAGTGACCATGAACATGTCAGAGTAGCATGCATCCGGCAACTCTGCTCAGGCTAGTCTATCTGTGTCTCTCAATGCCTCCATTTAGAGAGAACACAGTGGCATGGAGGGACATGCACGTTTTGGCTCGAGGAGACACTGTGCACCATGGCCACAGGTCCCAAACTCTCTAGCGGTGTCTCCACTCACATCACCTTCCCCGACGTGGTGCATTGTTAAATACGTCTAGAAATGGGATTTGGCAATGCCTTTGTAAAATTTCCTCGAGTCATTTCACAAATGTGAAAGAAAAAAAATCATTTTCACACTCTCCAAAGTCTGGAATATACAGTCACCAAGCTCCCAGGTAAGCATTTAATAAAAGGCTGGAAGAGTCTTTATCTCTCAGATTGATGACAAGACTGCACCAGACAGCTTTGTCTGTGAGCCTTGCTGCTGTGCTCCTGAGTGGGACGCACACCGGCCCCCTGCCCCCTTCACTTCCAGTAGCTATCACTTGTTATTGGACGGGGGAAAGCAGAAATAAAGGGCATCCATGTGACCATTTCAGCCCCATCGCTGTGGAGGCTTCTGCTGCCTGTGGTGCCTGCCATGTCCCCAAGATGTGCATTCCCTCAGAGGAGGGCACCCCTCCTACCAGGGCATCACAAAGCAGGAGGCCCCGGATGACAGCTGAGGACACTCCCCCCACACACAGGGAAGGACGCTGTGAGTGGTCCTCACAAAGAGAGGCGGTGCAGGGGAGGGGGGAGGGAGGACAAGCCCGGCCGGCTGAGGGGTTGTTTACCTTCCCATAAATCCACCGTCTGAAAAATGTCCGTGGTCCTCACGCCGTAGATCTCCGCAGCCTTTAGGAACTGGGAGATTTGCTCCATCTGCTTAAAAGCCATCTTTGACTCTGAGATTTTGGGAATGGGCTCTTGCCCCGGTGGGTATAAGCTGTTTATCAGCTTGCACAGCACCTAAAAGGGGTGGGGGAGAAACAGAATGGATGTTTCCCTTCGTAATCAATGCCACAAATGAGACTCCCGCTCTGCTAGGGACACAGCTCACCAGATTTGGGTTATGAAACGAGGAAGGCGTAAATCAAGGCTGTGGAGCCCACACTGAACCCCAAGACCCAGATGACCCCGTTCCCAGGGCTACTCCTGACCGCACAGAGTCGTGCAGTTCAGGAGCCCCAGGCTCTCCTTGTCCCCTCCTTCTTTTTTCAGGGAATGTTTACAGAAAAGAATGACAGGAGCTGAGGGGGACAGGTTTCTGGACTTCCGTGGCAGCGATGAGCTAGAGGCTTCCAGAGAGGGTGGGGGAGGGGGGGTTCTGATCTGCTCTCTGTCAAAGGGCGGATGCGAATCCGCCTTCCGTGACTCATCCCTTACGTGTTAGGGATGTATAAAGGAGCCCAACTGAGTACCCTCCTCCCAGACACCTATGGCCCCTTCCTGGGCAGCCCAGCAGGTGCGTGGGATGGCAGTTATGTAAGAGTGTATCACAGCCTGCAGGAAAAAGAGGGGCTTCATCCAGCAGCCTCGCTGGTGGTCCCCCAACCCAGAACGCACACAAGCATCTGGGCAGAGCAGCAGTTATCAAATAAGGAATCCCAGCCACTGAGCAAAGAGACATTGAGCACCTCCAGGGAGCACAGCTCTCCTGAAGGATGGAAAGGAGCTTTAGCCAACTTCCCTCACCCGCCTTTCCTTTGTCTTGCTGTGCAACCAGCCCTTTCCCTGGGGGAGCAATGGCCCCAGAGGGGCTGATGCGCCACCAAGACTGGGGAGATCACGGGAAATACTTTTCTCTATTCTCACTGGAAAATTCAAAAGGGCCCTGGATTTGTGACAACTCTAGAAGGATGCTGTGATGTTCCGATGGGTGGGGAATCCTCTACACTGGCTGGGAACTGTGCAGAGAACCCAGGGCAACCACCCTGCAGAAATAAATGCATTCCTATCCTCTCCCGGTGACCCCCGGAGCTTGGCAGCTGCCGCTCCCGCAGAAAAGACAGGACCCTGGGCAGGTCGTCCCTGCCCACCACCCCTGCGGCGGCGACCGCTGCGGGCCTTACCGTCCCGTCCATCAACCATTTCTGAAAGTGAGCCCTGCCGGGGGGCGGGTGCTCTATGTCCTCGGCGCACTGCAGGATGATCCAGTCCACCAGCTTGTTCTCCAGGTCGGCGTCGTACTTCTGCTCGATCTTCTCCTGCACCTCCCGGCTGAGGCCGTAGCTCGGGCCGCGGTTAGCCATCTCTGCAAGACAAGAGGAACACGCGCCGCATCCACACAATAGCAGCCGCAACAGCCCCGGGCTCCCGGCACACGGGGCAGCGATGGGGCTGGGCGGCCCGGCCCGGCGGAGGCAAAGCGGGCAGGCAGCCGGGCGTGGTTTAAGTCAAGGAGCCAGTGGAGCCAATGGGGTTTCACCTCCGAACCGGGAAGGGAAGCGCAGCCACGCGCCAGTGACTCTAGAATAAAGCCCCGGGCGGCCCAGGGGGGGCTGGAACCCCTCCCCCCCCGCCGCCGTGCAGGTCCCGCCTCTCGATGAGACGAGATGACGAACGAGAACTCACAGTGAAGCGTGAACCCCCACGCAGCAAGGGGGATGGGAGTGGGGGTGGTCGTTTTCCTGGCCGGGCTCGGTGGCACTTCGTGCAGGCAGGAACCACGCGGCGAGGAAGAAGAGCAGGTGATTACCAGGCAGGGAGGAAGGCTGCCGGGGCGCTGGGCAGCCGCCGCTGCTGCATCGCTCCTGATTCGATTGTCGCATGGCCCGGGAGGGTCAGACCAGGGCGGTTGCCTAGAGCCCTCCGAAGAGCCAGCCCCGTGGGCTGTCAGTCAAGCCCGCCCGCCGGCCTCCCGGTGGGAGTTGCTTTCTCAGCCACACAATTCCGTCCCCCGCTCTGGGGAGCCTGCCGATTGTGTGCGGGGCCGGCCTGCAGCTGCCCTGGGGGTGAGAGCTCGCGGGAGGGGCCGTGTGCCCACTGCCCAGCTGTCGGGAGTGGCCGGACCACTCTCCCCTACCTGGAGGCAGCCCTTGTCTGGCTGGACCTCAGCAGAAGGACTGAGAGCAGGCATCTGTTCTGCTCTTAGCCCAGCTTGGTCCAGAAGTTTCCACGTTGGTTTGACATAATCAAGGGAAATGATACACACCTTTCTAATATTATTTTTGACCGAAAGGACACTGGGAGTAAGTTTTATAAATCAAGCAAAACTCGGTGTCCCAAGAACTCTTAGGAGGAAAGGTTTCTATAGAGTGTCAAGACTTTCTCTGTTTATTTCTATTAAGAACCATGAAGGGGTACCCCCCACCCCGCCGTGGTGCACTAGGTTAATCCTCCGCCTGTGGCGCCGGCATCCCATATGGACAGCGGTTCTAGTCCCAGCTGGTCCTCTTCCAGTCCAGCTCTCTGCTGTGACCTGGGAAAGCAGTAGAGGACGCTCGAAACATTTGGGTTCCTGCACCCACGTGGAGGGCCGGGGGACCAGAGTCCTGGCTCCTGGCTTCCAATCGGGGCAGTTCTGGCCATTGCGGCCTTTTGGGAGTGAGCCAGCTGATGGAAGACCTTTCTCTCTGTCTCTCCCTCTCACTGTCTGTAACTCTACCTTTCACATAAATAAAATATTTAAAAAAATAAAAAGAACCATGAAGGTACAACTGACATACTGGACAATAGGTGAAGACTATTTGGCGTGAAATCATTAGATCTAAGCTGGCCTGAAATTTTTGTACAATATCAGCCACTTGGGGGTAAAGATTAAGTCTCCATGCTGTTGTGTAAGTCTCTGGGTACTTTTCATTAGAAAAACAGCTCAATACTTGTTCTTTGGTTCACTTTTTCATTTAACAAATATTTGCTAAGTGCTTAAATGTGCCAGACACTGGGCAGGAGAGGAATACAATGTAATTCTTGCTTCTGGAGTGAATGGCTAAAACTGAGTCACACACAGCAGATAAAGCAATTCTAGTACATGGGATGGTGAGCTCTGTTTCTGTGCGAAATTGATTGGAAACCATGCAGGAAATGACTTCTCCAATAATACATGTATCGAGAAAAATGTCCTGGGCCTGGACTAATGGCAACTTAATTACTTGGTAGCTATGTGAGTGGTTTGCCTGAAGACAGATTTAGTGGCCAGTCCTTGAAGTGGGAGAGTAAATTCTGAAAGATAAAGCTGTGAGTGAACCAAGAGATTTAAGGAGAGCTGTACATTTAGAAAGAAGCAAGGGGGAAGGCTGGTTAGTACAGATCTCCATGCTGCCGGGAAGAAGCCTTAACGACAATAAAATGTCTAGAAACCCAGAGCTTAGCAGGAAGAGTTTAGAGCAGGGAGCGAGCTCATCAGCAGAAATATAGAAGTCACTGCTGTACCTTGGTGGCAGCAGTCAGATCAATTCCACCTGGGACTGAGGGAACACGTATCCAAACAGAAATTCTGTGCCTGGAATTGACCTAAGGAAGACGTTGATTTGATGCACAAAACTAGCAACAATTCAACATTTCTAAAGGTGTGCATATGCTTTTTTTTTTTTTCAGATTGTGTTTTGCAGATCTTGTGTACCTGAAGATTCCCTTGAATTATAACAGAAAAGTTGATGGGCTATGAGTGCACGACTGAGCCCATGGCTGTGCAGGGGATACAGTGGCAGAGAGGGGCTAAGGTATGGTATAGGTCAGAAGTGTCCAGAAATGCACAAGTTTGTAAAGAAAAAATGCTGGATGCCCGGAGGGTGATGGCAGAGATTGGCCCAACCCTGCACTTACTGAATACCTGCTACCATGGTGGTTAAGTTTTTCAGCAACAATTTTTAAGGACTTATCTATGAGTATGCATCAGAGATACAAAAATGAATGAGACCTGGCAAGTTACCAAAATTAAACATGCAAATAGCAAATGCCAGTCAGATGTCATGCTAAAATTATGCACATGACACTCAGATTGGCACAATTATTCCTAGAGCAAGGGGTTCGTGAATAGTAGAAAGTTTATAAATGAGATGATTTTAAGTTTGGAAAGAGGACTAGGGGTTTGCCAGGGCAATGAGGTGAAACAGGAGGTGTGGCAATATTGCTGGCAAAGGCAGCATATGAAGGCGAAAATGTTCTAGTACCAACAAAGTATGGGGGTACAGGGAAGAAACACACAGAAAGCAAACGAGGATGAAATGACAGACAGGCTGCAGACCATAATGTGCTGTGCTTGCAAATGCCCATGGATTTCTGGAATTATTAAACTCAGCCATTATCAGCAATCATATTTTTTTAAAAAAAGATTAAAAAAAGATTAATTTATTTGAAAGAGTTAGAGAGAGGAGAGACACCTGCTGGTTTACTCCCAAAATGGTTGCAACTGCTGGGGTTGGGCCAGGCCAAAGCCAGGAGCCAGGAGCTTCCTATGAGTATCCCACATGGGTGCAGGGGCCCAAGCGCTTGGGCCATTTTCCACTACTTTCCCAGGCCCATTAGCAGGGAGAAGGATCGGAAATGGAGCAGCTGAGACTCAAACTGGCACTCATATGGGATGCCAGCTTCACAGGAGGTGACTTTACCCACTATGGCAGAATGCCACCGTGAACTTACTCTTAGATAAATTAAGTCCAAACGAAAGTTAAATAGTAAAAATGACTTGCTTCCTAGTTTATTTTGTTATACTGTTGCCTTTGTTACCTGGGATATCTAGGTTAATTGTCCCCATGTGGTATAGATACTACGTAATGGTGTGCTACAGAGCATTTCTTCCCAGCTTCGTGTCCATGCGTGTCAGTACATGCTGCAAACAGGGTTCCCTCTAAGCCCCAGAAGCCCGTTAAATCTTTACCAACCTACATGGACCTATGTGTCACAGTTTTCTTTCCCTTGGGGATCTGATTCAGGTGAAGGAAAACGAGACTGTCAGGATGACTCATAACTTTAGCTGTCTAACAGAAGTGATGGTGGCGCCATTTATTGTGAGAGGATTTGTAAGTGGGATGGGACATGAAGGGAGAAAGACAATAAAGTTTGGACTTCCTGCATTTGGCTGTTGGTTTTATGGGTCTGGAGCTCAAGAAAGAAATACAGATTACAGGAATACAGTTGAATACTCTGCGTGCAGGTAGTGTTTAAAGCCATAAACAGGGATGATGTTGCTCAAGTTGAGTAACCAGCCTGAGAAAACCGTCCAGGCCAGAAGCCCAAGGACTCTTGTAAGACGGGTAGGGAGAAGCCAGCGAGGTGTTGATGGTCAGAGATGTCTGAGGATAAACTGTGTCAAAACAAAGCTCCTGTTCTCAACGGTACTTAAAGGGAGGGAGGCAGGCTTATAAGCTGAGGGTTTCAAAGTAGTAAGCTCTCAAATAGGCCAGTGTTGTTTTCATGACAGCCCAGACGCCCCGCCACACACTGCCTGGGAAGAGAGATGAGGAAGAGTCAAGAAGGACTTCACAGAGAACGTACCATTTGAGCTGCTTTTATAGCACTGGAACATTTATTAGCAAAAACCTGAAAGCCCAAGAAAAGAGGAAGACAAAATGGTAAAGGGCATTTCCCCCAAAATATACATTTGGTTTTCAAAAATTGCCTTCACTTTTCAAGGTACAGTCTCCAAATACACCAAAGTATAACTTTTTTTTTTTAGCAAACCAAGTTATACACACTATTGTTTCTAAATTAAAAAGTGACTTTAGATCTGTTTTTAAAGGGGATTTTTTAAAAGTATACAGTAGGGGCCGACGTAGCGGCTCACTAGGCTAATCCTCCACCTGCGGCGCCGGCACACTGGTTTCTAGTCCCTGTCGGGGTGCCGGATTCTGTCCCGATTGCCCCTCTTCCAGGCCAGCTCTCTGCTATGGCCAGGGAGTGCAGTGGAGGATGGCCCAAGTGCTTGGGCCCTGCACCCACATGGGAGACCAGGATAAGTACCTAGCTCCTGCCTTCGGATCAGCGCGGTGCGCCGGCCACAGTGCGCCGGCCGTGGCGGCCATTGGAGGGTGAACCAACGGCAAAGGAAGACCTTTCTCTCTGTCTCCTGTCTCTCTCACTGTCCACTCTGTCAAAAAAAAAAAAAAAAAAAAAAAAAGTATACAGTCGGCTCTCAACTGTGGATTCAACCAACAGCAGATCAAAAATATCTGAAAAAATTTGCATCTGTAGACATTTTTTCCTTGTAATTATTCCTTAAACCATACAAACATCTACATAACATTGACATTGTATTAAGTATTGAAAGTAATCTAGAGATGGTTTAAAGTACACAGGAGAGTGTACTAATTAGATGCAATATCAGCCATTTTATATAAAGTACTTCAGTATCTAAGATTTGGTATGGGGGGCGGGGAGAGTTGTCCAGGAAATAATCCCCTAAATACTGAGCGACTAATTTATTTAAATTTCACCCACTTTCTCCCCTCCTCCAGAAAATGAGTTCTTCAGGATTTTTTCTTAACCGTTCCAAATTCAGTGAACATTTAACATACCCACTTGGGAAGTGTCTTGAGAACAGTTCCATGGGAAGGAATGGTCTCTTTAGCTAACTTTGTACTTGATAAAACTTTCACTCAGTTTTTCTTACTCATCCACATAGACCTTTCTCTTGGCTGTCTGGAACACAGCACAGGGATGATGTGAGTCTGAATATGCCTTGAAGCTCACTGCAAGTGAAATAGGTTCCGTGCACTAGACTTCCAGCTCACTGACACTTGTTGTATCCCTTTGTGATGTCCATGCTTAAACTGTTTTGAAATAATACAGAATTCCAGAGGTCAGGAACAGGTGCTGCTGGCTGTTCATGCATGTTACAAGTCACCTGAATATGAGGCAGTGAGTGAAGAGGTACCAGAAAAAAGGATCTTTGGGGGGAAACAGAAAAAAACACTAAGGTAATCGACAGTGGACTAGAATACACATTTCACGGGTGCAATCTCATTTGGAATTTGTGATGTTAACCTCCACAAAGCCAGATTAGATTTTAAAATAGCTTTTCCTATCTTTGGATCTTTTTTTAAAAACCATTCAACATATCAATGCTGTAAACTTGTAAAACCAGCATTCCAATCTGAAATCTTGAGGTTAGGTCAAATCCAGTTCAGCTTTAGAAGGCCTATCCACTCCTTGTCTCTACTTCCTTCCCATCTCACCATGGATTATTTGTGCCCAGCGGTTTCTCCCTGGACTGTGCTACGCATAATAAAAATCAACACAGAAAGGCAATGCCTCCTCTGTCATTCTAAATGTGATGGGGCTGGCACTTTGGTGCAGTGGGTTCAAGCCCCAGCCTGCAGCACTGGCATCCCATACAGGTGCTGGTTCGAGTCCAGGCTGCTCCACTTCTGATGCAGTGCCTTGCTAATGTGCCTGGGAAAGCAGTGGAGGATGACCCAGGTCCTTGGGCCCCTGCACTCACTTGGGAGACCCGGAAGAACTCCTGACTCCTGGTTTTGGATCGGCGCAGCTCCGGCCAGTGTGGCCATTTGGAGAGTGAAATGGTGGAAAGAACCCTCTTTCAGTCTCTACTGCTGTTACTTTTTCAAATAAAATAAAAATAAATAAGTAAATGTGTTGTTATCCTTACAGCCAATGATCTAGATTAATATCATTTTCCTGAAGAGGAAACTAAGACTAAGAGAAGTCAAGCAAACTGCTCACAGAAACAGAATGCTAGGATTTAAATCCAAGCTCCAGTCTCAACCCTTAAAAATTATGCTATGCTGCTTCCACACACAGGATATGAATCTCTATAATCATATTTAATTTTACTATTTAGCCTCAGAACTCTTACATAGGAAGGATCCTTTCATCTTTCTTTAATTTTTCATTTTTTTGACAGGCAGAGTTAGTGAGAGAGAGAGACAGAGAGAAAGGTCTTCCTTCCATTGGTTCACCCTCCAAATGGCCGCCACGGCTGGCACTGTGCCGATCCGAAGCCAGGAGCCAGGTGCTTCCTCCTGGTCTCCCATGCGGGTGCAGGGCCCAAGGACCTGGGCCATCCTCCACTGCCTTCCCAGGCCACAGCAGAGAGCTGGACTGGAAGAGGAGCAATCAGGACAGAATCTGGTGCCCCAACCGGGACTAGAACCCAGGGTGCCGGCGCGACAGGCAGAGGATTAGCCAAGTGAGCCATGGCGCCGGCCTTTCATCTTTCTAAAAAGCCTCAGTCCAAGCAGTATCGAGGCAAAAAAAGATTCCCTAATAGCCAAGCATCATCCTCTCAAACCACTCACCAGGCACTGTGGTAAAAGGTGACTCTTAAAAGGTGATTTTTGTCCACCATAACCAATAGATTATAGTCAAGCTGTATCTGTGCTAGGGGTGGCCAAGACTACCCCTAGGTTCAGAGATGTGCTAGAACTCAGGATTCAGCATACAGTTCTATTCATGGTATGATTTATTACAGAGAAAGGATACCAAGCAAAATCAGCAATGGAAAAAAAAGGTACATGGGGTGAAGTCCTAGAAAATTACGTGCAGGCTTCCAAATCTTGTCTCAGCAGTAATAATAGCACACGTGAAATGCTGTCCATCAAGGAAGCTTCTTAAGAGATTCAGTGCCCATGGTCTTTACTGTGAGCTTGTTAAAGGGGCAGCCTACCTGGCACATAATAAAATTCCAGGTTTCCAGGGCAACAGATTCTCAGCACAAATCATCATGTTTGTACAATTTAGGCATCGTTGAATTATTCTGATCAATTCTGGGAAAGGTGGAAACCTTCTGCAATTCATGTTCCCAGGAGCCAGCACAGTGGGTTAAGCTGCCCCTAGGGACCCCACATCCCCTATCAGAGTGCCAGGGATAGAGTCCCGCCTCCACTTCTGATCCAGCTTCCTGCCAATGTGCATCCTGGGAGGCAGAAGCTGATGGTTCCATTTCCTGACTCTCTGTCACCCCCACGGGAAACTCAGATCCTGACTCCTGGCTTCATCTTAGCGCAGCCCTAGCAATTGCAGGCATTTAGGGAGTCAACAAACAAACAAAAGCTCTCTCTCGCTCTACTTTTCAAATAAACAAAAATGAATATACACTTAAAGAATAAGCTAAAATATGGAAATATTTGCTTTACGGCATCATAAGGTTTTCATTTACAAAAGTAAAACTTGTAGTTCAAATATAACATTGATATCCTGATTTTTTTAACTTTATTGTGCTTCAGCCATTTCTCCAATCATTTAAAATATATTTCAATAAACATTTCCTATTTTGTAAATTGCACTTTAAAATGAGAATTTTACAAATTTCCAATCTTAATAGTATCAAACAAAAAACCAAAATATTTGAACTTTATTCTAAGGAATGAAATTAAGAGCTGGCAGTGCTACCATAAGAATAAATATCATTTGAATAAAAAATAGGAGATATTTTAATGGGAAAAAAAATAAGAGCTGAAGGAAGGAGAAAATTTCCAACCAGCAGTCAGTACTTTCTTCACAATTGCTACTATTTATGCGAATACATCATTAAATAAATACTTCTCTAATATTTACAAAACAGAGGTGGAGGGAAGAACCTAAAGTATTAGAGTCTTTGACTAGCTGTCCCTCTTCCAATCTTCTGGATACATCAGTTTATATACCAACTCAAAACATGATTCTAATTAACTACAGTTGAAAGTTTATCAATTAAGTCATCAATAGTATAAACAAGAAGCTGAAGGTCCGCTTTTTCCTTCATTCGGTGATCACTGTGTTTTCGGAGGATTACGTCTACGTCCGTGCTGACGACTCGGTCGGCCACCTGCATGGACGTGTGCCAAGGCACGATGTCATCCTTCATGCCGTGCAGCAGTCTGATGGGGCAGTTCACAGGGATAGGGCTGTGCAACAAGCAGTGGTGCTCTGCTTCTTTAATGAAGCTGTACTGAATGTGATAAACTCCTTCTTCGTGGTATTTTGACGGCATGGTCCACACCCCTTTCATCTCAACCTCCTTTTTCACCTATTGGGGAAATGAAAAAAAATTCAAGTACGTGCGCAACATTAACACATTAAGTAGTCTTAAATAGTCTAACAAAAGTAGTCCATGAGTAAAGTGACAGAAATAATGAAAGCATAACAACCATAATCCTCAATAATTAAATACAGTGTGCAAGATATTGTGATAAATAGTGTGATAAATGGGGCTGGCATTGTAGCACATCAGGTTAAGTAACTGCTTGTGCCACCAGAATCACACAGCCTTATAGGAGAGCTGGCTCAAGTCCTGGCTACTCCGCTTCCAATTCAGGTTCCCACTAATGCGCTTATGAAGTCAGCAGAAGTTGGCCCAAGCACCTGGGCCCCTGCCACCATGTGGGAGAACCGAAGGAATTCCTGGCTTCTAGCTTCAGGCTGGCCCAGATTTGGCTGTTACGGCCATTTGGGGAGTATACCAGTGGATGGCAGATCTCTCGTTCTTTCTCCATCACTCCCTTTCCATTGCTCTTTTTTTGAAGCAAAAAAATACATCTTAAAAAAAAGAAGGCTACTGTGACACAAATTTTACATATATTATTTCATAAGATCTTGACAATAATTGTTATTATTTGATTTTCATTAAATAAGAGAATTTAAATATCATGTTCAAAGATCAAGGTTAGTAACTATTATGACTAGGATTCAAACTTACATTTATCTAACTTTAATCCACAGCATCTTAAGGTGCTGCTTCACCTGGACTAAAAAAAGGGAATAAAAAGGACACTAATTTCTTGGAATCAGTACAAGTGTTATTCACATTTATATAAAATCAAATCTTAGAATACAAACTTAGATTTTGTAACAGCCATGGCTGGGCCAGGCCAAAGCCAGGAGCCAGGAACTCCATCCTGCTCACTCCCATGGCTGGCAGGGGTCCAGGCACATGGGCCATCTTCTGCTGCCTTCTCAGGCACAATAGCAAGGAGCTGGATTGGAGGTAGAGCAGATGGAACTTGAACTGGCACTCTGATATGGGATGCCAGTCTCACAAGTGGTGGCTTATCCTGCTGCTCCACAATGTTAGGGCTGAAAATTTAGCTTTTAAAATTATAACACTAAAAAATTAATAAAAATAGCTTAAATGAGTGTGGGAAAGGGGAAGAATCGAACACAGAATTAAAAATAACAGTAGTTACTCTGAGACAATCATATACATGCTCAAGCAATTTTAGACTAAATAGAAAAGTATAGATAGTTTTCACCTTCTGGATTCCTGGGAATGAGGGAAAATGATTTTTGTTTTGGATGACAAAGTCATCTTCCAAATACATCCTAAAAATGGAACAGTATCATTTCTACATTTATTCTTTAAAAATATTCAGTTATTTTCATCTACTTGAAAGAGCAACAGAAAAAGAGGGGGAGGGGGAGGAAGAGAAAGGGAAGGAGAGAGAGAGGGGCAGGGGGCAAAGGAGGGATGGAAGGAGAGGGAGGGGGAGGGAGGGAGAGTAGGAGAGAGATCTTCCAAGTGTTGGTTCACTCCTCTAAATGCCTCCAACAGCCAAGTCTGGACCAGGCCACAGCTAAGAACCAGAAACTTCGTCCAGGTCTCCCACACGGGTGGCGGGGACCCAAGTACTTGGGCATCTTTTGCTGCCTCCCAGAATGCATTAGCAGGGAGCTGGATCAGAAACAGAGGGCTGTGACTCCAACTGACAGTATGATGTGGGATACAGGCATCTGAAGCCAAAGCTTGACGTGCTCTGCTTGAAATGAAACAGTGCATGTCTTTTGATTCTTTCAGAGTTTTAAGCATTTTTTCTAAGTAAAAATCAGAATTTTCTATAATGAATAACATATACTTAGTATAGAAAACATGGGAAATAGAAAAAAGTGTAGAAAGAAATGAATCACCATAATCCTACCATATGGATATAAAAACAATTAATATTCTGGCTTATGAGGGTGGTTGTTTGACTTGGCAGTCCACACACCTGTGTCCCACATTAGAGTACCTGGGTTCAACACCCGGCTCTAGTATTAGATGCCTGCCGCCCACATGGAGGCCTGGATTGAGTTTCTGGCTACCAACTTTGAGACAGGTCAGCCTTTATAGCTGTAGACATTTGCAAAGTCTACCAGTGGACAAGTGCTCTCTACCTCTGTCTTTCTGCTATCAAGTAAGTAAGTAAAGCTTATTTCCTTCCAGTACTTTTCTTTATGAATCTGTTTTACATATATATAAAGTATATAAAATACAAATCTATGACACATTTTATATGAGGCTATTACATTAAGTTTATTGAAAATGGAATAAAAGATGCTTATTTTGATAAAAATATAAAAAAATTATTTACTTGTCTTTAAATATTTACTTATTTATTATGAAAGTCCGAGTTACAGAGAGGGAGGGACAGACAGACAAAGACAAAGACAAAGATCTTGCATCCACTGGTTCACTCTCCAGATGGTTGCAATGTCCAGAGCTGGACCAGACCAAAGCCAGGAGCCAGGAGCCTCATCTGGGTCTCCCACGTAGGTGACAGGGGCACAAACACTTGGGCCATCCTCTGCTGCTTTTCCCAGGCCATCATCAGGGAGCTGGATCTAAAGTGGAGTATCCCGCACATGAACCAGAAAAGGCACCCATGTGGGATGCAGACATCACAGGCAGTGGCTTTACAGGCTAAGCCACAACACTGGCCCTTATTTATTTGAGACACAGAGAAAGAGCAAACAGAATTCCCATCCACTGTTTCACTGACTACATGCTTGAAACAGACCTGGAGTGGAGCCAAAGCCAAGAGCCAGGAACTCAATCCGGGTCTCCCATGTGGGTGACAGGAACCAAAGTACTCGGGCCATCACTAACTGCCCAGTATGCATGCATAGTTTTTAAAATAATCCATTTTCCATTATTTTTGGAGGACCCCTCATATACAGTTTTCTATGCAGCTTTATTTATCTAGTACATATATTTTGAGCTTTAAAAAATTCTATGAAATGGCCAGCGCCACGGCTCACTAGGCCAATCCTCCACCTGCGGTGCCAGTACCCCAGGTTCTAGTCCTGGTTGGGGCACCGGATTCTGTCCCAGTTGTTCCTCTTCCAGTCCAGCTCTCTGCTATGGCCTGGGAAGGCAGTGGAGGATGGCCCAACTCCTTGGGCCCTGCACCCGCATGGAAGACCGGGAGGAAGCATCTGGCTCCTGGCTTCCAATTGGCGCAGCGTGCCGGCCTTGGCAGCCATTTGGGGGGTGAACCAATGGAAGGAAGACCTTTCTCTCTGTCTCTCTCTCTAACTCTGCCTATCAAAAAAAAAAAAAAAAATCCAGGAAATGTTTTTAAAGGCTACATAATAAACTTAAGGTTTAAGATTTAGATGGCCATCTCTATCCTGCTGATACTTCCATGAATACCTTTAAGTATAAAGGATCACTTGTACAAAATCAATTGTTTGGAAAGATTATCAATAAGACTTGAACTAAAAATCAAGATGTGAATGGCTTTAAGGCTCTTGTAGTCATGTGACATTGAGGGGGATTTCTAATTAGAAAAACAGGATGGACATTTTATCAACAATAAAGGAAAATATCAGGAAAGAAAAGCCATGTACAACATGTTGGAGATTTTTAAACTTAAAATTTCCTCCCTAACACTATGATTTTTCCATGTTTAAAACTGTTACTTTCTTGTAAATATGGAAAGGAAAATAAGACTTTAAAAATATGTATGATATAACCTATCTATGTCTTTATACATTTTTTAATTCCATGAAGATCTGAGTCAGTGAAAAAGTTGTATCTGAAAGCCATACTTTTAAATGCCTGTCTCAAAAATCAATGAAGTTCCATAAAAGCATAAAATATATAAACCTGTATTAATATCATGAATTTCTCTGAATTAAACAAATGTAAAACAAACAAATGTTTAAAGTGAACATGATATTAATTTATCCTTAAGTTACTCAGGATTGTTCTTGAATTTGTATATTTTTCAGTCATGAAAATGATGCTAATTACTGAAACAGAGAATAATAGCTTCATTTTAAGCATTCCTGCCTAGTTAGCTCTGCTATCTGCTATTACAAAATTGGGGTTCATTAACTGTTACCTTTATAAAATGCTGTATGTTCTGAAGCCCTCAAAAACAAAACATTCAGAAACAGCGAAAGTAGTGTTACCCAATGACAATGTACAGCATACTTGGGTTCTGTACCAAGAAACTCTCAAGGCACAGAGGTTTGGAAGCTTCAATTACAAAGGGCTTTGCAACCCAGCTGAGGCCCTCTAGTGTCCAAAGGAGGATACAAAGTTAAGTCAGTTAAGGGGGTTAAGTTCCAGATCAAAAATGTTGGGCTTAATATTCCCAGGGTTACAAAAGAGGGTAAAAGTCTCTGTTCTCTGGATACCGGTCAGGCTCATGGTGTGCCTATCGAAGGAGAGACAGTCCTGGCCCCTGATTTTTCCTTCTGCATGTTTCTACATTAACAAGACCTCAACATGCTTCTGTTCATGATACAGGGTTAAAAAGATATGTCCTGATTTGCAGGTTACAGATCTTCTTCGTCGTTTAGGGAGTATCTAAATTATCCACGATAAGTGATGTGGAAACATATACACAAAAAAGAAATATATAGAGATCTTGTCATTTATCAATAATATAAAAATGTTTAATCAACTTAAGTCTGCCATGGCCCTGAGATAATTTCCTATCATGACAAGGACCATACCGAGTTAAGAAGATGGAGCAAGGGAGCCAATGTTTAGATGCAGAAAAAGGTAATGGTAGAAAAAGCATGAGAACAGTGAGCAAGTACAGATGAGAAAAGACAAAGAGGGGAGAAAAAGTCTGAAATAGGCAGTAAGGGCAAGGAAGAACAGTTTTGTAAAGATTTTTGTCCTGATAAGGAATGATATGAGGAATCTGACTATGCAGACAATGCTGTTTCTTAAGAAGCTAAGAAGAGCATGAACTAGAAGAATAAATGGATGATCTTTAGCAGAGATTTCAATGCAGAACTTGAAGCAAAACTCAATGATATTCTACCACTGACATTTCATGTTTTTAGTGGTTCTCATACTTTACCCGAGGGGCTGATGTTAAAGCAGTTTACTGGGCCACGGCCCCAGTTTCTGATTCAGAGTTAAGCTCAAGAATTTGTATCTCCAACAAGTTCTCAGGTGGTACTGATGCTGCTGGCCAGGGGACCATACTTTTTGAATCATTATGCTACACTGTATTCCTGAATTTCTGTACCTCAGGCCTGCCAGGGCCTTAGTCTCACAGATGAATTCTAGACTCCTAGAGAAAAAAAGGCCAACCACTTAACTGACTGCAAAACAACAGAAAAAAACCCTACCACTACTCATCATTTCTTTAGCTTTGCAGACAACTGAAGTGCTTAAACATGTGACTGGTAACATAGTATTATAAATTAATTACCTCAGAAACCTCATTTTTGCCATGACTTGCTGATTATGAAGTAATGAAAAACACTTTTTCTTAAAAGGTGAGAAGTAGGAGTAGAAAAAGAATGGCAAGTAAGCAAGCCAGGACAGGTGCATCACCACCTGTGAGGAACTAGGCTGCCTTCAAGATTAGAAAAAAGTTACCCATTTGATTAGCCAGTCTAATATGGCTTTAAGAATAGGTAACATCATCCACTTGCCACAAAGTAAGAATAATATGTACAAAAAGAGGTAATATATGATCCAAATAACTAAGTGTGATTAATAAAGAAAACTGAAAAAAGATATTCCAGGGGCCTGTGTTGTGATGCAGCAGGTTAAGGGACCACCACCTGCAATGCCAGCATCCCATATCAGAGCACTTGTTTGAATACCAGCTGCTGTGCTTCTAATCTAGCTCTATCCCCTGCCACTACCCACATGAGAGACCCGGATGGAGTTCCTGGCTCCTGGTTTCAGCCTGTTCCAGACCTGACTGTTGAGGTCATTTGGGGAGTAAACAGCAGATGGCAGGCTCCCCTCCCCCCTCCCCACACACTGTAGCACTGCTTTTCAAATAAATCTTTTATTAAAAAAATTTCAAAGTGTGACTTCATTCATGTGAAATATTTAGAGGAACGATTTGAAGGGACTGTGCACAAAAAGAAACCTTAAACAAGAGGTCAAATAGTTAAAGGTGGCAAAGAAATTATGTACAAAAAGACATAAAAGACAAAAAGACAACTAAACCACAATATGGACTTAATCAGCATAGTAAAAAGACAGAAGACACAGGAACCAATACTGAAAAGAAGAGGCAGCAGGGGCAAGTATTTGGCCTAGCAGCTAAACCACCCGTTGGTTTATTCACACTCCCTATCAGAACGATTGGGTTTGAGTCTTAGCTCCACATCCATTTCCAGATTCCTGCTAATCTGCAACCTGGGCAGCAGTAGGTAGCAGTTCAAGTAGCTGAGTCTCCGTCATCCATGTAGGAGATCTGGATTGAGTTTGGAGCCCCTGGCTGTTATGGGGAGTAAACCAGCAGACGGGCTCTCCGTCTCTCAAATTGAAAAACAAAGAGGGAGCCAAGAATGATAGGGGGTATGTACCAAGGGTGCTAAAGCAACTTGTGACTTACCTCAACAGGAAGCTGATTAAACTGTGTCACCAGGCCATCTGCAGCTGTAGCTACACCAATAAGTGCCATGACCTTTTCTGGACGCGCAATTGCAGCATGAAGCATAAGCCATCCACCGAGGCTAGATCCAACTAGTATCTAAAATAAAAGTATGAGACTAGATTCATCTAGGATCTAAAATGAAAGTCTGAATAGTTTTAAAGAGGAATTCCTTTTTCTTGTCCATAAGGTGAATGAGCAATTTAATAGAAATGGAAGTGTTTTTTTCTCATATTCATCTAGGTCCCAGATTTTTAATAATTGGCACCAAGTAGAATTAAACTGTAAGTTTTTGATAATTAGGGCTATTATGTAGGATAACTTACAAAAATAAAACTTGTACAAAGAAAATTAACTTACTACTTAATGCTACAAAGTGAATATTATAGAATATTTTAAAATCAGATAACAAAACTATTAAACATTTAAAATATTAAATAAGTTTTCATATCTAAAGAAAAAGCATAAACATCATGAGATTTTAGTCAATAATTACCATATTTAACAAAAACAGTCACCTGTGGTCCTACAGCTAATTCATCAATTATAGAAAGAACATCTTTTCTCCATTTCCCCACTGTGCATTCTTCTAAGTTACCATCTGAACTTCCAACTCCTGAGTAATCAAATCTGGAAAAAGAGAAAAGCATATTTGAGTCTAAGTATCCATGGACCTATTTGATTTTTTTAGTTTTAAGAAAGCACATTCCTTATTATTATAGTGCTTAAAACAGTAAAACATCACAGTCAGCATCTACTTCAGCAAATCCTGCTGGGTTAACCTTCAGATATTTCCTGTATCAAATCCCGTTCTCATCTCCCCCACCGCTCCCAGCCTCACCCAGTCATTATCATCTCTCCTCCAAACTAATGCGATTATCTTTTAATAAGTTTCCTCATTCAAATAATCCTTTTAAAACAAAAACCATGTCTTACACAAACCCTCTGAAGGCTTTCTATAATATACATATGTATGTGTGTGTGTGTGTGTGTATATATAAAATTCAAGATGTATTTATTTGAAAGGCAGAGTTACAGAGAAGCAGAGGCAGAGAGAGAAAGAAAGAGAGGTCTTCCATCTCTGGTTCATTCCCCAGATGGCTGCAATGGCTGGAGCTGCACTGATCTGAAGCCAGGAGCCAGGAGCTTCTCCCAGGTTTCCTACATGGGAGCAGGGGCCCAAGGACTTGGGTCATCTTCAACTGCTTTCCCAGGCCAAAAGCAGAGAGCTGGATCAGAAGTGGAGCAGCCGGGACTCGAACTGGTACCCATATGGGATGCCAGCCCTGCAGGCAGCAACTTAATCTGCTACACCACAGCACCGGCCCCTATATATTTTTTAAAGGTTATTTATTTATTTATTTGAGAGGTAGAATTATAGACAGAGAGAGGGAGAGACAGAGACAAAGGTCTTCCATCTGCTGGTTTATTTCCCAAATGGCTGAAATGGCGGAGCTGGGCTGATCCAAAGCCAGGAGACAGGAGTTTCTTCCGGGTTTCCCTCTCCCACACAGATGCAGGGGCCCAAGGACTTGGGCCATCTTCTACTGTTTTCCCAGGCCATAGCAGAGAACTCGATTGGAAGAGGAGCATCCAGGACTAGAACTGGTGCCCATATGGGATACTGGCGCTGCAGGCGGAGGCTTAGCCCACTACACCCAGCACTGGTCTATAATATTTAATAATAGCCAAAGTTCTTAGTATGTACCAGTTAAGATGCCCGTATCCCACATAGGAAACCTGGTTTCCAGCTCCTGACTGTAAGTTCCTGCTAAAGCACCCCCTGGGAGGCACAGGTGATGGCGAAAGTAATTGGGTTCCCACCACTCGTGTGGGAGACCTGGGCTGAGTTCCTGGCTACCAGCTGTGGCCAGGAGTCGGGGGCATTTTGGGAGTGAACTGGCAGAAGGGTACTTGACCTTTCTCTCTCTCTCTCGAAACAAAATGCCCAAGTCCTTACCATATCTTGATCCCTGACCTCCCCTCCGATCTCCTTTCCTACTTCTCTCCCTCCTTCTTATTGGATGCTCACTTTGCTTGTTGAAATTAGAGGAATACACCACACCTGCCTGCCTCATCAGCTTTCCCGTGTAGACGGACTACTCTCCCTCCAGATAACCACTCAGCTCCTCCCTCACTCCACTCAGGCCTTTGGCTCAAATACAACATCCCTGACGTGTCCATCTTCCAAACCGTGCGTTTCTCACCACTCTATTTCCTTACTCTGCCTTGCTTCCTTCATAGCACGGACTACTACAAAACACAGACGATATGTGCATGATGCACTTGAGGCCTGTCTCGTCCATTAGAATGGAGGCTCCATGTGGGCAGAGTTTGCTTTGTTCACCACTGCTTTCCCGCTGGCCCCTTCAGCACCTTGCAAGTGGTAGTGTTGAAGGAAAGGCGGACAGAATTAAATTCACCATCATCGACCCTCCTGCTTCTCCTTCCAAGTTCCTGGTTATCCAGGCTCCAAGTCAGTGTCACGTGTGTATTTTACCTCTCCTTCAAAGTTCCAACCCAATAAATCATCAAGTATCATGCCAATATAATACACCTGGTCACAGGCAACTATTCCCAATTCTCATGACAACTGAGCAAACTTCGCATGCTCTTCCATTACCTGGCATGTCTTCTTCCTTTTCCTTCTAAACCCCTGGTCAGCCTTTTTGGGCATGTACTTCCTTTGAGGAACTTTCCTTGACATATATCCCCATTTAGAACCACTTGTATGCACTCAGTTATCACTTTTTCATATTTTGTTTTGTAATCAAGTTTTAAATATTTGTCTGCCTGTGACCAGCATGTCAGTCCACCAAGCATAGACTGTTTTATTGAAGTTTGTTTTTCCAGGCTATGGAACACTGCCTGCCCTATACCATCATCCCTCATCCTCCTTTCTTCGCACACTTTTTTTTTTTTTTTTTTTTTTTTAAGGAAAAGGGTTTATTGGGGGAAACCCGACAGAAGGGAGGAAAGGGGCAAAGAGGGAGGAGAGCATAAGAGAGAGATTAAGAGACAGACAGAGTCAGAGAGAGATCTGGAGAGCCATGTGTTCAGGAACAGGTCCTCTTAAACCTCTGGGGTGGGGGGAGGGCGGGCAGGGAAGTGGGAGCAGCCACATTCATTCCTTTCTTTGTGAGATCTTTGGTGGTTTCTGTTATCTTAAATGCAAACTATCACAGTAGTCTTCTAAATGTGTCTCTATCACTCCATGTCCAAGAAGATCTGCTTTATACCAGTTAGGCTTTTTCTTACACATTATATTGGCAGAACATTACCTTTAAGGGCTCCCTATGATGAACAACAGAAAAATGTAATGCTCTGGCCTGTTTTTTAAGATCACTATATTCTGGTCATCTCAGATTGATCTTTTGTTAACTCATCAGAAAGAACTGGTTTAGCCAAACTGGTCAACTTGCTATTCCTAAAACAGGCCCTACAAATGTTTCTGTTTCACACCCTACGATGTTACTTCCTGAATCCCTTCTCCCACCACCTTCTTTACTAATATCCTCTCAGAACTCAGTGCAAATGAAGGGCTCTGGAGGAAAGCTTCCTCAGACAGGTGGCAACACAAACAAGAGTTTCCCATATGAAACGTCCATAAATCTTATTTTTATCAGTCACAGGTAATTTATATCCTGTCCTCAGACAGACAGAAAGGGCAGCCGGGAAAGAACACCCACACACACTCCCATGGATTATTAGTGAAGCTTCTAAAAATTTAAATGGATTTTTAGGCTGTTAGTGCTGGAAAATAACTCAAAAACTATCTTTAGTCCAAACTCCCTTCCCCCTCCTGATGACAAAATTAGGCCTAGTGTTTATGAACTGACTTGTCATGGTTACTGCTGCAATTCATTCTGGAACCCATGTTTCTTGAATTGCAGGTCAATGCTTTTTCTACTGAATGACACTCTCCCGTCAAATAAAAGGCTAGTACAGATAAACCTCTTAACAAAGGAAGCAAGCTATTTTACTGAAATAATTGTGGGTATGAAAAATTAGGAGCTATAAAATTAAGCTTCAGATAAACATCACCTTTTCCTATTTATGCTCATACATACTCAAAGTATAGGAGTGAAGGAGAAAACCCAGTTGGAACATAAATTATACAATACTTTTAAACACATATGTTACATTTAAATATGCATTCTGGAAGTAAAATAATAAACAGTGGCCAACGAAATCTTTAAGTTGTCAATGGAAAAATCACAGTATCATTTTAAGAGATTGCAAAACAGCCAACTAGGATTATGTATTTGTTGTGACAGAGATTACTGCATCTAAAGAACTTACCACTAATTCCCTTCAGATGTCCTTTCCTGCTAAGTATTGTCAGTGAGGTACAGACAGTAAAAAAAGGTCTCTTAAAAGTCGATTTTTCCATGACCCTAAATTGTAAAATGAAAGTTTACAAGCCATTAAAATAATCTATAAAAATGATGGCATTTACTTCAGTTGGTTAGAGCAGAAGTAATTCTCCACTGCCATGCTAAATGGTAGCAATATTTTCTCTGAAATGTGTTGTTCCTACCTTATATAGGCGTGACCTAGAGATTTGCAAAACTCCTCAATTGCCAATGCTTTTGTACCATTCATATTAGAAAGATAGCCAGGGATGAAGATAATTCCCGGACTTTTGCCTTTTAGCCGCTTATAAGCCAGTTTTGGAAGGTCTGGTCGCTTAAGGAAAGAAACTGATGTCTTTGGTCTGCAAGCTAAACAAAGTACACAAAAACATAAACTGTAGTTTACAATCCTCTATATTTTCAATCTTAAACTCTGAACTGATGTTAAAAACCATTTCTATTTAATAGGAAAAACAAAAAAGACTCAAAGTTACCAAGTCAAGTCTGTGCATGACAACTTTTAAAACTGTGTCAAAACCAGTACCTTCTTTGAGCAAAGTCCAATCCTGATTCTTCCAAAATACACAAAGAGGCAGAAATTTCAAGGCAACAAGATAGACTTTTACAAAACTTTTTTCTTATTGCTGCTATGTCCTAAGCAGTCACTAGACTTACCTACCCTAGTTTCAGCCCTCTTTCATGAGGCTTTTGTCTTCTTCTTTTTTAAATTATCTTTTTTTTTTTTTTAATATTTGAGGAGTTATCACAGGCTTTACTTTTTTGGGAAATGGCGGGGAGAAACAGGTTTGCTGCCTTTGGGAAACTACTTCAAAGGGTAGTTGCAATGCCCCTTTTCTGACTGACTGTTCCAGTGTACAGTCAAATATGCCAAATTTTGAGGGGTCAGCATCCTGTATTAGCAAAAATGCATTCAGTTTTCATTTTCTTAGTTAAGTTTCTATCCTCTTCTTTATCACCTCCCCAAAGAGGAAATTTCCCCAAGACAATTAAAATTTATTTAATGTTGAAAAGTTAAAAGGGAACAGATTTTTGACATTATATCCATAAACCACCTCTGTACCATAAGAATTAGCCGAAAGCCTGGAGCGAATATTTGCTAAATACATAAACGAATATTATACTGTTGTTAACCAACTTAAGAACCATACTTCCCTAGTAGTACTTAATACATAACATGCACTTTTGGTTTTGTACAATTAATTGTAACAAACTGATTACATAAAATATTTTTTAAACAAAACTTTAAAGTAACTTAAAAAAAAGTCTCTAATGGCAAAGGTGCGTGGCAAAAGTGTAAATACACACAAAGCCTAAAAACAGAAGTAATTAAAAGGTAGACTATACGAGTATATAGGTCCATATTGGTCCATAGTCTAGTTTCCTTTGCAGAGTAATGCTGATGGCAGCATCAAGAAGGTCAAACTAGAAATTGGGCTCAAGAAGAGCGCCTACCTACGCTTTCATCAAGTCAAGGGAGAGCAGGTCTATGCATTTTAACAAAGTCACAACCTGTAAACCACTCGAAGCCACCAATCATCTACTGCAGTAAATGCCCACCTTAATTTCTCTTGGTGTTGGCATTCAATGCAGGGAGGCAGGGAGAGCAGGAACTCCTTAACCCGCAGGGCGTGAAAGGCCGGTAAGGGCCGAGACAGGACGAATGCCCAGGACTGTACAAAGCACCCGGAATTGGGGTGCTCAGAGAGGGGAACAGCACTTTTGAAAGGGGCGCCAAAAGCGCACTGTGCAAACCCGTGTGTTCGAAAAAACGCATCCTATTCCCACCTTTCGGACTAACCTGGGAGCCACCGTGGCACCTGCTGGGGCTTCCGTGCAAGTAATGGACTGAAGTCACGCTGGGGACCTAAGGAGACGGCTGCCCAGCTCCAGCTCCGACGTGGCACCCAAGCCGCCACGGCCGCAAGGCCGACACCCGCCATCTTCCCAGCGGTCCCCGCGCCCCACACCGTCCGCCGCGCAAGACGGCTCGGAACCGAAAGTGCGCATGCGCCGCGGGCTGGAAGGCGGAACTAGTTCAAAAGCGGCCCGCCGGTTTCCCATGGCGGAGGGTGTGTCTGCCTAGAGCGGCGCTCTTGCTGCCTCGGGTTCTAGGCGTTTTCGCAAGGGCTGGTTTGGAATGTTTTGAGTGGCCTCGGGAGTCGGCCTTCTCAGCCGACTGGTAGATATTCCAGAACTTGAATTTCACGGAGGAACGCGCCCTGACGTTCTGACTAAAGTAAACATTCCGAGGACTCCAGGGAGCCCACACGCGAAATGCTAGGCTTGTGGCATCGCAAAGTCCTTGCGACCCCTGACAGCTTCAACCTGTACCGACCATACTCTCGGTGTGGTGTGCAGCTGCCTGGCGTGGAGTCGGACCTTTGCCGCTTCCTCATCATTTTTCAGTGTTTTGCTTCATTTCTAGTTCTAGTTCTTGACGTTCCTGACCTCTGCCTCATACCATGTGCAAAAATAAATGCCAGCAGATAAATGGTCTAGAGGACGAATAAAACTGAGAGGAGTAAGCAAGCTTTGGGAGAGTATTGTATAGTCCCAGAAAAGAAAGGACTTAACAATTGAAAACCACAAGTCATAACACATTTAATGGTATATAAATTCAGGTTTTTTTTCAAACGTAAAAGATAACTTGTCAAATAAGAGGCTGGAAAAAGTTTGCAGCATAGATACGTTACTACTTCTATTGAGTCTGCTTCTGGAATTCAAAATAAATCTTGGAAATAAAAAATATGTAATTCCAATAAATAGGCCAACAACTGAATAGGAAGTTTATGTAAGTAACTATGTACAACCTCACTCACTGAAAACTATGAATTACAAAAATACATGCCATTTTTTCCACCTAAGAGACTGGCAAAAATGAAAAGCAATTATTTGCAAAGATGCTAGAAACCGGCACTTAGTGTGGTTGCAGAGAGTAAGTTGATAAAATTTTTTGTCAGTCTGGCCACATCTGTTTCAATTTAAAATATGTGTCACTTTCAAGTCCCTTCCACCCAGGACCTTCCTCCCCATGACTGACTACTTTTATAGGGGAGAAAAAAGGCACGAGTTTATAAGGATTCATATTAACCACTACACCACTTTTAGAGGGAAGCAGGATTTAAAAAACTGAATGGACAATAGAAAGATAATGGAATAAATTACACTACCAGGGCTTTGGGACTACAGCTCTGAATATCCTTCCAAGGTCTTGGGGCCTCAAGCATCAACCAGTCCAAGCCTTATGTGGTATCTTTCTGCTTAAGTTATGATGGTTGGTGAACTACCTTGAGTAAAACAATTTTACACCCCGGTTGTAAATTGTGGAGCAAAGGCTGATGCAAATTTTAAAGTCAAAGTTTGGGTATAATGAATTCAGGTGTCAATGGAGTTTTGAGAATCTGCCCTATTGGAACATGATAGAAAAGTTGGACAAATTCAGACTAAACAGGTCTCTTTCTTGAGAGGTGTAGCGCCTCTCCAATAGTAAAGGCAGCCGCTTGATTTCAGCACATACTCCAAAAGATGCTGAGTCATTTTGCCAGTTCTCCATTAAGCCTGTGACAGGTTACAAAGGCACGAAATCACAAGGGCAATGCCTCACCACCCCTTACATCTTAACAACAAACACTTCTCCCTGAAGTCTCCAGATAATTGTAAATATTATCTCAATCACTCCTTCCTCTTCATTTTGGTAGGTCTTTTGCATTTTATGTGCAACAAAATGAAAAGTCTGGACCTGTCAGTACAGTGGGAGAAAGCACTGCACAAAAGAGCAGGGAAAATCATGGGCATTTTCTCTGTCCATCTTATCAATCCAATAAAGCAGAAAAAAATCTATGGCTAATGGTAAGTGAACATACTTGTACTTCAATTAGCTGCAAGTAAAAACAAATCTGTTTCCGATCTGGGCGCCTACTGTCAATGTTGCCTTCCTTAATATACAGAGAGGTAAAGAGAGGCAGAGAAGGCAGTCTCTCTGAAATCTGCTTAGTTCAAGGGGACAAAAGAAGTTCCTACCATTAAAGCCCCAGAGCTTCACTTCACATTTGCATGGTTTTTTTGCACTGTCAGACAGACGGATAAGCAAACAATCCTTGGGATGTAATAACCGCATGCATGCAAAAAAGATAACAACGCAAGATTTTTTTTTCAGAATCTCTCTCATTTTGTAGTAATAGAAATGTGACCAAAGGCACTTCTAATTACTTCGGTTTATAAATTACAAATCATAATGTTAGCACATAACAACCTTTAGTGGATTCTACAACTAACTTTGGCTGATTAATGCATTCTCCATCATGTTATAGTCAGGTAACTTCCAAATGAAAGAGTTTATTTTCAAATGTGGAATCAGGTCAACATTTTAATCCAAACGCAATATATTTAACACACATACTTAGAAGGTTGACTACATCATGCAAGCTGATTAGGCTACTTTTACAACCCTATGAAGAAAATACAGTACAAGAAAGTTTTATCTTTACATTACCAAAAATCTTAGAAATTACATTTCATTCTTTTAGACCATTACAGAGTTTAAGGGTGATCTCTACAAAATTAGATTTTTAAAAATGTCTTTAAAAATCATGATTTTTGTCCATTATTGTTCAAGTAAAACCTTGTATCATCCAGTTGAAAAATCTTATTATTGGTAACATGTACATATGTATACGAACTACACTGCAAATTTTAAAAATGTACCCAAATTAGGTCTGAAAAAGTTTTATAGACACTTCTAATCCTATCATTTCATCTTGTGCTAGTAAGTGATATCATCATTTTCTACTTCTATTCATTTATCTAAGAAAGAATACATTCATACTTAAAACGCACAGAACATGAAAAACTAAAATAAATGCATTTGAAAAACCATTTATAAACAGACTTGCCTGAAGTCATTTCATTCAACAAAAATTAATTTAACTCTAAAAAACAAAGGCAAATTGTAAAGAAACACATAATAAAAATAGTACATTTCAGACAATATGAAGTTGAATTTCATTTGCCTTTCTATAGAACTATACCACTTCTACAAATAAGTATTTTAATTGGTCTGTTCTTTGGTGAAAATGGAGCTATGATATTATAATATGTCATGTGACAGTGCAATTAGCTAGTGTGCTCCATAACAAAGAGAAATCAGACAACTGAAATGAACTACAGGATGCCTTTATTCTCAGCACCCAGAATGGAGTAATCGTTAGCAAAACAAGCTCCTGACTCCTAATTGCCCAATGTAACAAAATGTCTGCTACCGAAGATGGCTTTTCTGAAACGCACAGCTTTTGTTTCTTTTTTACATGAAGTAGTTTTAGATATATATAGTAGCTTAAGCTGTGGTCACACTGCAAAGTCAATTTCCTGGGCATTTGGTGGCATTATACAGAATAAGACTAAATGCAGTTTAGTTTGAAACTACAACTGATAAACAGAATTCATGCCAAGTCTTTGGTTTTGGTGTAGGACTTTAAAAAAAAGGGCAAAATTCCCCAAACATATTCCTCTCCAAGCCCTTATTTGCTTATTTTTATAAAATGTTACTTAATAAAAAAGCCTGTTGATTACCAATAATGTCAATGCCAATTATTTGGATACCCTAATAATTCCATATTTCCAAGTACACATATACAGACATTTTGTAAACTGTTTATCCCACCAAAACCAACAGCTGATTAAAAAAAAAATAGTTTGTAAGAAAGTTTCCTTTAAGTGATACTATGTATCAAAATAGTGTTTCTCATAGGAGCTTCAATTCTTTTGCTATTCATGATTAAGCTTTGAATTAAAACCCCTTTTCCTTTAAAAAAATGACTTCTCGTTAATATGAAAGGAACTCTGAGTGTATACAGTTAAAGGGATGGGTCTGTTGGGTTTCTCTGAGTGTGTACAAGTTAAAAGGATGAGTCTGTTGGGTCTTTCCATCTGGGATTGAATATGGCTTCATTCTTGTAAGAGATTATTGCAGTGTGCCCTGAACTGGATTCTTCCTCTGCTCACTATAACAAGAAGTGAGTGTAACCTTCTGCCCCAGTAACTATAACATCCATCCAGATCCGCATAGCTTCTGGTGATGGGGCCACCATATAGTAGATTCTGTCATGTGTCTTGACGCTGAAGGTAAGTAATGGATTGGGACTCTAAAATTCAAAAAAAGAAAAGAAAGTAAAACAAATACCCTGAAATTAAAGCATTAAATAACAAAAATATATGGGAAAGTTTCTTTCTCTTTAAGCCTTCTGATTTATAAAAGTTTATGTAGGTATTACTTTGGCTCCACTATAGCATGTAACCCCTTCCTCAGAACTGACCACCTTTCTGGATTTTATGCGCAAAAAAATCTCACACAGAGCTCACAACTCTCTTAGTGGCTAGTCTGTTAAGCTGTAGCAGGGTACCTATCTGATAGTAGGTGCTTAATAAATAGTAGCTATTATTCTTAGCTCTCCTAAGGTCCTAAGTTAAGATTCTCCTCATAACTGCACAGTAGCTCCATTTTAGAGTCCTAACAAAGTCACTTTACAGGGTTCTAAAACCAGTATGTTTAAAGCATTTGTTGCTCCCCCATTCGCGGAGCAATGACACAAGACCCTGCGCTGTTATTTTGTCTGCTCGGCCCTTCCCGGGTTTGCTGCTGGTCCTTCCCGGGTTGGCTGCCGATCCCTCCACCTCCGTGGAGGGGCGGCTCCCCCTGCCACTTTCCCCACTTCCGCAGGGGAGCGGCACACCGCCGGCCAGCTCTCTCGGGGCTGCTCAGATGTTATCCGGATGTTCCCTTAGATGTTCCTGGTGCATGTTGTCTCTCTCCTCCTTTATAGTCCTCTTCCACCAATCCCAACTCTGCTGCCCACACGCCGAGCATGCTGCTCTCCTCCAATCAGGAGCAGGATCAGCTCCTGCAGCTCATCAAATTGGCGAGAGGCAGCTGTGTAGAAGTTGTTTGGTCTCTCTCTCAGCGCCATATTGTGGGAGAGCAGATGCATAGAATAAGTCTTAATTCCAGTAACTTAGTCTAGTCCGAGTTGCTCCCCAGAGCATTTCCTTACTTTGTCATAACTTTTCTTCCTCAAAAAGATTCCTATTCATTTTGATTTCTCTAGCACCATTCTGATCTTAACTACCCATTATCCCAACAACAAATCCAAATGGCTTTGAATCCAAAAATGTCCTTTTCCCAACTAAAATTTACATTAAGAGTTAGAAATTTGGAAAATTGATGTTTACCTTATTAGCATTCTTAAGGTGGTCATAATACACTTCTTCAATGGCTTGAAAGTATATTACTCCTTTTAATTTAGCTTCATGTTTATCTGCAAAGATAGATGAGTAGATGAGTATAAAAATACTTTATTACTATTGATTGACAGGAAAAACTAATTTCATTATAACTGTCATTATTAGGGGTGGGCAGGCAGAGTTAAGATGCCACTTAGGACATCTGCATCAACATATCAGAGTGCCTGGGTTTGAGTCCCTGACTCAGCTCCCTACTAATGCATACCGGGGAGGTAGTACATGGTAGCTAAAGTGGTTGGGTCCCTGTTGCCCAAATAGGAAGCTCGGACTGTTTCTGGCTCCTGGCTTGGTCCTGTCTCATGCTTAGCTGTTAGTAAGAATCTGGGAGTGAACTAGTAGATGAGCAATCTCTCTCTCTGTCTTTATATCTTTGCCTTTCAAAGAATAAAATAATAATTTTCATCACTGAAACATTTGTAGTAAGTGATTTAAAATTAGTGATTAAGATAATTTGAATTAATGCATTAGCACATTCTATATTAAAAGACAAAACAAAAATCAGATCACCAGCTCCAAAGCAAGCTAAACTGTGTCCAAGCTCATCAGCAAATCAGTAGGCAAAAGGTAGTCCAGAATGACTGTCAGTTTAGCACACGAAGTGTACACACTATTGACATCATACAAATTATTCCTCATGTTCTCCAAGGCTATCTTGGAAATGGAAACATTAATATTTAGCTCTGTTATAATTATTTTTAATAAATATTTATTTATTTGAAAGTCAGAGTTACACATAGAGACAGACAGAGAGGTCTTCCATCTGCTGGTTCACTTCCCAGATGGCCACCAATGGCCAAGGCTGGGCCAGGCCAAAGCCAGGAGCCAGGAACTTCCGGGTCTCCCATGTGGGTGCAGGGGCCCAAATACTTGGGGCATCCTCTGCTGCTTTCCCAAGCACATCAGCAGGGAGCTGGATCAGAAGTGGAAAAGCTGGGACTCAAACCAGTGCCTATATGGGATACTGGCATTTCAGGAGGTAGCTTAACCTATGCCACAATGCTGGCTCCATAATAATTTTTTAAAGTTTCTATTTACTTATTTATTTACTGGAGAGGTTGATGGAGAGTGGGCTTTTTTTTTTTTTAACTTTTAATTTAAATAGTATTCTGTGTTCCTTTTCTATCAGACTTTTCCAGCAGACTTGATTTTTCCCTGTTTTCAACAGAGCCTCATGCCAATAATTTGCTATCCTTTCAATAAAACATTTTCTAAAGTGTCTCCAAAGACTTCATCAGGTTTATTATAAAAATAAAATATAAAACAGATAAAAACAAGAAATACATCAACCAAATAGCACCACTCTATGATCTATTAAGTTCTTGAAGTGTTTCACTATTTAAACTCTGCGAGGAGTGGGACCAGTATTGTGGTGCTGTAGGTTAAGCTGTCACTTGTGAAGCTGATAGCCCATCTTGGAGTACTGGTTCGAGTCACAGTTCCTCAGTTTCTGATCCAGCATCCCGTTATAATGTGCCCAGGGAAGACAGTGGAAGATGGCTCAGGTATTTGAGCCTCTGCCACCCACGCGAGAGACCAGAGTGCAGCTCCTGCCTCCTGGCTTTGGCCTGACCCAGCCTCAGCTGTTGTGTCCATTTGGGGAGAGAAACAGCAGACTGAAAATATCTCTCTGTCTCTCTCCTCCCACCATGTCATTCTGCCTTTCAAAACCAACTCATCAATAAGTCTTTAAACTCTGCAGAGATCATAATGTATGTGAGAGTACTAAAGAATTTTCTTTTTTTTTTGACAGGCAGAGTGGACAGTGAGAGAGAGAGACAGAGAGAAAGGTCTTCCTTTTGCCGTTGGTTCACCCTCCAATGGCCGCCGCGGCCGGCGCGCTGCGGCCGGCGCGCTGCAGCCGGCACACCGTGCTGATCTGAAGGCAGGAGCCAGGTACTTATCCTGGTCTCCCATGGGGTGCAGGGCCCAAGCACCTGGGCCATCCTCCACTGCACTCCCGGGCCACAGCAGAGAGCTAGCCTGGAAGAGGGGCAACCGGGACAGAATCTGGCGCCCTGACCAGGACTAGAACCCGGTGTGCCGGCACCGCAAGGCGGAGGATTAGCCTAGTGAGCCGCGGTGCTGGCCTAGTACTAAAGAATTTTAAAAATGTGGATTAAAATGCTGGGAGACAATCAAACTCTGTTGATGTACATGCAAATAAAACAGCCCCTTTAGAAATGCAACTGGTAAAACACATACAATTAAAAATGTAAAAGTCCTCTTGGCAACTTCTTCTAAAATTGTATTGCATAAAGATCTACTCCAGCTTGTGCAGATGCACACGCGTTATGGCACAAGGCTGCAGAAGATCTGCTTGAGTTAAACAAAGGACTGATTTAATTACAGGCCAGCCATAAGTGGAATTTCCACCTCCACTGAAAGGACTGAGGTAGATCCGTATATGCTTATAAGAAAAACATCTTGAACTATGATTATTATGTGAAATACAGTATGAACAGAGGGATAATTTGGTCTCAACTGTGTAAAAGGAAAATACTGAAATAGGTATAAAATGAAGATAAGTCTGAAAACATATTTCAGGCTTAACAGTGGGTGGTCAGAACTTTTGTGATGTAAAAAAGACTTTCATTAAACCACCTTTTTATATTTTGAATTTCTTGCTGAGTAAATGTCCCTTTTTCCTAAGAACAGCGATCAAAAAATCCTGTGAAAACATAATGGCCCTGAGAGAAACAGAAAACACTCCTATCTGATTACATTCACGGCAGCATTTCCCTAACTTATTTGAAAATGGCCATAGCTTTGCGTTTTTTGTTCTTCTGTGGGAGGCACTCTTTTCATTTATACCACGTTGAGTGGGTTTCAACCTGTTTCTGTGAAAGAGAAGGATTGTGTATCTCTCAAACACTTGCTAGAATAATTGCCGGAATGATTCATAGGAAAACAATGCTTCAGGTTTTGAAAACAGATGTAAAATAAAATGTGAAGATAAGAGTAAATTATGTTAGTATTTCAAGTAGGCAGAAAAACAGACTTCTGTTTGCAGGGAACTTCATGTGAGAAAGAACTCTGAGAATGATGAGCTTTCCAACCACGTGGTGGGCTAAGAGAATCGATGGTGTTGCAAGCAGATGAGAGAATGCCATTTATTCTGTCTCCCTCAGGAGCACTGGCCCATCAATTCCCAGACCTGTTTTCTATGCCTCTGTTTTCTTCAGCGACTCTCCTACTACTGCTCCTAGTTAGTATGTAGGGGCCCACGGAGAGAGCCCAGGATCAGAGGACTGGGACTGTGCACTTTGGCACTCAAGTGTGTGACTCCCTCATACCTGCAGGGCCATCTACTTGACAGACAAACTGAAGGGGTGTGGCTCCCGTAGGATCAAGCCCAGCCTGCACTGCAGCCTGGGGCCTGTGCTTATTGGTGTTTGAAAAAGGGATAAGGGTAGTAGGGAGTGACGGAATCCAGGTACTGCAATACGGGATGCCAGGCTAGACACCTGCTACCCAGCCACTGACTTCTGTAATGACTGACACCCACTCTAACGGCTCCTTATTGAAAGTCATGTATCCCACCTTCCTCACTCCGATTCTGGAGTCCCCTAGCCAGTGTTTCCTTTCTTCCACAGATTCCTTGGTTTTTCACACCTATCCTCATAACCTGATCTCACCTCATGGATTAAATAAGCGCCCTTTAGTTTACACATATTACCCTGATACCGTTCATTACAGTGATACAGATTCCTGTGGATGCTCATGAGTGTCAAGACAGGGTGTTTTTATAGCACCTAGTACAGAACTACTTTCTCTTAGTGGCTAAAAGCAGAGTACAGCTGCTGCCCTGTGCTAATAATGCACATATCTGATATGACCCAAGAGCAAACAGAAGGCTTCTTAATAAGCATACTAGGTTACACTCATTCCGGTACTTAAATAGAGTATGTTTTTCATAATCCACCATTTAAAAAACCCCAAAATATTTCAGTCACTTAATATAAAGATACTTCAAAAATCTGTGGAAAATGAAATTGAAAAATGGTTATGGGGTGGGTGTTTGATGCAGGAAAATGGAGTGGAAAAATAATGATCTCATTGTAATTATTATCACTGGGGTGGGCATTTGGCATAGCAATTAAGACACTACTTGGGATACCTGCATCCTGTATAGATGTGCCTGGGTTTCATCCTCAGCTCTGTTCCCCTTTTCAGCTTCCTGCTAATGCTCACTCTGGGAAGCAGCAGGTGACAGCCCAAGTACTTGGGTCTCTGTCACTCACATGGGAGACCCAGGCTGAGTTCCTGGCTCCTAGCTTTGGCCTAGCCCAATCCTGGTTCTTGCAGATAACTGGGAAGCCAACCAATGTATCTCGCTTTCTTTTTCTCTGTGTATGTATCTTTGCCTTTCAAGTAAGATGCAAATAAATTTTTAAATTTTTAAATGTTTATTTTTGGGGCAAAATATTCTAAAATCCATGCATAATATTTCCATGAATTTTTTAAAACTCTGCATGGATTTCAAAATTTTTGCACTAAAATAAACTTAATTCCATTTTCTCCTGGAATTTTTGAATACCCTTTTACTCACTTACAGAGTAGTTTATTGGTGAGTTTTACTCTCTGTGTTTAAAAGTCCACTCTAATTTATAAGCTACAGTTGAGTATTTTTCAAATAGGGCTACCTCACTGTGTATGACTTAAAAAGAACAAACAGCAATAATTCATCAATGGCAAACCCCCTACAAAGGGCAATATTCTGATCTAAAAAATAAGTTCCATTTAATATTTATTAGAACTTGGATTTATTTCAGAACCATAATAAACTAATTCACACTTTAAAAGCTAAAACATAAGGTTTAGTATTTCTGGAAAGGAAATTCATATCACATGGACTATACAATCTGAATATAAAGAATGTACAGCTCAGAGCTAACATTGCCATTAATGTCTCTTAACTGCATTTCAATTGCTTTTGCTCCTGAGCAGGGGCTTCCTGATTTGAAAACATCCCTCAAATTTTTTGTCACCCACCTGCATAGTAAGAGAATGTTCGCTTGTTTCGGTCAAAAACAAACCAGCGTTTTTTCCAGGTTTTAATTTTCCCACCCATCTTGATGAGGAATCCTCGGCAGGTTTTCTCTGTGATGGACACATGGTAACAGGTGTCAATATTGTGGCCAGCAGTCTCCACGTGGCTCCGCAAATCAAAGTCTTCCTTCCGGACAGGCAGATAACGTGTCAGAGGACGAGCCTGGAAGAATGCAAAAACCAATTACATCTCTAAGGAAATATTTGCTTGGTTTTAGGTCACAGAGATTTAGAAATGAGAACTGTCTGGGAAGCTGAAGCTTTACAACGCCTGGTAACTATGAGAGCTGAAGACAAACAAAGCAGTTATCATTTGTTGTCTAAAAAGAGAATGCTGCAATATGGGGGTGGGGTGGACGCACCCAGGCCAGGAGACTGTATTCCTTGAGATGGGCAGATGAAAGAATGGAAAAATGTCAGTTATCTCTGCCTAAACAAGCCCAGGGAAACGGAGCATGAAGCTGAC
Source organism: Oryctolagus cuniculus (assembly GCF_964237555.1). Classification (NCBI taxonomy): domain Eukaryota; kingdom Metazoa; phylum Chordata; class Mammalia; order Lagomorpha; family Leporidae; genus Oryctolagus; species Oryctolagus cuniculus. The sequence continues at coordinate 68,007,956 of NC_091435.1, read as the reverse complement.
AGGGCTGTATGTACCCTGGGGATGAGGACTGCTCTCCTGGGAGGTGTCCAGCAGTCCCTGCCACAACATAGCATTGGTTCTCCTTAAGAAATCTCAGACTTGACACGAGAGGTTGAATGCTGTTTAGTACGTACAACTTCCACAGGACCTCCCCCACCCTGCCAAAGGCATAGGTGTCTGCTACACAGGAACCACTCATAGCAGTTGGAGGCAGAGATGTGTGAAATTAAAGTGAGAAGTGGGATGAAAGCTGGGCCTCACGGAAGAAGCCGTCCAGGGCCAGGCACCAAGGTGATGTATTTATTTTACTTTTACTCCTGGCTGGGGTAAGATACTTCCAATCTAAGAAGCATGCATCACCAAGGGCAGGATTTCTGAATGGCTGTCTTGTTAAATAACCCCGCCCCTTGGCCCGAGGCTGGGGAGGGGGAGGTGAGCAAGGGGAATGACCTAATCATATACTTGGAGCCAAAGCTTATAATCAGGATGAAAATAGAGTTGTACTTCTTGGTTTGGCTTCAGATACTACAAGGCATGGATGACCTTCACTGCGAATTAAAATTTGGCAGAGACTGCACATGATGAAATCACATGAACAAGTTTTACTTACTATTTTCCCTTCAATATTTTCCCTTTGATTTGTGGTACTTGGCTGTAGACAGATGCCAGAGGCTTCCTGATACCACAAAGCTCACAAAGCCTTAAAGATAGCCTCTAATCACTGACTGATGGCGCTCAGAAACTATGACAAATAATGGAAATGACACGTTTGCTTGTGAGTCTAGTAAACCTTGGTAAAACTGATTTGAGCCTTAAATTACACAGTACTTAACAAAACTCTTCTTTGTACTCCGAAAACACACATGATATAAGCAGCTATCATGATAAGAACAGAGATTTCAATTCTATAATGACCACTCAATTTGTTAACAATACTACCAAGAAACTGGACTGCTTTGGAATTTTTTTTCCAAAATATGGCTTAATAGAAACTCTTCCCTTCCTCAACCAAAAGTTTTAGTTTGAGTATTTTGTTTTATTTTAAAGATTTATTTATTTATTTGTTTGATAGGCAGAGTGATAGGGTGAGGCAGAGGGAGAGAGAGAGACACACACAGAGACAGAGAGACTTAGAGAGACAGAGAACTTTCACCTGCTGGTTCACTCCAAATGGTTGATGACCAGGGTTGGGCCACCCCGAAGCCAGGAACCTGGAGCTCCATCTTGGTCTCCCAAGTGAGTGGCAGGGGCCCAAGTACTTGTGTCATCTTCCACTGCATTAGCAGGGAGCTGGATCAAACGCAGAGCAGCTGGGACTTGAACCGGTGTTTATATGGGATGCCAGTGTCACAGGCTCAGCACCACCCCTTGCACCACAATGCCGGCAACTGGTTGTTTTATTTGTTTACAGCAGAAAAACCCAGCTGTAGTTTTCAAAGTTGTTTAAAAAAAATGCTCTCCTTTAAAAAGTACTCCAAAGAATGAATAGAAGAAAAAGAGCCTCTCCCACCAAAATGCTCCATGCATGCACGACTAGAGAAAAGTGATATTTTGTTTGTAGTTCCCTTAGCATTTTGAAAAAGACACTTTTTTTTTTTTTTTTTTTTGCACACTAGCACACATCTGTCTCTCAACTGTTACATGTCAGGTGCCAATATACAGTGCCCTAGAAGGCATTTTCAGACACAGAACGGTTGTCTTCTACAGAAGAACCACGAGGGGGCAACCTATTCTTATCCGTTCGATCGGCCGACCAACCTGTGCTCTTTGTTTCTCTCTTATTTTCACTTCCTTCTCTATTAACTTCTGTCTCTGGCTGGTTTCTTCCTGCAGCCGTTTTTCCAGGAGTTCTCTGCGCCGTTTTTCTTCTTCCAGAGCTCGTTTTTTGGCTTCCATTTCCCGTTCCTAAATATCATTAAGATATACTGGTTATGCTTGAATGGTTCCAACTAACACCAAAAAGAAAATTCTCACTAAACAATTCTTAGGTTGCAATATATACAATCCCTTACAATATATACCTGGACAAAAACAACCCATCTTCACCTCTTAATTGCTTTCAAAATCGTCACATGCAGAAATGTAACCACTAAATGAAATTAACAATTAAATACTGGCTTTAAGTGGGAAAAATAATCCAGTTTGTGACTATATTCAGCCACTTCATATTAGGATCACATCCTTCATGTTTTAATAAAATTCCCCATATACTGTCACTCAACACTAGCCATGCTATTTAGCCATTCTTTTGACTGCTGTCTTCTAACTGAAGGCTATTGGTCCTTGCAATTCCTGTTGTTGCTCTGCAGCTTCCTGGCTGAAGGTCACAGAGGAAGCACATGGGGAAGCTGGGAAAGGAAAGGAGGTGCCCTGTAGGGCAGGATGCAAAGGCATTTTGGGGATTCCTAAGGAAGTCCAGATTCTGGCTTGAAATACAGTCACAATAATGTGGGATTTTTTTCATATTACAATGGTGCAGTTAGCACAGGCTGGGAAGGGAGGGCGAATGCACAGACACAACATCCCTCCCTGTACTCTGGCAGGGACACAAAGAGGCCGTCAAAGGGAAAATACAGTGCAAAGCATTCACTTCAGTCTGTCGGCACTAAGTATATAGTTCAAGTTACGGGGAGCTGTAGTGCAGTCCCCAGCCCTAACACCTTTACTTTCCAGGTAAGAAAATGAGGCTGTGAAACACTGAGTGACTACTCCAAGATCACACCACTTACTAAAGCTCTTTAAGGAGGAGAACTTTCTAAAATCAAATACAGGGCTCTGACATAAAGACAGTGAGCTTACCCGGGATTCAAGCAGCCTTGTTTTTTCTGCGTGAGCCTGCTTCAACAGTCTCTCCATTTCTTCTATTCTGGCAATATTTGAAGTGCTGGCACTGAAATCAATACAAAAGCCTTTTAAGAATATTGATACAGATTTTCAACATTTTCTATCAAACACACACGTGCATACACACACAGACAGGGCCAGGGAGGTGCATGACAAAATCCAAGCGTATAGAATGTAAAGGCTGTTACTTATGAGTTACTGGTCTGCAGAGGCAAATCAGTTCAACTCCGAAAATTGTAGGTGACATTGACTTACTTGAGTTTAGGAGACAAAAACAGGCAAGTAAAATAGTGCCGATGTAAGCCATTTTACTCATAAGTAAGTCAAAATTTGATCTTACAAGGTGTGATTTCAAAATGCTTCCTCCAAAGTCTAAACATGATGGCCAGTGAGAGGTCTAACCATCAGTCTACTCATTGGGAGATGTCAGACCAACACAACTGTCACCAAGGTTCTACTTAAATGACACTTTGAGGAGGTTTTGATGGCAGTTGGAAGTGGCTTTATTCCACTGGGAATATGTACCACTGTTGCTTTTTTGTTGTGCCTTTGTACATGAAAGTGTTTTATTTCCTGAGTGATGATGCCAATTAAGAATGACGTTAATAGGTGCAATGGATAGGTGCTGGTCAATTTTGTGAAGAGTCTCCACCCAGCACACCAATATGGACACTGTACAAAGTGAGTTAAGAGCTTCAAAACAAATGTGAGAGCCATTGCCCACACGAATGAAAGGAGAAACCCCAGGGCATGAAATCTGCAAGAACAGTTAGGATAACCAAAAGAGAAACAGAAGAGTTTGGAAATGTTTAACATAAAACAGAAAAGTTTATTTTTTACTTGTTTACATTTTATTTGACTATTCTAAAAAAGAGGCACTATGGCCTAGGTCAAAGCTTATTTACTCTGATGTTTCAGTCTTGTAGAACCAATGGTATTTCTTATGCATGTGTATCATGGTTTACTCCCCAAACAGCCCACCACAGCTGAGGCTGGGGCCAAACTGAAGCCGGAGTCAGGAATTTCATCTAGGTCTCCTATGTGAGTAGCAGGGGACCCCAGAATTGAGCCATTATTTGCTGCCTTCCAGGGTGCACAGTAACAGGAAGTTGGATTGGAAGTAGAGGCAAGATTTGAACCCCAGCACTCCAGTATGAGACCGAGGCATCCCATGAGGTAGCTTAACCTACTGTGCCACAATCCCTGCCCCCATATTTACTTAGACTTTAATGTTTGCTTGGTTTTTTTTGTTTTTTGTTTTTTTTTTTTTTTTGCTTACTTGTCTTTTTCCCCTCAGCTTTACTGAACATATGTAGTTGACGAATCCAAGTTATATTTATGGCACACAATGTGATGTTTTGATATTTGTATACAATGTAAAATGACAACTACAATCAAACTAATTAACATCCCCATCACTTCCCTAGTTACATTTGGGTGTGTGTATGTGTGTGCGATGAGACACATTTGTCCCTTAACTTTTCTGTGACAGCATGATTGCAGAATAATTCCTAGTAAGCAGATGCACATGGCCATGTTCATTGTACAAAGTTGCTTCACACAGAACTAAAATTGCAAATAACCAATCCCCAAGGCCAGAAATTACATTTTAGCTTTTTGTGCTAGCAATCCTCTAAATGCCAAAAAATCAAAGGGAAGGTAGAAGATGCCTGTAGAAGGTTGAATGTAGAAGGGGAGAGAAAAACAGGCTCTTCCCTTCGGTATTACCATCAACCTTAACCCGTCTGCCCCATCATACTATATACTGCACATATACTGAGCAATATATATACCACTTACAGTAACTTTGAAATAATTATTATGTTACTGAAAGATTTTCAGAATCAAAAACTTGGGACTTAAGAGTTAACGAAAATTTATGTGACTCTGAGATAAGCTTTTATCCATTATTATGAAGGAAAATAAAGTGAGGAACATGAGGAAAGTCAGTAAGAAGGAACTAACCCTTCCAATGCAAATTATAACAAAGCATCCATAATTGAGGACTTCTTGAAGACTGGTATGAAGAACACTGAATGACTAAAGAATTTGCTGTGCTTAAGAGTTTTAAAAATTACGTATTAAAATGTCCTCAAATTATAAGTTTATTAAAAAGGTAACTCCATGCTGAAATTGGAGTGACACAGATGTGGTCTTGTGGTTTATTATGTCACAAGAAGCCACTTGCAGCATTACAGAATTCCTCAGTGTTGTGAGTACATTTGGCCTTTGCTTTTTGTTGAGACATCATTTCTCTGATCACCAGAAAGTTACATGAACTAGACTATGTTTTTGCTTGTTCAGCATCATTATGTACTCTGTAAATAAATAGAAAGTTCAGAAAATATGCAATTAGGAATCAGTTCTGCATAAAATTGTCATTCTTCCAACATTATTGAACTGATTATAGAACATTCTGAATACCACCTGCAAGGATACCTAGTATTGCTAGCCCCATTACTAAATTACTAAGCCCCGACCTTGTGTCCATCCTTTGGAAAAATGTTAAGACTCAATAAGATTGAAAGCACAGAGGTCTGCGAGTACTTCCTCCTCTCAATCAATAAGAACTTCTGTGAAGTGTACCAGGAGAGAGAATGAATGGGGAGCTGGGCTGGGTCTGTAGGACAGAGTTCTGGCATGTGAGTTTATCCGGCAGATAGTGCAACGTCTTCAGAGCTTCAGAAAAGGAGGAATTCCATGACCAGGATTCTAGTTTTGATATGCTGGCAGCCCTAAATCCATTAAGACCATCTTTGCTTCCTCAAAGTATGAATAGAAATGTGACTGGCTAAGTCCCCACAGAAAGTTTAATATACAAAATAGCTACAGCTTTCCCTTTAACAAGACACAAAGAGAAGCAATCTTTCAAAGTTCTGCTTCAACTGATGGAAATTATTTCTTTATTTAATCAAAAACAGTGTGAATGAAGCTTTGAGTCAAATCAGCTTTGAAGTTTGGTATCAATGTGAAGGCAAGGGTAAGGAAACAGGGTAAAGGGGAAAATGCAGAATGGGATGTCAGACTGGATAAGTCACACAAGATACAAAAGAATGCAAAACGACTTTCAAGGGTCAAGACAGCCAACTCTCTTGTGCAGTGTAGACTCAGTATGTCTCAAAAACATGGGCTTGTACCTTTACAATATCCCAAATCAATGACTTTACTTTTTGAAACCAACAAGTGCTTTTCCAATCCAGAAACCTCACACATAAATAATCCCTACCTGGAAATATTGTCAGGTGAGCAGGCCGAGATGCTGGTCTCCATGCTATCTGAGCTGTCCAGGCTCAAAGTATCAAAAGCTTGGTCCTTGTAGCTGTGCTCCGGGTAATGGAAGCTATTCAAGTAGACATTGGATTCAGATGCTGTGCGGTTGTAAAATTCTGAGGATTTTTGCCTTTGTCCTTCGCTCATCTGTTGGTGATTATAACCTAAGGCAAGAGCCATAAATATGTTAGTATACTTCAATTTTTAGCCTTAGAATCTTGTAAGTCTACAGACTCAAGCCAGCAATCAGAAACATGTGCATATGAAATTTAGGCCTTGGTCTAATTTGTTTTGAAGCCATGAAGATCAAAGAAACAGCATCATGCTCAGTGCAAGCAAGAGTTTCAAAGAAGTGGTCCTGTGAGCGATCTTAATTGTCAGCAGGATCACTTGACACTTTCCTATGCCATTCCTACATTTCAGCACAAGTGAGAGTAATACATCAAAACACACAGACCAAAAAAGAAGCAAGACAAAAGCACTACTAAAGGCAACACTACCAGCACTTTAGGTATGTCACTTATTCAATGATATTCAACTTTAAGGAGCACTCAATCTGGTAATGAAACAGTAGGTCGATTTTTAGGGGTAGGACTTAAGAAACTTATATCTCATACCATCTCTAATATTTTTAATCTGGTTAAGAGTCAAAATATGCACTTCTCTTTCTTGTTTGCTCTCTCTTTTTCAGTTTCTCTTGAGATATTCAGGGTTGGGTACAGTGGGTTAAGCCACCACTGTGACCCCGCATCTCATATTATAGGGCCAGTTTAATTCCAAGCTACTTTGTTCCCAATTCAGTTTCATGCTAATGCATCCTGGGAAGTAGCAAATGATGGCTCAAGTGTTTGAGTCCATGTCATGCACACTGGAGACCAGGATGGAGTTCCTGGCCCAGTCTTGGCTGTTGTGGGCACTGCAGAGTGACCCAGAAACTCTCTCTTTGTCGCTATCTAGCTACCTATCTTTAATTCTATCTCTCTGTCTCTCAAACACATGAAAATAAATAATCATTTTTTTAAAACTTAGGGGCCAGAGTGGAGGTTTGGCATAATGGTTAAGACACTGATTAGGGTACCCACGTTCCACATTAAAGTGCCTGGATTTGATGTGTAGCTCTCGCTCCTGTCTCCAACTTCCTGTTAATGCAGACTCTGTGAGGCAGTAGTAATGACTCAAGTCATTGGGTCCTTGTAATCCACATGGAAGACCTGGGTTGTGTTCCAGCTTTGGCTGGGGCTGCAGCTATCTGGGAACTCAAACTGCCAGCTGGGAGATCTCTTTGTCTCTCTCGCTCCCTCATTCCCTCCCATTCAGGGTCCACAGTCCTCCCAATGGTTATATTCCTCTTATAAACACACACACACACACATCCTTTTTCTTTTCCATCTTGCTAGTTTTTAGCTACCTGGTGTTAATCATTTGAAAACTATCAAAATTATCAAAAGCACCATCTGGAAGAGGTATCTTCTCATTCTTACCCCGGTACTTGGACATCTGGTTTGTCAGGTTACTGACTTCTGTTGCTATCCACAGCTTGGTTTCTGATAGCCAGTTTGAAGCATTATACACCAAATTCTCTTCAGTTCTCTAATACATCCTCAGGAAGTGGGGATCATACAGTTAAACAAATCCCTCAATTTACTACAAAACTTCTCCCTTAAGTTTGTAATCTCTTTCTTCCTGATAAGAGAAGTGACTGCTTGAATAGTTTCCATTACCCTGGGAGTTGTTACCAGAGCTAATAAGAGTCTTCAATTGGATCATCTGAATTTAAACCCTTAACCTTGTGTTCTGCCTACTTTTCAACGTGTCTTTTAATTAATGAAACGGCCAAGAAAAGGCAAGAGGACAACAGAAGGGAACTAACTACACACTGCTGTCCTAGCTGTTGAGTAAACATTCCATTCAGAAACAGAAGCCATATCCATGATGCCTAACAAAATATTACATGCCAAAAGTTTCTACAAAATGATTTTAGTTTCATGCAGAGTTTTCATGCCATTAGTATTTGGAGCAGTTTTACATATCCAAATGAAAAACACATTATTTCTGATTAGATGTTTCTAATAAAATACATTTACTTAATATAATCTGCCATTATAAATTATAAATACATGTGTGTTTTAAAGCCACATATCATTCAGCTAAAGGGGGATGCAAAACATAGAAGCACACCAGGAGACCGATCAAATATCATTCATCATAACGACTAATGTATAAAGCGTTCAGTGAAGCCATTGCATTCATAAGCGTGGAGCTGGTTCTTTCTTTTATTTTTAAGAAAGGAAAAAATAATTCATTACATAAATATGGCAAAATGTTTAAAAAAAGTACAAAATAATGAACAAAAAAAGGAAAAAAATAACTTATTACCCAATATTTACCTTTGATACTTGAACTTTTGGAATTAGTAATTGCTCCTTTTAAATTGTTTCCAATTATTCATTATGGAAAGGAGGAAGACAAAAAACCAAAAATTATTTGAAATTGTCATATATATGTTTCTTTATGGTTTCACAGAAGGTTTGTGACACTGAACTTGTGACATTGAAAGCTTTCACGTTGGCTCCAGCTACGTGGAAGACATTTCTGTGTTTTAGTATGAAAACCAAATCCCAGAGCAGCCATTTGTTGAGGTTTGACTTTATGTCTGATCTCCCAGCCATGCCGGTGGTAGTATCAGCACCTTACATATTCATGGCAATGCGAAGGACAAAGCATGTGTCTAACGAGCATGTCTTTCGAAGTGCAGGATTTTCGTGTCCCATGGACCAGTGTCAGTGGGAATTCTCATCTAAGGGAGCCACTCATGTCTGCTGATGGGTGACACTTTTCTGATCACAATGAACCCCACTGTCACCTGGCTTTACTTTTTCTCTGCTAAACAAATCCTGAAACTAGTTAACCCTGCAATTATAAACAAGAGCATGGACCTCTCTCTCGTGACCCCGGAATTGCACTGGTATGATTCCAAAGACCACGTTTGGGGATTTGGCTATGATCTGGCTATCCAAAGGTATTGATATTTTCATTTGAGGAAAACATGATAGGGAAGCAGTGGGTTGAAGGAGGGTAGCCTGGTAGAAGGCTCAGCTGTCTCAGTGCAGTGATGAGCACTGGGGAAGCTGTACTTGACTCAGGGGGTTAGCTTTATCAGGGCAGGAGGCATATCCTGCTCACCACAGTAACCCTAGTTATTTAGCACATGAATGTCACAAAGTAGTCATTAAATAATGCATTTTTCATCAGCAAATTCCAACGACATTAGTGGTTAAAAAAGGCAGTGGAATGCATCTACTCTGTGGGGTTGGGCAAAGGAACTGGAAGGGGAAAAATGAGACTTTCCCCACCCTTGAGACTACTTGGGGTTTGCTGTTATTTTTAAATTATATGGTAAGAATAACATTCAGCAGAGAGAAAGCACAGCGACTTTGGAAGGCTGTAAATCCTCATCCACACAAATATGGCTGTTTGAAGAGGTAATTACTAAGGTTTAGAAAGCAGGACATGATCACTGTTGAGGTTTATGTCTAATCATAGCACAGACAAGCAACCAAAACCAACCCAGCCATTTTCATTGCCCAGGAGAGACAACAGATTGGACAGGCCAAGTCCATGTATGACAATAATTAGTTTTAATGCCAGTCTATGAATTTGTGCAAATTGAACCACAAAAGTCCTTTGTGAGTTAGCCATTGTGGGATACGTAAAGTTTTGCTAATATATTCCAAATGTGTGTTATATACTTTTGTATGATTATCAGGGCCTTAGCATAGAAAATGATATTATTTAAAACCATAACTTTGGTTTAGGATAATAAAACTAAACAGTCTTTCTGAATATTCAGCCTCTCATAGCTCACCTGCTGAGGAATTCATTCTTCCTAATGACAGTCCACAGCCGGAAGAAGAAGGACAAGTCAGGAATGAAGGAAGAGAATGATGGAAAAAGGGGAAAAAGATACAAGATCAAAAAGGATGACAAGGGGGCAGGAAAAATATCCAACACTTCCAACATGCAGTCATCGATGGTGTTAGTCACAAGACCAAGTTAACAGCTGATGTTCACATTTTTAGATTAATCCTCAGTTTACAGAGAAAAACTCAAAAGTTAAAAAAGAACTCATGAAACATGCCAGTTAGTCAGAGATAGGTTACAGATAAAAAAAAAATCACATCTCGAATCAACCAGGAAATAGGAAGAATAAAACAAGAATATATGTATATACAATTCTTTTTCCAAACACACAGTAGCAAACGGTTTTTAAGAGCAGAGGTTTATAAAATGCCATTCAATGATTTTGAAGCACAGACCATCAGACATAATAGCAAGTCCTCTGACACCCCATGTCTTTGGCACCTATCCACAGTACTGACCATCTTACTTATTTAAGCCAGCCATATAAACGGTTCATCACCTTTCTCTAAGCCTTTTTTATGAAATAAGCCTAAATGGAATGAATACATAGGAACTTCCGAAATCCTTCCATCCTCCCACTGTAGTCTGCTCTGCTTACACCCAGCCTTTATGTAAAAGCCCCCCCACCCCACCCCCGTGTTTTACACTCAGTCTGTATACACCACAACACCCACTCTTCCCTTTACATGGATCCCATGTCTTACAAAACAATGCTTCCACAGCACTCATGTTTCCTGCCTGGTTTGACCTTGTGATAATAAAGCCAAAACAAAGAAGGTCACACGGCTGCCTGTGAGTGAACAGCAGTTGCACCCAGCATTGCGTTTCTGGTAAATGTGCAACATTTTTTCTCTATTATGTAAAAGGAATAATCATGACTAAAATTCCACCATCGTATGGTTTTAAATCTGATCATTTCTTAAAAGATGACTTGATAATGACCTTTCAGTATTTGCTGGAAACAAAAACACCACACAAAGAGGTTGTCATACCTTTCTTGGACTTTCCTGCATTTAACAAAAAACAAAAGGACAAAGATTTCATTCATCCTAAAGCTTACAAAGGAACAGTTCACAAGCTGGACAAAAGCCAACAAGCATTACAAGTTCAGCAGTTCCTCAGCTCTCTGCTTGAAGGTTCTCTGCAGTGCTCAAATAGTCTGTTCTAGGAAAACAGTGCTGACTGAGGAAGGTTTATACTTACACCATCGTCCTTGATGCATCCATTATGAATAGCAACAAAAAAAATGGTGCATTTAAGTTAATTTATATAAATTTGAAAAACAATAATGTCTACTAAGTTGAGTTAATGAAAATGTGCTAGGTATATATATTTTCTAAACTATGAAATTTCACTTGTAGTGGCTATTTTGATGAAGCCAAGGAGTGACAGTGAAACAATTCTGAATGAGTTTGTGCTTCACCCATCCTGGTCTTCGTGGGCCACCTGGATAGGCTCCTGAGGGAAGTTTCAGTCTCTTCTGTGGCCTCTAAGAACTAGAGTCTTGGAGTGCTCCTCCTATGGAGTAGGGAGCCGAAAGCGGCAGGCTGGCATGAACCAACACAGCTCTCTTGCCTCAGAAGCTGTCCCATCAGCATCGAATGAGGCTCTCAAGAGGACCACACAGAGCTGCACAGAGAAGGACTGAAGTTGCAGTCTTCTCAGGTATACCAAAGACACACCAGCGAAAAACAAGAACATAAAAGAGAAATCAAAGACAGAAGGTTTTGCAGAGGGTAAGTCCCTTACATGGCCTAAGGGACTTGGTACAATTTTCCTCTATGAAACTAGCTTAAGGATTTCCGTTACTTGAGGGGAAAACAGAGATTAAGATTCTCATAAGAATTCTCATTGTGATAATGTTAACAGCTCTTGATTTTTATAAACCTATCCATTTACTACAAAGGTCTAGATTTTCATATCTTTAATAAAGTACTTTCAACACAGAATATAAGAATACTTCAAAAAGTTCAAGAAAATGGAATTAAAAGATAATTATTTTGGTGTAAAAAGTTTGAAACTCATGCATAGTTTTTTATAATACATAATTTACATGAACTTTTTGAAGAGCCCTTGTATGCTTGGATTCCAAATGCATTTTACACCAAAATAAACTTACCTTTTCATTTCATTTCCATAAACTTTTTGAAGCACCTATTATAGTCATGTGTGATCCCACCCTCTTTCTGAAGTGCTCCATCTTTCCCTACATTACTGTAATACATAAAGCACATACATATACTGAATGGTTTTTGTCTTTGTTGTGGCCAATCCAAGCTCTGGTGCATTCAGACAGTGGGAAAAATACATTTTAAAAGAGGTCTACTAATAGTACAGAAAAATACTTCAATTGAAAATAGACTTCACCCACATGTTAACAATGATGAATGAGAGTCAAAACAGAAATACCCATTGATGCTTATTATTTGTAAATATTAAGATATTTGTAGCTTATTAGTAAATTATGTATAGAAAATAAGAGTTCAAAATAAGAGTTTGATTCAAATATTACCAGTATAAACCTCTCATAGATTATAACTTCTCATCAATATTATAGCCTCTATTAACTCTTAAATCACTTCTAATAATGATTGGAAAACCTTGTTCAAGTGATATATATACCACATATATACATACTTGCATTATATACGCACACCTATATGTGTGTATGTATTCCTCCCCCTAATGGAAAATCAGTGATTACCCCCCAGCATTATTAGCAGATAGGCCAAGTAGTCACAACTGAATTCTAGCCATGCAAGGGAAAGGTTTCAATCCCAACAATGCATGAATGTACCTGGAGCCTAAAGCTGCCATCCCATCAGCACTCCCATTTTATGTCCTGGGCATATCTCCATTATTGCATTTCTCACATTTATGGAAACCATCTATTAAGTATTTTTCTTCCTCGCTAGACTATTAGCATTTCAATAGCAAAGATTATGTCACTCATTTGCATTGTTGGTATCTACTACCACGTCTGCTCAAAGTTAGGATCAATATAAGATGGCCTAAACTACTGTGCTAACACGATACATCTGCTCCTCTCAATAGAAAGCTCACCTCTGAAACTACATTACATTCATTTCTTCTGCTCCAAAAAGGCTATTTGGGAACCCCATTATAAATGTGAAATATTATTATAAAGAAAACTTGCAGAGAGTCAAAGTCTCCCTGAAACTGAACTCCCTAGTATTAAAAGTTGAAACCTACACTGAAAGACTTGAGGAATTCTGTTCTGGGCTACCTGTGACATTACGTCAGCTCAAGGACTCTTCAGTAGGAAATTTGCTAAAGGTGAGTGGTTTTGGTTAAGTGCCCTGGCAATCTCCCCCGGTTAGTGGTCTCTTTTTACTGATCAAATGAGAGCATTAGTGACTGTCTCGGTGCCTTTCTGGTTTGAGAGTTTTATTAGAATTTATAAAGTAACCATGTGTATATCTTAAATGTACCAACTATAAGCATAAATAGAAAAAAGTTATCTTGGTATAACAATAAGGAGATCCATGCATATATTTTTGTCCCAAAGGAGTCACATTAAGAGTAAAATTTCGTACATTGGCTGATTTGCTCCCAGACCATGTCCAACCCTGTTCTCACTACCTCTCCCTGAGAAATTTTCACGCTTAAGCAAAGACCAGGCCATTTCATCTAACAGGTACATACCTCTGAGCATCCTCCGAGATTCAGAGTCTTTGGTCATGGTAGCCAGTGAGTGAGGAAGCACGCTGCCACAGCTGTTGCTCTGTCCCAGGGGCAGGTGAGCCTGTGAGAACCAGGAGGGAAGACTTCAGGCAAGCTGCAGGCCACATGGTCCTCCAGGAGATGGCCACAGCTCTGTTTTCTTAGCTCCTATCTAAACGTAGAGGGCAGGAAAGCTAGGTCTTTTTGTGCAATTTGCTGATGCTAAATGGCAAAGGCCAATCACTGTGCCTCCCAAGAGGCTCCACAGGAATCTCAACATGACTTCTTTTGGTGGTAGTGATTTCAACAATGAAGACAGTTGGGGAAGACACTGTCCAAAATCACCCAAGAGGATGACTGCAGGTTCTTCATGCACAAGGAGCAGAAGGCGGATGCAGGGACAGCAATGCATGCATACCATGCAAAAGGACAGGGCAGGGCTACACCTGTTCCACACGTACTGATCCCTATCTACTCCCTGTTACCTAGTCCGCTGAAAATTGGACACATCTATGAATAATACCTCAGTGGTTTTTAGCATTCCTTTTCAATAAAAATCCTTTGTGTATGTAAAATATATTGGAAACACCAATTTGTCAAACACATTAAAACACAGTTATTCTGATTAAAGGGAGAGGAAGAGCTCAAAAGTCTGTCCCACCCAAACCCTTCTCGTTGACCTCTTCCTGGTTCTTCAGTGACCCCTGGGGCACATCAGCAGAAGAGGAGGGAGAGCACAAGCATCAGACTGTGTGGGTTCCAATTCCAGCTCCACCAAGTCCAGGCTGAAGGCTCCTAGATCAGCCACTTACATGACATTTTAGTTTATCCCCATATACAACTGGGACAATAATCAGTAACCTCCATTCCATAGTGCTGCTGGCCTTTAAATCAATCAGACAATCCACATAAAGGGCTGAGCTCAGGGTCAATCACACTGATGTGACTCAACAAATGTTTGTTGCTGTTATTCCTAGAACCCAGAGTCTACATTCTATCTTATTTCTAAATCTGAGATGAGCTTCAGGAGCCTACCACCAGGTTGTGGTAGTCAGAAAATACCATGATGCTCTTTGGCTCCCAGAATGTACAACTGAAAATGTCCACTGAATAAGATAGAAAATGCTATTTAATTATGATGCCTCCCTAACAAGCAGATGTCATGGGTTTATCATTTAGCATTTGTTCTTAAAGGTCTTTGCAGGCTGACCAATAGGATGATCAGAAGACTCACGGAAAGCGAAGCCCGTGGCTCTGCACAGGTCCTACCTTTGGGGTGGTGCATCTCCCCATTGTAGCACTGCTGAAATGTGGGGAGATGGAAGGTGTGGTTTTCTTTCGAGGCAAAGTGTCACTCAGATAGAGGCCTTCTTTATGCTGTTTTTTCCTTTCTTCCAGACTTCTAAAGTGCTTTAAATGCAAATGTAAAGCAAAATAGCAAAACTTGACTAACTGCAACCGATCACTGAAGAAATGAAGAATTATGCATTTATAAAGAAGCTTTGGAAATTTTAACACAATTAAGTGAAGATATATTCAACTTATCCTTGTGTTCACTAACAGATTCGTGTTAGCAGGAAATAATTTATTATTGAACCTAGAAAAGCTTGAAAAAAAAAATCCACCATTCACTTCTATAGTGCCTGCTGCCTTGAGACCTAAGAACAACTTAAGATTTTTATGACGGTCACCACGTGGATGGTGGAGCAGGCAGTGGACAAAGTGAGTGTACAGTGTGCCTCTGGTCTGTCTGGGCAGTTCTGTGTGTTGGCACAGATCCCAGTGTGAGGTGGACAAGACAAGGGAGAAGGAAGAAGACAAAGAGAAAGCATAAACAGGAAGTTTCTTGAAAGTAGTACTACCATTTCGGTCACATAAACACATTCCGAATCCACCCGATGCTTCCACAGATGGTATCCTTTTAGGTAACTCATTTAAAGAAGAGCTTGGCCAAGAGGCTTCTGCAGTAATTTCTCACATCTAAATACCCTCAGATTTCTAAAGCAAGATTTTTGCTAACTTAAAACCTATCCAAATTTTTCTTGGCCTCCCCCCAAAAAATGTCTTCAATGGTAAAAGTACAATGGTGTAACAGTAAAATTCATAAACCTAATGAGAGTTTTCAGATCTTATTCTTTCAATACTAGGTTCAGATTTTTGAAATACATAAAAAGTAATATAATTTTGAATTAACATTTATAACAGTGTTCAAACATGCCAATTATGAAAAAATATGCACCTTAACTTTACAGTTATCTATTTATGCTAGCTAATGGATATTAGGAGCTTACTACATGCCAGGTGTGATGCTCTGTACATATTATCTCATTTAATTCTTGCAGTAATTCCATGGGGTAAGTACTATTCCTACCCTTTATTTTACAAACAAATTATCAGGAGTGCAGAGAGAGTAAATAAACATTCCAAAGGTCATACAGCTGGAAACTGGGGGAGCTAGAATTCATAGCCAAATAGTCCACGCTCTGATAATGACCTTTGATGTTTGCCTGCTAAAGGTTCATTTTAGTTAGAAAAATGGCATTAGAACACTTTCACTCCCACTATGACCAAATGTCACAAATTCAGAAATCTAAGCCTTCCAAATATTCCAATATGGTAGTTTATTAAAATGGGAAAGAACTCCCATTGAAAATGCAGTCTAATTGATATTTGGCAGAAAACAATAGGTTTAAGAACTGATGATTTTGCTACTAGAGATTTTTTTTTTAATCCTGAATGAAGTTGTTAAAGAGATAAAACATCAAAATTGAAGGTATTTAGTTCTTTAGGTCTCCATGTTCATCCTCTGTGTACAGCACTTACACAATTCTCTTTTATATGACCTCAGGTGGCAATAACCCAACAGTGCTGAGGAGTCACAGTCCCTCAACCAACTGTGTACAGACAGCGAAGCTCCCTTGTAAGGCCTGGCATAACAAACCAGCGCTCGCCGACTTCAAGGATGTTTTGATCAGGATTCTTTGGGATCTTTGGGATCTTAGGGATCTTCTTTGGGATTCTTAGGGATCTTAAATCCTGTAGGAATTTGCTGAAAGGGAATCTTGAAACAATTTGTTTAATATCCCAGCTTTACTACATACTGAGTATTCTAAAAGAAGGGCAACATTCAGGATAACGAGTTATTCATTCAAAAATCTGATCAGTAGGCCGGCGCCGCGGCTCACTAGGCTAATCCTCCGCCTTGTGGCGCTGGCACACCGGGTTCTAGTCCCGGTCGGGGCGCCAGATTCTGTCCTGGTTGCCCCTCTTCCAGGCCAGCTCTCTGCTGTGGCCAGGGAGTGCAGTGGAGGATGGCCCAAGTACTTGGGCCCTGCACCCCATGGGAAACCAGGATGAGTACCTGGCTCCTGCCATCGGATCAGCGTGGCGGCCATTGGAGGGTGAACCAACGGCAAAGGAAGACCTTTCTCTCTATCTTTCCCTCTCACTGTCCACTCTGCCTGTCAAAAAAAAAAAAAAAAAAAAAAAAAAAAAAATCTGATCAGTAAAAACTGCTGTCCTAGGGACCAAATGTGCTACTGTGGTGTGACCTTGGACAAGCTCTTTAGCTACACTGAATCTCGGTTCCCTAAACTTCAGGAACGACACAATTTTCATTTCACAGGATTATTAGAACAACCCAAATATCTCTAAAATGCTTAGTAAATTTTCACAGATGGCAAGGGAATGATGTCTATTATTGTAGTTTCTATAAAGTATGATAAAAAGATTTTGTGTTGACATGGTAGTTTTTTTATGCTGAGGGATTTATGAAAATTCTTATTGGTATTTTGAGCAATGCCTGAGATACACTGCAACATTCTGGCTGAATGAGAACTGAAGCATGAGGATGTGGCCCTCAAACGTATGAGAAGCCAGGAAAGGGTAATCAAGGCCTCTCAAAACTTTATAATCAACTCACATCTTTCAATAAACTAAATGTCCTTAAGAAGGAAAAAACAAACAATCAAGAAAGGAATATGAAACTTGCCTTTTAAAAAAACACCTTTGGAAAAGTTGAAGAAAATATTCCACATAAGTACCCTCATGGTCAAGGTAAGATTCCCAAATTCTATACACCAGTTACTAGTTACCTGTTGCTCCTGGGGCTGCTGCCTCCTGTGTTTCTTAGCTGGCAGAGGAGGAGGTGTGTCATTTAAAGGGAAAGGTTCGATAGATGGAGCCATGACTTCAGGCCATGAGTCTGATGGAGGTTGAGTGACAGGATGAGCAGAAAGGGTGGAAGGAAACACAAATCCAGAGCAGACAGGAGAGCTTTGCTTTGTAGGAGAAAGAAAAAGTATATGTGTCTACATGAAATGAAAAGATATGCAAAGGAATGAAACTGATAAATTGATAATCTCATTATTCTGCTTTGTCATATTTTAATCAAGAATCACAAATGATGGCCTCTATCTTTCAATTTAGTACTTGTTAAAAATCTTACTCTGTAAGAAACGTGGCTCACTAGAAGACTTTTTAATTTACTATTATTGGCCCCACTCCTGAAAGGCATAACACTTTTAAAATGTTTTTTTTTTTTTTTTTTTTTTTTTTTTGTGAAACAAAATAAAAAACAAAATTAAACCAGGAAGATGCTTCAAACCAAGAAAACTAGGCCAGGCTACCTACAGGGCTAAAGAGATCGATCAGCTTATTCCTTTGAACTTCCTTCTCCGGTCCTCCTCTCTGTACCATCTATGTCATAGTGTCTAGCATTTTAATGGGTAGAGCAGGATCCCCAAACTGGGATGATATATAAACAGCATCACTTTGTTCCTTTGGCTAAGCAGACACGTATTTGTCAACACACCCTCGTGTTGTGCGTTTCCAGCGATCCATGGGTTAATGTTTGACATGAGGAGAAGCAGTGAATGAAGGAAACGTCATGCCAACACACCTCTTTACTCCGTGGCTGGCTCGCCAGCACAGCCGTGGCAGGCTCAGTGGCAACAGCATCAGCATCAGCATCAGCAGGGAACTGAGTGGAAGGGGACAGAGTCGTGGAATTGCCACATGGCTCATTAATTTCATTTACAGTGATATAGCCCTAAAAGGAGGAATTCAGAAGTTAAACAAAAGAGGCAAAAGCTGAGGCATGCGAGAGTATTAATGTTCCCAGTTCAATGGAGTTAGCTGACAGCAGCACAGCCAGGTATCTGGGTGATATCAAATGTTTCATTAAATGAGTAATCAGCAATTAAAATGGATTTATGGTGCTTGATCTTGAAAAATGGCATCTCATCCATTCAACAGAATTTTTCTGGTGAAATCAATATGACAACAAATAACCCAACACCTTCGATTTCCAAATATTCAGAGGTATCAGCATTCATTCTGTGGATGGAATGAAACTGTCACTATATACACACTGAAAAAAAAATCACACACCAAACAGTCTGATAACAAACAAATGCAATCACTCCCTACTACAAGAGCCTTTTCCACAAACCTTTATTAGTTTTTCTCCCCTTCTTTTGTTTCCTGATGAATTCAAATGTTGAGTAAAAATGGCCTGAGGACTACCAGGTTTTATACTAAGAGACATTTATTAAAATGTTTTAAAATAGAATCTAATTTGGGGATATTTCAACCCAACGAGAACAAAAAGGACACTCCCCTCATTCTGATGAGCCTTCCCTGGCAAAATAAATGTGTTCAGGAGCACAGACATGTGCACACACATACACACACACACACACTTGTGAACAAACTGCCCCTCATATAGAGCCCTAAGGTGCAGTTACAACTGCTGTGTGTCTGAATTCAAGGCCGCTTCCCCAGTCTCCCACTCTGCCTTTAGGACAGAATTTCTGGTTACTTTTGAAGTCAGTAATTCTGGTTTTGCTTCAGCTTAGAGAAAATAACCATGAATCAAAACTCCTGAATTATTATTTGTGGGAAAGGCACTTGTAAATTTTCACAGAAAGTATTTATACAGAGCAATCATGATTTTCAACACACCAATAAATCAGCATTAAAAAAAGAACAAAGGGCATAAACATCTCTCTTTTTAAAATAAAATTGAGTTAAATTGGACATTTTGGTACTTCTGTTACCCCATCAGTCCTTTAGAAAAATGACTCCAGGAAAGGCATGCTATTATTATGCTGATGTGCTGTTGCAGCAAAAATACCAGGCTGGAAATCAAGGTTCCTACTGATAAGTTACTGATGATTATAACACAATGGAGAAAGTTAGAATTGACTGTTTATAAATTGGATGTATCAACGTCTTGCACTTTAGAAAAAGGATAGTACACAAAGTTTTATAATGTTAAACTAGGCTGTGAAATATCATTTTACCTACAATAATGAATCAGAAAGAAAATGAGCAACTCTGAGTTATTCTCCTGCTCAGTTTGATGGTAAAATGTTTCAAAGCCAGGATTTGATTCCTCATATGAGTTACTGAGCACACAACTTAATTAATTATTTTTTAAAAGTCTATACCATTTGTGACTCATGGGAGCTCTTTCAAGAGTTAGGTAATAAATTCAAGAGTTAGGGAATAAGGCTGGTGCCGCGGCTCACTAGGCTAATCCTCCGCCTTGCGGCGCCAGCACACCGGGTTCTAGTCCCGGTCAGGGTGCCGGATTCTGTCCCGGTTGCCCCTCTTCCAGGCCAGCTCTCTGCTGTGGCCAGGGAGTGCAGTGGAGGATGGCCCAAGTGCTTGGGCCCTGCACCCCATGGAAGACCAGGGTAAGTACCTGGCTCCTGCCATCGGATCAGCGCGGTGCGCTGGCCACAATGGCCATTGGAAGGTGAAGCAACGGCAGAAAGGAAGACCTTTCTCTCTGACTCTCTCTCTCTCACTGTCCACTCTGCCTGTCAAAAAAAAAAAAAAAAAGAGTTAGGTAATAAATTTACAACTCCTCAAGAAAACAAAAAAGAAAAGAATGAAAGAGCAGAAAGGTAAGAAGAAAAAAACCCACATAGCATCATCTACTTGACAGGTGAAAGGAAACACATCTATCTACTCAACGAGCACAAGAATTACAGATATTAAAATTGTAAAAAAAAAAAAAAAAAAAAAAGTGGCTTTGATACCAAGAAATCTGCAGGAAAGGAAACCCCTAAAAGAAAAAGGACAGATTTTATTTTTCTGTTGGGAGTTGAAGAGACCTCAGAAGCCATGTAATTCAGTTCGATGCCACCAGCCCTTCAAACTCAGCGTGTCCAGAATCTTAAACCTATTCTTGCTTGGTAAAAGGCACTCGCACCATCCATCTTGGTATCTACAGCGGATAATGGCATCACTCCTGACACCTCTCTGATTTTCTTTAACTACACATCCAACCTATCAGCAAGAAGCATCAACTCTACTTCCAAAATATATCCAAATCCAGGTGGATCCTCTCCCTCTCTCTCGCTGCTATTGCTCTATTCAAGTCAACAGCGCCTCTAATCTTTACTACTACAAATACGTCCATACTAGCTTCCCTGCGTATCTTCTTATTCTTTATAACCCAGTTTTGACCACGATGCCCAAAGTGATCTTTCACAAACAAATGTCAAACAATGTCACCTCCCTTATTAAAACCCCTGGACTTCCCACCAAAATAACGTAGACCAGATTTCTTCAACAGGTGTTCACAAAATCTGCCCCCACCCACATTGTTGACTTTATCATATGCCACTCCACTCCACTCAATCACCTTCTGTTTCTTGAACCTCCTACTGCCATTTCCATGTTCAGAATAATAAGGAGAAGTTATAAAACTGAACGGTCTAATAAAGCCTTTGTAGAAATATTTTCACAAAATGTTTCAAGAGTACACATTTAGTCATGCCAATACCATAATGAGTATTTTACTTCATGTATTTACACAAAAATATTTTTATGTAGAAATTCCCATCTCTGTTATCTTTTTATAAGCAATGTATAAGCAAAAGAGATTTTTATGTTTATGTAAATTTTTATGCAGAAGCAAGTTTTCTTCTTAGTTTTTTAGAAAAAAAATTAAATGTAAAGAAACATACTGTCTTTCCAAATCAGAGATGTAGTTTTCCAAATCAGAACCAAAATAATCAACCAGTGTAACTCGTTATACAAAGAGGACATCTGAAAAAGAGTGGTGATGGGAACTAGGGAAAGATGATGTTAGGGATCAAGACTACACACAATTCAATTGAAGAGAAAAATATTTCTACATGAGGAGAAAATAGTAGATAGAGAAAAGAAGTAGACTATTTTCTCCAACATTTGGGGGAATTTTCATGTAAAACTCAAGAGAAAAGGAGTAAAGGAAAAGACAGGGAGTGGGAAAAGACACTGCAGGAAGAAAAGAGAATTTAAGATTCATTTGGGATTGGATACTAAATTTTTTTTTGAAATTCCAAGTTAACCCACAATATCACTGCCAAGCAAATTTTCTACATATATATGTGCATACACACACACACGAAGCACACACACACAAAACACAATATGTGTATCTACATCACACACAAAGGCAATCCCTGAAATTCTCCAAGTATAAATCACCACAGGCATGAAAATCTTCAAAGTATGGATTGCTTACACAGTCATTTGAAGTAGCACCTTTATAATTCCATTAATCATGGAAGGCGAGATGAGTTGACGTGTAAAACAGTAACTTACCTCTTTTAGAGTACTAGGGTTAACAGGGAACCCTTTCCCCCCAGACAGGCTGGAGTATTTCTTTTCCAAATTACAAAGATTCTCCTTTTCCTGAAGGAACATAACATTTATTAAGCTTGGCGTCAACTGAGAAGCAGTGACTTTGCATTAGAGACAAACATCTGAATCCTACCCACTTCTCACACAGTTCCAATTGCAAGCTGAACACCTCACCATCTGCTGATAGCTGCTGCAATGCACGAGCTGTTTTCAAACACACTTAGTTATATAACCTTTCATTCAAGACAAATTTTATAGAGTGACAATGCTTTTTAAAAAGCTGCTCTAGATGAAAACAAGAATGGAAACAGAAGCCCCCAGTGATCCTCTCAGCTCTTATAATCTGCAGATTTTCTAAAGTCAATGATTTTATCCTTGCAAGTAACCTGTAATCATGTGCCCTCCACTGATGTATTACCACAGTTTAGGTATGTATTTTCTTCTGGAAACTTCATGTTAAAGGACCTTTAGGAAAAATATTTATGGGTCACAGTGTTCTTTTTTTTTTTTCTTAAGATTTATGTATTTATTTGAAAGGCAGAGTTAGAAAGAGAGAGAATGAATACATTTTCCAATTGCTGGTTTACTCCCCAGTGGCCACAACCAGCCGATCTGAAGCCAGAGCCAGGAGTTTCTTCCAGGTCTCCCAAGTGGGCACAGGAGCCAAAGATGGGCCATCTTCAGCAGCTTTTCCCAGGCGCATTAGCAGGGAGCTGGATCAGAAGTGGATCAGCTAGGACTCAAATCTGTGCCCATATGAGATGCTGGTGTTGCAGGAAGTGGTTTTACCTGCTATGCCCCAGGGTCACATTATTTTAATTTACTGTGATATAATTCACATCCAGTGAAATGTGCAGATTTTTTTTTGGACAGGCAGAGTTAGACAGTGAGAGAGAGACAGAGAGAAAGGTCTTCTTTCCGTTGGTTCACTTGGTTCACCCCTCAAATGGCCGCCACAGCCCGCACTGCGCCGATCCAAAGCCAGGAGCCAGGTGCTTCCTCCTGGTCTCTCATGCGGGTGCAGGGCCCAAGCACTTGGGCCATCCTCCACTGCCTTCCTGGGCCACAGCAGAGAGCTGGACTGGAAGAGGGGCGATCGGGACAGAATCCGGCACCCTGACCGGGACTAGAACTGGTGTGCTGGCGCCGCAGGCAGAGGATTAGCCAAGTGAGCCTCGGCGGCAGCCAAATGTTCAGATCTTAAGTAGATAATTTCTTTCACTCTATATGTTACCTGCATCAGTAGCTCACTTTTTTTTCTTTTTTTGAGCAGTGCTGTATTATATAAATGTACTTGAGAATTTGTTCATCCATGCTCCTGTTAGTGGCTACTTAGGTTTTTTCTAGTATTTTGGTTATTATGAAAAGGGCTACTTTAAACAGTACAAATTATTTATGAAGACACAATTTCATTTCTGTTATGTAAATATCTAGGAGTGGGGTTGCTGAATCATAGGGTAAGTGTATGCTTTTACTTAAAAGATTTTATTTATTTATTTAAAAAGCAGATTGAGAGAGAGAGAGAGAGAGAGAGAATCGTTCATCCATTGATTAATGCCCCAAATGTGGCAACTGCCTGGGCTGGCCCAGGGTGAAGCCAGGAGCCAGGAACTCCATTCAGGTCTCCCAGTGGATGGCAGGCACCCAGATACTAGGGTCATAATCTTCTCCTTTCCCAGGCATGTCAGCAGGGAGCTGGATCAAAAGTGGAGCAGCTGGGATTCAGACTGGGACTCTGATATGGAATGCCAGCAGTGCAGGCAGAGGCTTAACCCACTGAGCCACAGTGCCAGCCCCTGGGTTTGTTCCGACACAATAAAATAAACTTCTGAATTCTCTGAAGAAGTTATACATTTTACACCAACATCAGCAATCATGAAAGTGCCAGCTGCTTCATATCTTTGCAAACATTTTGAAATTTTTGCTTATTAGTCATTTTAATTGCTATGAGGTAGAATCATTTCATCATTTTAATTTTTTCCTTGAAGACTAATAATGAACATTTCTCTATGTGACTCTTTGCCTTTCATATATCTTCTTTTATGAAGTGTCTTTGTATGACTTTCACATGGGCTTTAAATTTTTTATTGATGTTTATCTATTATTAATGTATTATTGAGCTGCTGGAGTTATTAGTATATATTTCTTATTAGCATATTTTGGATAAAAGTCCTTTGTCACTTCCTTTAAAAATCATTGTTTGCTTAAGGCCAAAAAAGACATTCTTACACTCAAATGTTCTTCTGGAAGCTTTCTCATTTTAACTTTTCTGCTCAGGTCTATGATCTGTCTTGAATTAACATATATATATATATTATATATATAATTAACAATATATATAATTAACATATATATATATATAGTGAGGATGTTGAGGCTTAATCTTTCTGTTTACCCAGTTGGTCCTACACCATTTGTTGAAGACTTTCTTTTCTCTGCTGAACCATCTTGCAGCCTTTGTCAAAAATCAATAGACAGCATATGTGTACATGTCTATTTCTGGACTCTGTTCAGTTCCATTGATCAAAATGTTTATTTGTATGCCAGCACCACACTCTCCTAAATACTATAGCTTTACAATAAACCTCGAAATCAGATCATACAGATCCTCCAACTTTGTTCTCTTTGTTCAAGTTGCTTTGGCTATTCTAAGCCTTTTGCATTTTCATGTTCTACTGGCCCCCATTACTTGTGGTAGTTATGTTCTATAATGCTGCCACAAACACTTAGTGAATGTTGAATTATTGTTTCCATGGGAAACACAGGGTTCTGTCTCTGTGAGCCTCTGACCACAGCACTTCTGCCAACTAATAAACAATTTTGCTTTATGAGTGTTCCATTTGCAGACATAAATTTAATAAACATTATTGATTTATTAACATTGAACCGACAGTCAACAGCACTATGACTCATGCTTGAATGAGGCTTATTGAACACATGGATTTTCTCCACAAGGTATCACAGCTTTCTTGCACTTAGGAACACTAGGCAGCTAATTTAAACAGCAAATCACCAACAAAAAGCACATAAATGTGAAAGCACAGCATGAAAAAATCACAAAAGGGACATCTGTTTGCAGAACAAGATTTGAGACATCAAGGCAGGGTGTTGTCTTGTTCACCATAGGCAGAGAATATGCATGTTTGATGACTAAGTTTTCACAGTTCTGAGCATGTCTGTGAACGGTCACAGAACACCATGGCTAGAGATTTGGGGGTTACAAATAAGTTTTAATTCTAATTGGGCAAATTGAGAAATACGGAATTCATAAATAATGAGGATCAACTATGAAATTCAGCATTAACTTTGCAGTTTCTTTAAAAAAACTCAGAATTTTGGGGGAGTTGAAATTTATCTGTAGGACAATTTGGTAAAATAAAAATCTTAACACTTATAGAAAGCAATTTTTATAATAAAAATCATATTTTCAAATATTTTTCATGAAGGAAACATTGTATCTCTGATTATACTCACCCATTTAAAAAAACCTATTAAAATATTTTTTTTGCTGAATTTTAAAGGCTATTTAAATACTACATATTACATGATCTAATTTAAGATATGCCTTTGAATATTGTGTGCAAAGGGTAAAATGGTGGTGGTGAGGCTAACAGAATCACAGTCCATTCCACAGCAGGGAGTAGGAAAGCTACCAAGGATCTGTACCAGCTACAAACGTACCTCAAGTGGACTCCTAATTCCATGTGAATGATTTGGCATGGTTGAAAATCCCCATCAAAACCCATGTTGAAATAGGATCATGAGGAATTAAAAGGTGGAACAAAGTGAAATCTTTAAAAGGTGATTAGATGACAAGGGAAGAGCTTTTACAAAAGTATTAATCCATTCATAGGTTAATGGGTTATCTTAAAAATGAGTCTGTTGGGGCCCGCACTGTGGCATAGCGGGTAAGGCCGCTGCCTGTAGTGCATTCCATATGGGCACTGGTTTGAGACCTGGATGCTCCACTTCTGATCCAGTTCTCTGCTATGACCTGGGAAAGCAGTAGAAGATGACCCAAGTCCTTGGGCCCCTGCACCTGCATGGGAGACCCAGAAGAAGCTCCTGGCTCCTGATCGGCACAGCTCTGGCCATTGTGGCTGTTTGGGGAGTGAACCAGAGGATGGAAGACCTCTCTCTCTCTTTGCCTCTCTTCTCTCTGTGTCACTCTTTCAAATAAATAAATAAATAAATAAATCTTAAGAAAAAAGTAAGTCTGTTTCAAAAGCCAGTTCGGTCTTGTCTCTTGGATACATCCCTCTTGCCATGTGACGTCCTGTGCCACATCAGGCTCTGTGGAGAAGGCCTTTAGCAGATGCAGCCCCCTGACCTTGGAGCTGCCAACTATTAGCTGAATAAACCTTCATTCTTTAAAAATTACCCAGTCTGTGGTCTGCAGTTATAGCTACAGACTAAGATCTAGTTCCTCTCTCTTCTTAACCTTAAACTAGCTAAGAAGGGAATGCTCACTTCTTCTGGGTGAGGACACAATACAGCTTCATTTTTCAATCCTTAATTCTGGATCTGGTCTTTCTCTTGCCCCCGACTCTTGGTCCATCAGATATTTTCATGATGCCAAGATCATATTTCTAGGCAGTGGCCTGTATACAGAGCTTAGATCTGAGATAAGCTCCATCATTTTTAACATTTGGTGTCATATCCCTGAAGATACACTAGGGAACACGTCAGAAAGTAGAATACAGGTTGTTTTTTATTTATTTATTATTTTTTTTACTATCTTTGGACAAAGGAACCTCTTACATATAATCACATTAAGTGCTGGGAGAGATGAGGCTACAGACAATCTTGCCATCCCTCTCACCACATAGAGTCACCCAGCCAAGTAAGTTAAACTAACTCCAGTGTGACATTTGCCATGAAGACCCACACACATATAACACCAGAGCACCTAAAACAAAACGTTTGATCGCAGTAAAAACACCATCTTAGCTGATCCTACCCTAAATCCATGTTGTATGTTAGCTAATGAAAAAAATTCAATTTTTAAAGGGGGAAATAGGAAAATTTGCCACAGTTCCAATTTTCACAATATAAATGAAGCATGAAGAAAAAACATCCATGCTTATTTTCCCAGTTGTAATTATTCACCAAAAAAAGCTAATTAATGTGAAAGATTAGATTTAAAAAAAAGTATGCAAGAATATTCCTTTCATCCTAAAGGTATTCACTACTAAAAGCAGGAGGCAATTTTCTGACAAGTTGGCACTCGTGTTTTATTGCAACCAGCGCTGAAAAGGAAGTACTTATACTTACTCTTTGTAGCATCATTATTAAATTATTCTTTTCTTTCACAAAATGATCTTGTTCTCTCTGAGCCTGCTGGACAATGTGATTGGCTTGCTTTTTCAATGCAGAAATTTTTTCCTGGAGGAAAAAAGGTGATCAGAGAAAAACACACATTAGACCTTCAAAGGTTTGCTAGTCTGTCCCGGAAAGGGGAGAAAAGGTTTTCATAACTGGAGTAACAGGAACCACATTTTCACTGATGGTGGAGGGTGATTTTTATCCAAAGCCGATACAGTTCAAGTGATTTGAAATCTATTTCGAAGAAGCCAGCAGTCAACAGGAAATCTTGTTTTAGATTATCAGTGCATTTTTGACATCATCTTGGGAGATATCTTCTGGGTAAAAACAACAATGGAATTTCTTATTCAAATGGAGAGTTCAAGGAGTCTCTTCCCTTTTGTCTTCCCTTGTTTCAATTTCATTAGTACAGAGCCCTGGGGCGTGATTCTAAATTCTAGAACAAGAGCTGAGTTCTAGTCTGGACGTCTAGGTGCAAGGAGTTGGGTGGAGTTGGTAGTATTCCACTGGGCTGTTTCTAATTGTAAAAAGCTTTGAGAACTACTGAACAATGAAAGTAGAGAAAACTCCCAAATAGACTGTTCACAGAATTGTTCTGCACCTTGCTATTGTAACTGCAAAACGAAGTCATTTAAAACAAGTATCTGCATTCTTTTTTTTTTTTTTTTTTTTGACAGGCAGAGTGGATAGTGAGTGAGAGAGACAGAGAGAAAGGTCTTCCTTTTTGCTGTTGGTTCACCCTCCAATGGCCGCCGCGGCCGGCACGCTGCGGCCGGCACACTGCGCTCATCCGAAGCCAGGAGCCAGGTACTTATCCTGGTCTTCCATGGGGTGCAGGGCCCAAGCACTTGGGCCATCCTCCACTGCACTCCCTGGCCACAGCAGAGAGCTGGCCTGGAAGAGGGGCAACCAGGAAAGAATCCGGCGCCCCAACCGGGACTAGAACCCAGTGTGCCGTCGCCGCAAGGCGGAGGATTAGCCTATTGAGCCGCGGCGCCGGCCTGCATTCCTCATTTTTCTATACCTTGGTTTTCACATACATGAAAAAAGTCAGATATATTTTGATGTTTCATATTGAATGTCACTGGCAAAAGTACCTTCCTAGTAACAATGTTCCGTTGATATTCAGCCACTTCACGGAGGAGCTGTTGGGTCAAGTTCTCCTTTTCCTCATCCAGTCGGCTCTCATGTTCCAGCTGCTGGAATTCCAGGTCTTCAAAGTGTTTGCTTTCAACATCCAGTAGGTCTGCATCCTTTGGAGAAAAGGGAAGGAAACAAGACACACCAGGATGGCTGCAGCCTTCCTAACACGTAGAAAGAATTTTCAAAAGCAGTCAGTCCGAGGTATCATTCTAATGTAACTCTGACCAGGGTTAGAACAAATCAATCTTACCAAAGATGTGTCATAGTCTTTATTTGAAATGAGACTTTATAATAGAGATTAAAGATTCAAAAGTTCGCATACATGCAAACTGGAGATCTCTAAGAGGGATACATGTGCCCCACATATCACTCAATACAATCAACTTGAGAGTGAAGAAGAAATATTAGACCTTCCTTATAATTATTTTCAGCTTCTTTTTTAAAATTTTAATAAACTTTAATGGTAATAAATTATATAATAATATATTTATTAAAATATACTCCCAGTATACACACAAGTAAAGTGGCATATGTATGTCATTTTCAAATATATATTATTTTAGTATGCATGAAATATATATTTATAATATTCTTTTATATATAGGGCATGTATGCTCAAATAACTTTAGTGACGAGATCATCAAAAACATTTGGACATCCATTCTGAGTGATAATGATGTGTCAATATGAGTTCAGTAATTTTAACAGATGTGCCACTCTGGTGAAGATGTTGATAAAGGAGGAGGGAGGCACGTGTGGGGACAGAGAATATATGGGAAATGTCTGTATCTTCTGCTCCATTTTGCTGTGAACCTAAAAGCACTCATTATAAGACACTAAGTCTATTAAACCAAGTTTGGAGCTTGAAGTTCTTAAATCTGGATTCTATGAACCTCTTAAAAATTTATAAAGCTTTTTTCTGAAAAGAACAGAAATAAAATCTTTCATTAGGTACAAAGGGTGACTTAGAAGAATCAACTTGAGCACATTTAAGGAAAATCAGAAATCTTGAAAATTAGATGGTCTAAAATAAGTATTCTGCACATGAGACATTTGGTGTTAGGAAGATACTCATGCATCTGTGTTATTGTAGGGATTGGTGCATGTGTTTAAATTATTCTCCACTATATATATATTTTTTGAACAGGCAGAGTGGACAGTGAGAGAGAAAGATACAGAGATAAAGATCTTCCTTTTTGCCGTTGGTTCACCCTCCAATGGCCGCCGCGGCCGGCTTTTCCTGGTCTCCCATGGGGTGCAGGACCCAAGCACCTGGGCCATCCTCCACTGAACTTCCTGGCCACAGCAGAGAGCTGGCCTGGAAGAGGGGCAATCAGGACAGAATCCGGTGCCCTGACCGGGACTAGAACCCGGTGTGCCGGTGCCGCATGGCGGAGGATTAGCCTATTGAGCCACGGCGCCGGCTATTCTCCACTATATTTTTAAAAAGTCCTTCATTTTTGGAGCTTTTGACAGGATTATAAATGTACTATTATAGATTTCTTAAAAATATAATTTATAAATAATCCATGACCTAAAGGAAGAAGCAACTGAGCTGATGTGTCCCACGGCTCAACAAAGCAAAACCAGCAGGGCATATTTATTAATGTTCAATCAAATCGTAAAAGACAGTTAGAGAAATAATTACATGATAGGTGAAATCTATATCACCATTAGCTCCCCTCATGAAAGTGATAATGCAATGGAATATATTTTAATCTTCTGTAATGAATTTTATTATAGGGAGAATTCATAAAGGTTATTAGCTGTTCTCTAATTGCAGTCAATACTATAGTAACAACACTATTATGTAATATAGATTGTCCATTCTCAAAGCTTAAGAGCAGCAAAATCATAATTTGAAAATCATATTCCACATTACATAATACTTCTTTATACTTTACTTGACCAAAAAGAATATTGTCTTGATTTCAAGTTTTTGATTGCTATTTCAAGTTTACCCAATATTTCAAATTCTAATTTCTAAATGAATTAAATAAATTCAAGAATTAAGAGACAATTTTTAAGCATTGTATCTTGAAACAAAGTATCTTCAGTCTTAATACATTAGCTGAAATATGTACTCATGTAGGTATACACACCCAAGTTTTTAAGGTCTTTCAATTAAGTTTGCTTTGTGGCTAAAGATTATTGTGATAAAAATACACCTTTTTTTGCACTTGTAAATAATATTCATTCAATGTGGAAAAATTAACATGCACACATGCTACTCAGTCACTTACTCCACATCTGGCTGACACCTAACATGTTATTTTAACCTCCACATGAAGGTCATAGACTCACTAATTTACTTTCAGTAAATATTTAAACTACTGCATGAAAATAATGGCACACTAGCTAGGAAAGCTGAAAATTAAGTCTAGGTCAGCACTCAAGATTCTGCTGGTGTAATCATCTGACTAAGTTTTTCTAAACCAGAAAATATGTGTATATAAACTTAAACTCAGAGAGAAAAAGTAATTGGTAAGGGAATAAAAACTTGTGAAAGATTTTAGATAAGAATAAGAATTCAAGGGATGTTATTTAGGACCAGGAGCAGTTTAACTGAACACAGAATAATATATACAGGAAGCTCAGTCAAGTACTTGCCTGGTGGAATGAAAATTTCAAGTAAATTTCACTACGAGAATGTTTTCATTACTGGCTGGCAAGCTTAAAGGCCAAGCATGAAAGGAAATATAACAGCTGCTCTAATGGAAATTCTATACAATTGCTTGTTTCTTTCTAATAACTTTTTTGAGAATTTATATGGCATTAGTTTATATTCAGCACTTTATGTTTACTTTAATGGAGGAACAGACAGGAATATTTGTAAAAATAACCTCATGATAACTCCAGGATAATTCTGGAAGCAAATTTAAATGGGGTTCAGGGTTTGTTATCATTTTTTCCATCTTATGGTCTATAGTCAAACACTTCAACTGCATACTTTTGGAATATTGACAAAGACGGAGGAAATCAACCAGTACAATCTCTTCATGTTATATAGCAAGATATAGAGGCCCACAGAAATTGAATGATAGAAAAATATCCTAATTGTAGATTTCACTGGATAGAATTTTTTTTTCTTTTTAAGTCAAGAGACCAAAGTCAACCATTCAGTTGAGTACCCATCAAAAGCACAAGATAACTATTATCAGCCAGGTGATTGTCTGCTCTGCTTAACAGTAGATCATACCCTGGCAAATGACTCATTTAATTTCAGTACCCCAGGAATGGTATTACCATATCAACTACCGACCAACAAAGGCCATGGAATCCACATCAGATTAAGGCTATATTCTGATTTAAATAAAACATTTAGGAATAAGGAGGCCAGCCATAAGTCCAAGATGCTGTAAGCAAAACTTCATCCTACAATTTCAGCTTAAGTATTCAAACGATATGCAGTTGAAGAAAGTGGTTTATTTATTTATTTTTATTTTGTGATATTTGCTAGCTAATAAAGTTAGTTGCAACAAAATCAACTCTTTGAATGTAGTTTAAATGCCTTAGGGAAAGCTTTGTGATGATGTGGTACTCTGAAATATTTCAAGCCTGAAGGGAAATGAGTTGTGATAACACAAGGAGTTCCTAATATGAATGTTCATATGAAATAAGCAAACTTTTACTGACTGGTGAAGAGTTACACAGGGACTGGTGTAAGAGTTACACAGGTCATCGTCCCTGGAAAATAGAATTAGTAGACCTCCTACCAGCAAGTGAACAGAAGGTACCACCAGCCAGTTATCTCCCCCAAGGAAAGCAGTTTTATGAGAAGAATTTTACACTCTGCTTATAGAGGAAGAGGAAGGAGCCTTTGCCTTCAATTAATGGAACAGACTGTCTGCATCATTTCCTTTCCTCTTTTCTATGCAAAAGCTTTAGGACACATATAAATTTATGGCTTTTCCTACAGAATCCAGATCAAGTGAACAGTAACTCTTCATGTTAACCTAAGCCTAGGTTATTAATAGAATCTACCACTTTTAATTTTAAGCAATGTTTACAAACAATAAATGGACAACTACAAGAAAGAAAGATGAAAATACATAACCATGTTGCCAACTCTCAATAAAGACTTGCAATGGCCGTAAAATCTTAGCAAACACAGTGGAAAAACAGTAAATAAATATAAAATTGAGTTTTTCATCAGTTCCATGAACAGGCATGACACAAATGACTAAAACGATTTTTACAAATACTAGTCTCTTTTCCAATCATTTTTTATCACAGACTTTCCAGAAGTGAGATTCTGAGACAGAAAATTTTGTATTTTATATATTTATAAAGTCAGCTTTACAGAACAAAATGAGTAGAGGAAACAAACTCTGCTAAATTTTTTTGGAATCAACATTGTAAAAGACAAATATTAAAATTGTTACACTGCAATTTAACAAGCTGCCTGGGACACTACTTATTGATGCTTTAAATCTCTAAACACTCAGTTAACTCGTTTTTACCAAGTGATGTTCTTAGAGGTCCCAAACATTTTTGTATTAAAGACCATCTTAAAAATTTTAAAGGATATGTTACCTTTCTTGGTTTTTTAAAACTTGCTAATTCCCAAGAGGGCACAGACATACTAAATAACACGAATAAAACAAGCCTTTTTTCCTATTCTCGTGGAAGGATGATTGCTACTCACTTAGGCCAAATTACTATTGTGTGACTGCTTCCTCAGGGTCACAGTTGATGTGGGCTGCAGTTCAGGGCTGCTGTTTAACAACCCATAGCCAGTTGTCAAGGGGCCATGAAATATTAAATGACCATGCCAGCATTTGTAAAACTATCCACCTAGGATGTCTCATTTTCAGCAGATAACAGGCACAGTTGTGTTAAACACTGCTGACATTAAGAACAGGACAATACACTGATCAAGGATAGCTAGAAG
This sequence comes from Oryctolagus cuniculus, assembly GCF_964237555.1. NCBI lineage: Eukaryota > Metazoa > Chordata > Mammalia > Lagomorpha > Leporidae > Oryctolagus > Oryctolagus cuniculus. Next base: position 67,974,232 of record NC_091435.1, on the reverse strand, counting down.
ACACACCCTACATAAGTTTTTAAAATTTTGAAGCTCCTATGAAATGCTTGAGGCCATTAGCAATGCTCTGTGTCTTGGACCTTGGTGTTTTATTGTTGTAATCCTGCTAATTAAGTTCAATGTCACTAAGCAGCAGAAAGAAAAAGAAAAACAAACAATGAGTAACATGATCATTTTTGGACAGGAGTATAAAATCAAACTAAAAAAAAAAAATTTAAGGGCAAATAGTACTCACAAAGCAGCAGAGAATGCAGGAAAACATGTCAGTTGATTTAAATGCTGCAATCTTGATGTTGGTTACAAGTCAGGAATAGCTCCCTTTTGTTACAAGAAAAATGATTCCAGAAATGTTTTTGCTTTAAATTTGGTAAAAGATTCTAGCAAGGGATTTTTAACTGATTAGCATGGAATAAAATATACTGTTAGCATGCATATTTCTATTTAAAAAGGAATGACTAGAAATTATGCACATTTACTCTTTGTGAAGTAGTCAGTCACAGGTAAGTGGAAACTTAACTGAAAAAGATAATAAACAAAAAGAAAAACAACACAACTGGTGCATTCCTGTTTGCTACTGACCCTCTTCAGTTGTTGCTGTAATTGTTCCCTCATGGACTCAGGACAATTGTCCAGCTGGGTCTTCTGCTCGGAGTAAAGCTCCTGAAGCCTCTCTAGTTTTTCCCTTTCAGCATCAAGCTTTACCTTCTCCTGAAGTTCAGAAATCAGAAAATAGAAGAACAGAAATTACCTTCACACCCCAAGCAGCCGCTAGTGCACATTTCCTACGCTCAACACAAATAAACACACACAAACGCTGGATCTTCCAAGGAATGTAGCGACATATCTTGTTAGTGGCTAGGATAAAAGGGCATAACTGGAAGTTAAGCAAAGGGGGTCCGGTTCCTGCATTCTCACAACATAGTCCACTTGGCTGGGTATTGACAATGACCCCCTTTCCTTATTTCCTGCCACCATGTTACTAAAGTAGGGGAAGCAATGGCAATATTGAATTGGTCAACACAGAACAGAAGAAATGGAACCAAATTTCTAAGTTAGCCTTACAGGGAGTCATCAGTCAGAGAAGCAGACAAAGGAAAGGGGCAATTACCTGAAGCCATGTTCCGATTTGCTAAAGGCATTAGCTAAGCAAGTTTTGAAAATTACTGAAATTTTGCTATTTTGTTCACAGCTCCAAGGAACTCCAGGTACATCAACTGATATTCTGGTTACCTGAGACATTGCTAGCTATTTGGAAAATGTCAAAGCAAAAGCAATTAAAAATGTTTATGCCAAGGAAAGCATCTAATTCAGGAGCTGAGAGAGCTAGTAAAAATGCAGGACTAACAAAGTTGCAAAAGGAAGTAATATTAGGCAGCTCAGATGTACCAAACTGTGACACTGACTACAGAAATACACATTTCCTACAATGACCAACATAAATAAATTGAAACATGGACTGTGATAAAAAGAACATAGCCACAGGTCAGAAAAGGGGGAAGAGAGGAGAGAAGCAAAAGAGAGGAGTAGAGAAGGGAGGAGAGGAGAGGAGAAAGAAGAGGGGAGGGGAGGGGAGGGGAGGAGAGGAGAGGAGAATCAAATCCCTCCCAAGTCACAAAGGGCCAAGTGACCTGAATTTGTCCAGATTATAACAGCAAATACTTTGACACAGTGATTTATATGGTCTTATGATGCTACTTCTGAAATCTCGAAATGTAACTTCAATTTATTTAGTGCCAATCTTCCTAACATATATTCCCTTTATGATGTTGGAACACTTAATGCAAATTTTAGACATGATTCTTTTCTTTGTGTAACAGCTCAGCCCTAAGAAAGCATTGCATGAAGCACTATGACTATTTGACCTCCAGTAAGTAAAGTGGTCAGCGCCTTACCTTCCTTATGTTCATTCTGTGTTAACCGAAAGAAATTAAATTAGCTTCTAAATATATCACAGGAGAACTTTTTTAAGGGACAAAATTCTCAAATAGTTCTATAAAATTATCCTTATTCTAATTCCTTCACTGAAATGCTCATGATTTCTTGTGTGATCATATATTTAGATTCTTTATAACAGATGTTATAGGTTTAAATTTGAAACTATAAACATCAATGCCTATACTAACTTACTTGAGTCTCCATTTTTTACTTTAATCTTAAAATTTCAAGGATATTTTAGAAATGTACACTTAACATTAACATTAGAAACATATTTTTTCACAAATAATTAATCACCCCAAAGTGAAAAATCATAGAATCCTATTTTATATATCAATTGCAAGTGATTTTATAACAACCTAAATTTTAACAGACCACAAAAATTTTCTTTATCTTTAACAAGAGTGACTTTGCTACCTGTGTACATCTGTTGTTCAGGGATTGGAGAAAGTAATAGTACTATCAACAAAGAAAAGGATCCCAAGTGTTAACTCACAGTAAAATTGAATACAATAGTACTGGTTAGATTTGGGCTTTAGTTTCCATTTCTCCTTAATAAATCCAACAATACAGAATGCTTTCTGTCTTTTGGCTAAACATAGACACACACACACACACACACACACACAACCTGTATTACTTGGTCTTCTGTTTGTAGATCAAAGATTGCACTACTTACACAGCCAAAGAATTTTATCTGAAAAGAATTCAATTTCTAGATGCTGTTGCTTTATCATCAGATTTTGTAGCAACTCTGATCCAAACTAAATTTTTTAAAAAGAGAAACTAATCATTACAATTAAATATCACACATGCACAGCCCTAAAATGTATGTGAACTAGAAAATATTGATGTAATATTTTACAATGTGGAAAGCCACTGACCTAAAACACAGGTCTCAAATCTGAAGAAATGACCAACTTCCTCTGATGTTTTCCATGATTTAATTGCTAATAACAAACAGAATTCAACAACTAATAAAAAATACCTTATGTTTACATAGTGTCTTCCTTCTGAGGTGCTCAAAATGTTTTATTATTCCATACAAGGGTGCAGTTAGAAGAATTACACAAGCAGGCACCATTAGAACCTTCCGCAGCTTCCCTGTGGTTCATTAGTACCGCTGTGACCACTATCTAGGTCTCCAAGCAGAAGCTTAGAGGGGCCAAATTTGGGCCAAAGGAAGTCAAGGAGGATGAAAGAAAGACTAGTGGCAGGCGGGCCCAGCCATAAATCACACAGGGCTGTAAGGGCCAGCAGTACAACCACTCGGAGCCAGAAAGTAATTAATATCCCTCTCTCCTGTATACTACCCAAGAAGTTTTCAAAGGAAAATTAGCACTAGGCAAGTAACTAATTATCACCTTCTACAGGGAAGGTAAAATCAACAAATGAGACTGCACTTGAGGGTTCAGGGATTCTTGCTTTTCACAGGTAAAATATTAAAAGCGGGTGTTATTCCCTTTACTCAGATTTAAATTAGAAAACTCACCTACCTACTATAGGCACCACAATATTTTCCAAACACTAAAGAGAGCATAACTTTTTTTTTTTTTTAAGATTCATGAATCTATTCTCAGGGGATAGACAAACTAAAAGGCATTTTTAATAAACATAACCAACTTCACTTTGTTGACAAAATATCACAAGGAATGCTTTAGGAAAATCCAGATGTATGTATCAGAGGGCATCTATAAACCAAGAGCAGGAGGTGAATTCCCTAGAGATGAGCCGTTTCTGTTTGTGCTGTTCTCACACTGACGTGACCTCCTTGATGGACCAGCAAACTCCAGCTGGGTCACAAATTCATTGCCAATTCTGCCAATTTTGTATATTCACCTAAAGTTTCATATTCACATATGGCCAAAGGAAAATTCTTCCTGGGTAAGTTAAGGTAGAAATTCGTATATAACATCAGGTCTATCACACCATCCATTGGAGTTCATAGGGGTTGGTTTCAGGTCATATCACCTCATACAACATCCATGGATGCTGAGGTCCCATGTACAACATTTAGTGGGTTTTGCATATAACCTGCACATATCCTACCACATACAGAAAACATGTCTGGATTACTAATAACACCTAATCCAATATAGGTGCTAGGTCAATAGTAACTATGTTTTATTGTTTAGGAATTCAAGACAGGGCAAAAAGTTTGGACATGTTCAGTATAGATGTACTTTTTTTTCCTGATTATTTTCAATCCTGGGTTGGTTGAATGCATAGATAAGGAACCCAAGAACAGAGAGGGCCAACTGTACCTTAAATCATTTCTAGATTATTTATAATACACCAAGCAACGTAAATACCATGTAAATAGTGGTTATACTGAATTGTTCAGAGAATAATAACTAGAAAAAAGTCTGTATATGTTCATGTTTTGTTTTTTGGAATATTTTCCATTCTTGGTTGGTTGACTCTGTGGATAGGGGAGGGCCTGCTGCATTTATTTCCACAGTTGGCTGTTTGTTCTTCTAGTCAACAAAGCTAAATGAGGATTGGAGGCAAGGAAGAGAAGCGGGTACTTGAACAAGGCCCTCATGCATCATGGCCCATTTGGCTCAGCTGTCCTTAGCTCATATTGAACATTAGAGTAATTTCAGTGAGTTTTTTTTTAACAAGTTTTATTTTTAAGTTATTTGAAAGGCCGAATTACAGACAGAGGAGGACAGAAGCCGAAGTCAGGAGCTACTTCCAGGTCTGCCATGTGGGTGCAGGGCCCCATGCACTTGGGCCATCTTCTGCTGCTTTCCCAGGCCATTAGCAGGGAACTGGATAGAAAGTGGAGCAACCAGGACTTGATATGGCACCTATATGGGATGCTGGCATTGTGGGCAGTGGCTTAACCCTTTACACTACGATGTCGGCCCCTGGGTGAGCTTTTAAATATATTTATTTCCCAGGTCCCAACTTACACATAGATCCAGAATCATAAGACTTAGTAACAAGCACTTTAAAAATCTCTTCAAGTTTCCTAATATGCACCAAGGTTGAGAACCACTGACAGCCAGCCAGTAACAAGTTTTCTTTCTTTTAAGTTGTATTCTTGAAGGAAGAAACTGAAACTTAATGTGCTAGCTGTATTTGAATTCCAGAAAATTCTTGCATATCAAATGCATTACCTTTATCTGATAAGCAAAAGCTTCATAGTTACCTTGAAAAGATTATTAATTTATTATACTGTAGGGCTGCCAGATAAAATAGAGGACACCTAGTTAAATTTCAATTTCAGATGGAAAAAAATGAGTCTTAATAACTAAGTGTGTCCCAAATACTCCATTGGACATAATTATACTGAAAAAAGGTAAAAACATAATTGCAGTTTAATTGAAATCCAAATGTAACTGAACTTCATGTATTTTGATTTGCTAAAGCTGACGATTCTATTAACTTGATAAAGATTTTCTTAAAAATTAAGGCCCATCTTTGTAACCTCCAGTTTAGCACATAATTCATCACACACGGCACTTGGGCCACATTTCATGAAATGCTGGGTGAGATCAGAAATTGATGCAATTATTTGTTAACCATAGTTCCTAAGCCATCATTTTTAAGGAAGGCCCATCCAAAGTCCTCTCTGAGAATCTCTTTCCTTCTACTTCCTAAAGCTGATGTATGGTATGGGAGGCAGGCACCCTTATAGGTTCATAGATATGGCAATTATTTTAGGACCATAATAATTTTCTGAAATTCTTTTTTTTTAAGATTTATTTTATTTATTTGAAAGACAGAGTTACAGAGAGAGGTAGAGACAGAGAGAGATGTCTTCCATCTGCTGGTTCACTCTCCAGATGGCCGCAATGGCCAGAGCTGCGCTGATCTGAAGCCAGGAGCCAAGAGCTTTCTCCAGGTCTCCCACGTGGGTGCAAGGGCCCAAAGATTTGGGCCATCCTCCACTGCTATCCCAGACCACAGCAGAGAGATACATAGGAAGAGGAGCAGCTGGAACTAGAACCGGTGCCCATATGGCATGGCAGCGCTTCAGGCCAGGGTTTTAACCCACTGCATCATAGTGCCAGCGCCTGAAATTCTTTTTTAAAACAGCTATATTGGGGCTGGTGCTGTGTCAGCAGGTTAAGCCTTTTCCTGCAGTGTCGGCATCCCATATGGGTGCTGGTTCAAGTTCTGGCTGCTCTACTTCTGATCCAACTCCCTGTTAACACACCTGGGAAAGCATGAGAAGATGGCCCAGGTACTTGGACCCCTGCACCCACATGGGAGACATGGAAGAAGCTCCTGGCTCCTGGTTTTGGCCTGACCCAGCCCTGGCTGTTGCAGTCATTTGGGAAGTGAATCAGCAGATGAAAGATCTCTCTCTCTCTTCTCTTCTCTCTCTGTATCTCTGTCTTTCAAATAAATAAATAAATTTTAGGAAAAAAATGCTTTATTGAAGTGTAGTTACTGTATAAAAGAACCGCACATGTTGAATGTATTCATTATGATGAGTGTAGACACATGCATATACTCATGATACTACTTCAGATGAGAAGTGTTTCAGATTTCACAATGTTCTCCATTTTACAAAGATAACACAGTTCAGATAGCTCATATACTATGGCATTTCCTGGGAGGTGTGGGCATTCCCCTTGAATCAAGCACGCTACAATTTCTGTAGCTGCACATATGAATTTTCAACCTTGCTTTTCTCCCTCACAAAACATTCCGGATTTTGGAACTACAGAAGAAAAGAGTATGGACCTGTGTGTCAGCAAATGGTGACTGCTGACAACTCTTTCTCTGCCTCGAAAAAGATGCAAATGTCTATTTCTTCCCGGGATTTTTTTTCCATGGACTTTGAGATTTTAATTGTACAGTTGGGAAAAAAAAAAAGTTGGAAAATCAGAGCACTAAGGACTTGTGTCATCCACCATCTACCAGAAAAAAATATCCCTAATCTGGAATCCTGTTGATTTAATCCCCAGATTCCACACTGGAACTCACTTCCTCTAGCCAGGGAGCTAACTTTGAAATGCAAGATAGAGGCAGGGGAAGGGCTGGGTCATGTCTGAACACTGACTGTGACCTGGCAAATGCTCTTCACTCAGCAGGCATTAGCACCTTGCTGAAGAATTCTGAGCTGGGCTCACTGTCTGCCCCTGGCTCTACAGGAAGGATGGAGAGGAAATAACAGGCACTTTGGCAAGATAATAATGGGGAGTAAGATTTAACCGTTTTATACAGTGATATATATTTATTGCAGAAATATCAGGAAGTCAAAGAATTTCAGATTTCACTCAGGAACATGTTGTAGGATATGGAATAAGCATCAGTTCACGCTTTCAAGTGTGTTTAGCTATAAAACTGTGTATGCTGAGATGGCTACGGAACCTCCCACGTATCTGTCTAGACACACAAAATACCTGTCCTCAAACAAAAGGATGGAGTGAGCTTTAGGATTCCCAACTGGGTCACAGATACAAGACTTCAACAGAACCTCTCCTTAGCCACCTTCTTTAATTTTATACAGCTGACTTTTGATTTCTGTAAGCAGAGTACAGATGAAACACAGATAATCCAAACATAAAGGCAATTGAAAAGTTATTTTTAATTAAATTTTTCATGTAAAACCAGAAACAAACCTACATAACCTGATGTATACATCTATACCTTCTCAGCAGTTGTGGAAAACTGGGCTTTGCCCTGGGAGCGGGGGTGGGGAGCAGAAGGAAAGGGAAGCCAATTCTACAACTGGGCTTCATGGTGCTGGTGGCTTTCTTATTCTTTTTTTTTTCTTTTTAATTAATTTATTTATTTGAAAGGCAGAGTTACACAGAGAGAGGAGAGGCAGAGAGAGAGAGAGAGGTCATCCACCCAATGGTTCACTCCCCAGTTGGCTAAAATGGCCAGCACTGTGCTAATCCAAAGCCAGGAGCTTCTTCTGGGTCTCCCACACGGGTGCAGGGGCCCAAGCAATTGGGCCATCTTCTGCTTTCCCAGGCCACAGCAGACAGCTGGATAGGAAGAGGAGCAGCCGGGACTAGAACCGGCGCCCCTATGGGATGCTGGGGCTTCAGGCCAGGGCGTTAACTCGCTGCGCCACAGTGACGGCACCTTCTTTCTTATTCTGTCACCAAGCCCATTAAACTGTAAGAGTTTGCTAGGCAAAAAGCAACCAACTCCCCTCATTTCTTTCACCTGAGCTGTGAGAACACAAAATTGTCTCTTTGTTTACTGTTTCACCAAACAAACATCCCTGCTGGGACGATGTTTATCATTAGATACTTGTATTTGTCCCAGGCTGATCCATGCTCATAGTGGCTCTATCTATGATGTGGCTACTGTCTAGAACACAACAGACAGGTGGCCTTGAGCTTAGGGCCACATGGGAAGAGGCGTATTGATGCTTTCAACAGCTGTACCTGTAAGAGCATGAAGGGCCAACCCAGGGAACCACTGCAAAAATACTCAGTAAATACATAATAAAAGACATTGTCTATGATTTATGTTGTATATATAATTATGTCTGGAATTTATATTGTATGCAGTTACACAATACTAATGATGTATGATACACATTAATTTATTTATTTACATGTTAATTAAATATGCAAAATAAAATAATACAAAATCAGCTATAAGAAACAATACAAGACTTGAGAGCCAAGGAAATCATTTCAATAATTTCACACCAAGACTTGAACTCTGAGGTGTTATTTAACCTTTTTCTTCCTGTGGCTCCACGCCTTGTCTCTAAAATCCCAGGACATCTGAATCGGAGCTTGCCCAACAGGGATATCTTTTTAGGTGTTACTTTTCTCATTCCACAGTTTATATGTGACCACAGCAACAGGTGTGTGTGGAAAGGAAACGTGATCCAAAAGGGCAAAGGCCACTTCCTCCTTCTGTCGTATGCTCCAGCTTGAGTGGCAGTGTGATTACAGACCCACGGCATGTGCACTTGCGCAGCCCACTCCAGCTGTCCCGAAACTTGGCCACACGTAGCTCTTTGGCAGGTGTTTGGCTCAGTGTTTCTGCCAAGGCCAGCCTAGACGAGCTGTGAGCAGAAGAATCTAAGGACAACACTCCTACAGCACACTGGGCAGTATTTTAGCACCTACTACTAGAGGCTGGGTAAATTGTGGATGGCAGGGCCTTTCCCTATTTCCTAGGCTAGAGAGGGAAATAAATATCTAACAATCTACAAACAAATGTAAATTATAAGAAGTGAACTATTGGGGCCGGCAGTATGGCGCAGTGGGTTAATGCCCTGGCCTGAGGCGCCGGCATCCCATATGGGTGCCGGTTCGAGACCCGGCTGCTCCAATTCCAATCCAGCTCTCTGCTATGGCTGGGAAAGCAGAACAAGATGGCCCCAGTCCTTGGGCCCCTGCACCTGTGTGGGAGACCTGGAGGAAGCTCCTGACTCCTGGCTTCGGATCAGCGCAGCTCCAGCTGTTGCAGCTATCTGGGGAGTGAACCATCAGATAGAAGACCTCTCTCTCTCTCTCTCCCTCTCTCTCTCTATGCCTCTCCTCTCTCTGTGTAACTCTGACTTTCAAATAAATAAATAAATCTTAAAAAAAAAAAAAAGAACTACAAAAGGGCTAAAAGAACAGCAGGAGGAACGTAATCTCAACTAGAAAGGTCTGGGAGGACTTTTCTAGAAAACCGATGCTGAATCTGAGTCCTAAAAGACAGAAGCAACGAGGCATGGGAAATGAGGAAGGGGATTCCAGGCAGGGAGAATGGTCTCCATAAAGCACCTGGGGTGGGATGGAGGATGGATCTTTAAATAAAGGGGAAGAAGCCCATGGTGGGAGTGGAGTATGAGGGGTTAGTGCCTGATCAGTTAGGAATTTATACCTATTTTAAAGTGGTAGGTCACAAACCAAAGTTTATGATCTAGTCTCTTTTTAAAAATCACTCTGGAGGGCCAGAAAGTTAAACTGCCACTGGACACTAGCATACCAGATTGGAGCGCTGGTTTGAGTCCCACCTGTTCTGCTTCCAATCCAGCTCCCTGCTAATGCACCTGGGAAAGCAACAGAAGATGGCCTAAGTATCTGGGCCCCTGCCACCCACATGGGAGACCCAGATGGAGTTCCAGGATCCTGACTTCGGCCTGGTCCAGCCCTGGCTGCTGCAAGCAGTTGGGGAATAAACTAGTGAGTGGAAGGTCTCTTTCTCTTCCTGCCCATCCCTGTTTCTTTGTCACTCTACCTTTATATAAAAAAAAAAAAAAACCTTCTTTTTTTTTTTTTGTTCTGTAAGTCACCCTTGCTGCTGTCAAGAAAATTGATTATAGGGAAGCAAGTAGAAAGGGGACAAAAAAAGAGATTTTGATAATTTACAAGAGAACATTGTTGGTAAAGATGCAAAGATGCGAAGTAATTGAGAAATATATTGGTAATGAATTCAGTGAGGGGATGATGGAGAAAGAAGTGTCAACTTCCAGGTCTGTGTCTGAATGTGTTGATAGGTAGAGATGTGAATTCCTGGGTGGTTACACTGGAAGACGATGAGCCATGGATGGAATGCAACAGAGGCAGAAAGGATGGGGGCACACAGGGCAGCACTGGGGTCTTTAACAGCTCTAACAGGAGCAAATGTGATGGAGCACCGAGGTCTAAGCGAACTGTAATGGGAAGCATGGTTAACTGGAAAAATGAAGAGGAGATACAGAGGACCCAGAAAATTGCTTGAAAAGATTAATTATTGATGAAGATAGAAAGTAGTAGCTTATTTTTAAATAATAATTTTTAAAAATGATCTTGACATGCTAACAGTAAAAGCCCAGGGAGAAGGGGGACATTGGTAGTGGGGTAGGAGGAGGGTGAGCAGAAAGACTGAAGACCTCAAGAAGAGCGGGGCGACATGCAGAGCACATGGATAGGGACTGGTCTTTGATACAAGGAGGGAACCCTGAAAATTCTAATTTCTCAGAAGCACAGATGGTGAGATCACCTCTGGCCCACAGGGAGGAAAGGAGGCCAGAGGTCTGAACAGAGGGATGATATGAAACAGTTGTGCCATAAAGTGGTAGACACACTGGGGTGGGAGTTTGACTTAGCAACTAAGAACCTGGTGGGTGTGCCCATGTCCCATGGCAGAGTGCCTGTGTTTGACTCCAGGCTCCAGCTCCTGACTCCAGCTTCCTGCTAATGCGGACCCTGGGAGATAGTGGTAAGGGCTCAAAGAGCTGGGTTCCTGCCACCTGTGTGGGAGACCTAGATTGAGTTCACGGCTCCTGCCCCTTTGAGGCATTTAGGGAATGAACTTTTGGATGGGAGTTTATTGTTTTTTTTTTTTTTTTTTTCTCTCTCTCTCTCTCTCAAATAAAAAGAATGGTTTTAAATGGTAGGAACACAATAATGTCATCAAGCAGTGTAGAGTCTCTGAGTTTTGCTGTTAAAAATATGTAGTAGCGTCATTGGGTCTACTGTTTGCACTTCCCTCATCCTTTTCTGCAGTACTTCTCCCAGAGCCAGTTTCTGCCATTTTTCACAGCATGTGATGACAGACAATAATCCCACCTGCCAAGGCCAACTAATCCCCAAACAGCTGCAAGAGCTGGTTCGATACTTCAAGCCTCTCCCATGCACAGCCTATTCAAGCCACCGAAACAACAACAGGAAGGTTGAAGGGGCCTCTCTGCTCGCTTCTGTCCATGTTCCTGGAATTCCACCTCTACCTTAGATCTGGAGACTATCACCCAGCTTTCCCTGGGAAGTGAGATGCAGCACTCATTGGCTTAACTTGCTTTACTTTTGTGTAGGGTCTGATGCTAATGACTGATAGACAAAGAGGATTTATAAGCCACACCATATGTGGACTACACAAAGATAAACAGCCACATGGATGAAGGAAACTGAAGGGCTCACAGGGAACCTGACAACCCATTTCTAAGCCCTACAAGTTTTCCAATATGACTTAAAGAGTAACAAGATAACTATGATATCACTTAGTTTTACACTTAATAGTAAAACACTACCAAGTACCAAAAAAAAGACATCTAATGCCTCCAGCAAAAGCTTCTTGCTATATCAGTGCAGAATCTTTGTAAGGCATAAGCCATTAAACTCCATCCTCCTGCACTGCAGACTTAGACAGTCAATCCTTGGACTTATTGTTGAGATTCTAAGGAAAAATATAGCCACTACTCAAATAGATTTTTACCATTTCAAAGTCTAAAGGTGGAATGAGCACATATGCAATTTAATATGTAAAGCTGTGCATCCTAATTTTGACATGCAGGCAGCCAAGAAATCAACGTGTAGCTTTTACTCTGACTTCCATTTCTGACAACATCATTTTGGGCTCCTTCTCAGGCACCAGGGTCAAATGCTCTTATTTATCCGTCTCAAATAAACAAGAGCCTAAAAAGGAAGTCTCTTTCAGCAGGAATTCTTTCCACATATGACCACTAGAGCTTACTCAAACTGAAAAATTGTTTTTCTCAGCATAGTGGGGAATGTGATGGGCAGGGAAGAATGTGTTAAAGCCCGTTCATTTTTTTGCTTTTCAAATGGGAATTTTATTTTTACTTTTAGGCTTATTTCAGCTGCAACTAACTCGGAATGGAAGAGGAATGTACAGTATTTTCCAGACAGGGGGAAAAAAATCTCATAAACAGACAAACCAAAAACCCAACTACCATCCTTAATTCTAGAATTTGTCTTACATTCCTTAGTGGCGATCAGCTGACATTCAGGTTGTTGTCTGAAATGTATAAGCAGGATCTTTCCCAAGGGAAGTGTCCTGTGGCTCACGGACAGACTTCACTTGGCACTGTGTGAGGACCTCTGGAAACCTCAATGCGTTTGTCCAAGAGCAGTGCACTTGCTTTGAGGACAACAACAAGGCAGACATGTGAGATGAACAGTCCCCATTCATCTTTTTAACAGCAAAATGGAAAGAAATGAGGCAATTCTACTTGCATATACTTTAGCGCACCCTACAAAGCACCAGTGATCAAGAAATCAAGTTCAGTGGAATCAGAAGAGCACAAAGCTGACAGGGGGTGGGGGTGGGAGTGTGTACAGTGGAGAGCAACTCACTCTTCTCAAGGCGGATAACCTGCCATGGGTATCAGCCCTACATTCACCCAGGCTCTGCTCTCAGCTCCAGTTGCTCACTACCTGACAGCTCCTAGCCTGGGATAATGTTATGTTCCCAGGGCCACTGTGTCCAGGAACATGCTACACAAATCCAAAACCATGATCAAGCTATATAACATTTAATTTCCATCAATTAGAACCACTGCTTTGCCCATAAAAATTGCATTCAAACATTTTCTTTTACCTTGGTCTTTTCACCAACAATGTTCTTTTCCAGTTCGGCGATCTTCCGGTTTAGATGATCCAAAATCTCCTTCTCCTTCATAAGTTCAGTTGTTTCAGATTTCTGTTCTCCATCCAAAAGAGCACATTCCATATCCAACTAAGGACACAAAACAAAACTCAGAAGGGATTCACCCTCAGGGACTTCTCAGCTGCCCACAGCAGAGGGACATTTTTAACAGCTACAAATTTCAAGAAGCATCACGGTTATCAGTCATTCCGTGGGGTCTAAAGAACATTCCAGAGAGCCCACAGGAAACTCAGGATTCCTGTGCTAGAAAATATTTGTAAAGAAAACTATGTATCTTATCACATAACGTTTCTATTACCGACCCTTTACTGCTTACTTCTGAAAAACAGTTTGCGTATTTGCTTAGATTTGGGCTCAAGTACAGACCACGCTGGAGCAGTCACGTCTTTGTCCCCAGAGCACTGAAGTGAAAGTGACCCCAGCCCAGCACAGGAGCTCTGCATTCCTAGCAACGCCAGCAGGAGGGGCTTCCAGGGTGCACAGATGACAGGTGAACAGTCCGCTTACTACTTATGGGGCTGTCGGCACCAGTGGTGAAAACAGGCATGCAGATTCCCCCTGGGAAGAATTAGGCACTTCCTCTCACTCCACAGAGGTAACATGAAAATGGCCATGGACTTCTATTGGTTGTAGAATGTGAGTATATCTGCTCTCCAGTTTGCAAGCCTCCAGAAAGCTGGGTCTGTTTGATTCATGTGTGAACCCTGCACTCCCCAGAAGTACCGACATGACCTTGAATTTACAGAAAGCATGCTCAAAAAATGTTGGTTAGATTTGAACGCAAGCACCTAAATACTGGGTATCTCAGTTTACAGAAAGCATATGCAGTTATGACAAAGTTAGCTACACATAAAGTACATTAAAGATGCCTTCAAATGTTTACTCATCTGTTTCAAAAACAACAGAAAGAAAACAGGAATGCAAAAACAAGGGCATGTTTACCCCACACATGGTAGGTACCCTTGAACAAACATTAAATCAAGTTGACTTCTAAGTATTTGGCTTCCAAGCCCTGTGCCCAAATAAGCAGTAATATTTTTACGTTACAGGAAAGAAGGGGAAAAAAGGAACTCAAGGTTTATACCTCTCTGGAAGATTCATCCATCTGGTCATTTATATCTTTGATTTTTTGTTCAAGCTCCTCCAGGTTGTTCAGAATTACTATCCGGGCATCTTCCATGGCGGCCAGCTCCTGAGCCCTCTGCTCTTCACTTACACCCTCTGGGGTCTGCAATTCATCAACACAGAAACAGATATTCACACTTCAGTTCTAGACTACCCCAGCTTAAAGCTGCAGGCCTGGTATTTCCAGACCCATGCAGATTCTAAAAGCATTCTTGTGACTGTTTAGTTGGAAGTCTGACACATTTTTCCCATAGAAACGGTGCCACACTCAGTGGTTATGCTATTGGGTACATTCAAACACAACTTCAATTCACAAATGCATACCCTTACAGAGCTAAAATAACTCTGGGCCCACATTGTGGTGCAGTGAATTAAAGCCCCATTTGAGACACTGGCATCGGCATCCCATATGGGAATGCCAGTTCGAGGTGTGGCTGTTCTGATTCTGATCCAGCTCCCTGATAACGCACTAAGGAAGGCAGCAGAAGATGGCGCAAGCGCTTGGGCTCCCACTATCCAGATGGGAGACATGGCTGGAGTTCCAGACTCCAAGCTTCTGCCTGGCCCAGACCTGGTTGTTCAGCCATAAAGGGAGTAAACGAGTGAATGGAAGATCTCTCTCCACACACCACGCTGCTCCCCTGGTCACTCGGCCTTTCAAATAAATTAATAAATCTCTTAAAAAAAAAAAAGCTAGAATAACTAGAAGGTCATACAAATGAGGAAGCTGTGGTATGTGGAGATTGAAGTGATTTCTCCAAAGTTTTGAAGTTCAGCACAGCAGAGAGCTAGAATCATCTTCCACAGAGATCTCCCGGGCTCACAGCTACTTTCATTACAGGCTTCGTGTTCTTCCACATCCAAGCGGGTACCTCTCCTACATAGCCTCTTAAATCTCCAGACTACCAGGGTTATCTGCATATGAGCATGCATGCTTATTGACTTCCTTCCAACACAAAGTGGGATATCGAGGGTACATAATTTTGGCATCCCCAACTGATTTGAAACTATACCTTCAATGTTACCTGATGCTTTGTTTTTTGTCTTAGTACACTATTTACTGCCTTTGTTCCATTGACCTTCCTATATAAAATACTAACCAGGCCAAATTGGCTTTTGTGACCTAAAACAGGACACTGGCCACCTTTCATAATATTGTTTCATAGAAATGTTGAATTTCTTGGCAAGGAATGAGAAAGTCAAGAAACAAAGTGAGAGTACTTGTTTACATCCTTGAACAGAGCTAGTGACAAATTCCCAGGAAAGAAAGGAGTATTGTAGTTCACACAGATAAGAAGAAGAGAATGCAGTGAACTAAAAATACCCTCTGTTTTCTAGAAGTTCAAATTTTGGGTTATCTTGGGTGTTACCTGGTAGAGGCCAATCTTTCTGTAAGTCAAGGGTTGCCAATATTGGTGTATCGCTTGTAAAGGTTTTATGCTTCTAAACAAAAAAACTAATTCTGCATCGGTAAGTAGATAACTATATAATTTGTGTTGGAAGTTGGAAACAGCAGTCCAGTTAATTATTGAGGGTTACTCACTAATTATTGGAAACATATTCAAATTAATTAAACCATAAAAATAACTAGACCTAAATTCACCAGCTTCATTTAATCTGTTGAACAATTCTGGTGCTAACTTTCAGAAGATATCCATCAGGTCCTGCTCTGTACTCCTTGCCCACGGTCATAGTCTGTTTTCTTTACCCAACTTTGCAGCTCCTTATGGAGGTGAAACAATTGAGAATTTAATAATGTCAGGTTGGTTAGAACAGATATGCAGGCTTCCCAGCTTTGACATTTATCTTTTCAATTTCCATCTTAAATCCAATGTCTTATCAACCAATAAAACAACTGATGACCTTTTTGTCACAGACAATGAAGCTCACTATCCCGATACTTCAGTGCCTGTTTTAGGCTATGAGGCGTGCCTGTAGCAGTAATGGCATTCCAAAATCACAGACCAGTAATCCCAGCAGGAAAGCCTCCTCAAGGCCAGTATCCTGTTGGGTCAACATCACATATCATGTTTCTACTTCCAACACAGATTAAAAATATCTCTCTCACGGGTGGAAGTAAAGCATTAAGAAAAAACAAAACAACTGGACAATCTGCAAAATCATGAACTTCTTAAGTAACTGCTGGGGTGAGGACTGTTAATAGTCAAAGGGATAAGCATCTGCATAACTCAAAGTTTTTAGGAAATTAATCACAAATAAGTATACTTAATAACAGACAACTCACAAGGCTGTTTATGGCAATAAATGCTATCTAGGAAATGCCTATGGAGGTTTGTTTTCTGTTGCTTGTAAGAAGCAAAATCTCAAGAGACATCTTAAAAGTAAATTCATTGTGATAGAATGGGTGAAAATACAGTAATCTTGTTTACTTGTTTAAGTGCCCATAGAAATGCATTTATTTAAATATAGACAACTGTATTCATATAGTCATTTTTAAGACAAAGAATATTTAACTACACTGCACTCTTGAATTATAATGCTTTGAAACAATATTTTATTTCTAAACAATACAACAAAATAAAATGAAAAAACATAGGCAATAATGACCAGATGGCAATATTTATCAAAGCTGCACAGAAGGGACACCACTGCCCATTATTTAGAATATGTATGTAATTTTGTTTATTAATCAAATAAAGAATTTTTTGTTGTTGTTGTTGTTGTTGTTGTTGTCTTGCCAGGCAGAGTGGACAGTGAGAGAGAGAGACAGAGAGAAAGGTCTTCCTTTGCCGTTGGTTCACCCTCCAATGGCTGCTGCAGCCAGCGCACCACGCAGATTCAAAGGCAGGAGCCAGGTGCTTCTCCTGGTCTCCCATGGGGTGCAGGGCCCAAGCACTTGGGCCATCCTCCACTGCACTCCCGGGCCACAGCAGAGAGATGGCCTGGAAGAGGGGCACCGGGACAGAATCCGGCGCCCCGACCGGGACTAGAACCTGGTGTGCCGGCGCCGCAGGCGGAGGATTAGCCTATTGAGCCATGGCGCTGGCCAAATAAAGAAAATCAATAGAAACACAAGGTTAGCAGCCAGTGAACAGCTTTAGTTTTATGGTGACAAGGAGGAAGTTGAAATTTTAAACAGAAGTCCTTCATTTTAATTTTTTTGGGATTTTTCTATTTTACAGTAGTGGATAGGAATCCATGCCATAGTAGTCTATTTATTAAACACATTACACATGTATGTGCATCCTCAAATCATCCATCTTTGAGGTAACTTGATCCATTTAGAGAAAGGGGAGAAAGGGTCCACTCCGTTTATGCAGATCTCCTCTGAGAACCCACTTAAAATAAAGGAGGGAGGGAGGAAGTGTGAGGGAGGGCTTTCTACCGTGGATAGGACAATTACTCAAAAAGGAAAAGGGTGAGTTACTCTCCAGTAAGCTTTTACACTAGGCACCCCTAGATAGGTGCACAAAAGCCAATTAAAATCATCATATTTCCAAAATCATCAGCATATTTAAATGTTAGGTTTAGTAAGTTTCAGACTAATAAATCTCCAGTTTCCTAGATATGATTAGAAGCTTTGCTAGTTAAATCAACTTAGAGTGTTTTCACATTCTTGTTCTCCATTTACCCCCAAATCTACTAAAAACAGACTTCCTACTTTGTGAAGCAAATAATCCAGGGCCCAGATTACTGGAAGAGGAAGAACATCCAAGATAAATGGCCCAGAGGTTATTTCTAAGGGTCTTGTATTTCCTTTCTCGAGGCAATATATGCCTGTCTTTGAAAAGTAATAAATGAAAAACTCATTCCTTGGACCTATCGACCTGTTGACTGAGCTGTATCTAAGCTGCAGGTGGTAACCCAGGGTAGCCTGGATGATTCCTGTCTCTGAAGGATCATGGTCTGACATCTCCTGTGAGCATGGATGCTGCTCGAAGCTTCAGAGGTCTCTTCTTCCATGGGAGCATACTTAAACAATTAAAAACATCTACCAGGATCTGCTCCCTTGTGCACCTACAGTTTTCTTGTCAACGCTCTTGACAAGAAGAAACCTGTCTCCCAAAAGACAGTCTTTATAAAAGCACACAGCTCAAGATTTTTGACCCAAACCTGGCAGATCTCCATAAAGAAAGAAATGTGAAAAGATTTGAGATGAAAAAGAAATTAAGAATTTCTCAGGATGCTCAACAGCAGCTGGCAACAACTCAAATTTTCAAATGAAAGGTCACTGACTTGATTATTCTTTAGTAATTCTAGCTTCTACCAGTTTCAATTTTCTCATAATGCAGAATTTCTCTCCACTGAGAAGGAGTAAGGTGGACATGGCCACCAGAGGGAAGATGGGATGGGTGTTCATCATGTACTTGGCAGTCTAAGTCCTAATGGGATAACTCATAGGTAGATATGGACTTCTGACTGGGAACATTCAGTGACTAGTCTTGCTACAGCCAAACAAATACAAATTTTAAAAACCACTAACACACAAATTCTCATCACAACAGGATATCTGTCTTCGAGAATCTGTATGTGTCATTCTCCTCTAACAAACATTAACTGATGTATCTTATTTTTTGGTTCTGCGGCTTCAGTTGCCAAGACTCTAAATCAAGCTTAAATTACTTAAATGAATTACTGATTGCTAGTTACTCTTAAATAAATAAATCTACCCATGTTTTTCCTCTTATTCACTATTTTTGGTGTTCAAATTTTAGTCTAAAATTTTATGTCTTTTGCAGTAAGCTCCTTCAAATCCTTTTCACAAAAGAGAGGAGAGATTTCTTTTTATTCTCCATAAACAAAATTCTTAAGTTGTGTGAAAAAAAGAGAATCAAAAATTTTTCCTTTTGAGTTTCATTTAAGAAATCTTCAAATTTGGGAGATATTTTAAACCAATATACAACCAAAACACTGAGAAATAGTAGTGACTGCAAATAAATCTGTATGTTCAAAAACATAAATAAAGTCAATGGGAAAGCCACTAATGATAAAATCCTAATTTGCTTACCACAAACAGCTCTTAGTACTCAATAAAAAAAAAGACAAAATAATAAGAAAGCTTCAAAAAATATATACAAATGTCCTATTAGTGCAAGTGTCACCAGAAGACACTGATTTTTGAGGGTATAATTTGGAAATATCAATTAATATTTATATTTAATTTATAATTAATATTAATATAATAATGTACAAATTTTTGAACTTAGCAATTCTACTTTTAGTAAGTGATCCTACAGGTACATTTGCACAAATGCACAAACATGGATAGGATAGAATGTTGGCTGCATGTGGATTTTATTAACAAAAAACTGGAAATAACTTACATGATACTTGCAAACAACAGAACACTAATCCACCATTAACAAGAATAAGGGAGAACTGGGTAAAACAATATACAGATTCCCCATGACACTTAGGGAGGGGAAAAAAGGCAAGGCACCCTGTGTGTACATGTGGGTGTGTGTAGCCATTTATGACAGAGAATCCGATGAAGGCCAGTTAAGGCACTTGTAACTATCTCTACCTCTCAGGTGTACTACTGGGAGAGGCACAGAGAAGAGAAACTGTCCACTCTTCTGTGCTGCTGCATTTTTCACACTACAAATATATTGCTTGATAGTAACACCTTAATTTTCTGTATTTGTTTATCTAATTACCTCTTATACTGAAGCTCCACTGAAACATTCTGGAAAATTCGTATGATAAAATCTCCAATCTCCAGGCCAAAGCATATGCATAGTCCTGGGCCAGAAATCCTATCTCTTAGCTCAGCCAGCATCACCCTTGGTGGGATCTTAGACACCAAGTGGCTGGGCTAACATTACCTTGGGTAGGATGCTTAGGTAAGAGGACTCGCTGGAAGCTTTCAGAAAGGCAGAGGGTGGTGGTGGGGGCGTCCTGGTGAGGTCACGGAGCAGTTCCTCGTTCCTGATGCTCCTGGGAGCAAGGAAGCTGCCACCGCTCTGACCCAGGCTCCCGAAGCCAGCCAAGTCCGCATCGTGGAGCGAGCCCTTCCGGTGGCACCTGTATCTGGAATCAGCGCTCGCCAGGGCCTCCTCAAACACGGATTCCTCATCGGAGAGCTGCAGCTTGTCAAGCTCCTTGTTGATTTTCTGCACATCCGCCACGGTGGTGCCACTGGACAAGCGACTGTCGGGCTTTGTGTACTCAGCACAGAGGCTGAGGATCGTCTCCAGACGCTGTCTCTCCTAGAGGCAGAGAGGAGGGGAGGGTCAGAGGGTGTGCCAACGGAGACAGCGCCGAAGAAAACGATCGAGGAGGCTGGCGATCTCACTCCGTGCACGGACCCAGGCACAAAGTGGCTGCTGACTTTTCCTCATCTTTAATGGATGCATTTGATGAAGTATGGGTTGACATACTCTGCCCTTTCCCTGCAAACCCAGGGCTGACCCTAGCACCCATCAGCACTAGCAAGCCTTTTCTTCAAGCCTGTCTCCAAACGCTATCATCATTTTTAAAGATTTCCATTTCGTTCCCACCCTCCGTCCCACCCTCTATAGTACATCACCTCCAACAATATCTGGCGCTTTCATTACTGTAGACAGAACATTCACCAAGGCAATTCTCTACCTTCCTATAGAAATACTATCGTGCTGTTAGGCACACAAAGAGGGCAAAGGCACTTCAAGAATCTTTTCATTTAAAAGGCATATCTATGTTATTGTTTTCTTGAAATGCTTTGAAATTTTCCAAACTTTTTAATATCTGGTGACCACAGAAACATGTTTTCCACTAATTGCTCATGTGAATAATTAAAATTATAAAAACCTTGTACAGTTGCACTAAAACAAAGACCATCTTGCACCAACTCCAGATAGAACAACATCATTGCAGCTCAAATTGTGACCCATGAACTCTTTCATTCATTTAATTGGAAAATAAAATGCTAGTACATTTGTCAAAAAAAAAAAAAAAAAAAGACCAAGATATAGGTCATGGAAATCTGTAATAGTATCACTAATTGACTTCTCAGCAGGCTTCCCATGCACAACAGGTAGGCAGTTATGATGTTTAAGTAAATTAATGCTGTATTGTGAGCAACAGGGTATAATTTACAAAATGCTTTTCAGAAACTTAGACAGCATTGTGTAGGGAGTGAAAGCTTAACATCTTTATCCTTCACATTAGTTCTGATGCTGAGGTGAAAAAGAATACAAAAGCCACACGCTGTGATTCCGTTTACCACACTGAAAAGAGCCTTCCAAAGCCGTCCACTGAAAACCATTTTCCAAACTGCTGATCAGTAACAATATAGAAAAATATGAAGTGGCACCGCGCTGCTGTTTTCATGCTGATGGCATCTAATTTATGAAGAGAAAACTCAGGAGACAGTTAGCTTTTTATTAATTAAAAGTAGTAATAAGCAGAAAAGTCAAACAGGAACAACCCAACATAACTCTCCGGTTTCTATTAAACTCATTAATTGACAAGATACAAAATCATATAAAATGTATCCGACTGATATCTGACCTCTAAAGTACTCCTACCCTCCCCCCCAAAGCAAGAGGTTGATCAAATTACTATTAAACTAGTTCATTTCTATATGCTCCCACCTCCCTTTCACTGCCTGGACTTCTGGACTCCAGGTGCAGCTCAGTCCTCATGGCCTCCTTCCACAGAAGACACAGCTGCACAAGCTCACCCCAGGCTCTTCTGTACCCTGTCCATCCAGGAGCCCTGCTGCCTATTTATCTGTTCAGCTGCCCCCAGCTGCCAAGCCCTACCCACCTCAGCTTTATGGGGGAGGGAGTAAGGGGCACACAGCATTCACTGACTCATCTTAAACTTCTCTAACAATCTAGAAGTCTACATGGGAATATGCAAAAGCAACCTGCAGGGGTATAAAAGAGAGAGCCCGGGACAAGACACTAGATCTTATCCTTCTTACTATCATCTGTATTAGAAGCTAATCTCCAAAGAAAAGTTCTCTTTATGCCATTTGGGTAATTACGGAGGATTCTAAACTCAGCTGTTACTAATCTTTGCAGATCACGATAAGCATATATTACCCTTGGCATTAATTACGTTTGAAATTATCTGGAAGTTGTCAATTTCCATCTCTCAGGGATCTAATGAACAGTGCAGTCTTCAAAAGCATTAAAGGTACTTCTGGAATACATAGCAAAATTCCTCCCACATGCTCTTCCCAAAATAGTTTCTTCTGCTGCCAGTGCTATTGCTTAATTCCAGGGGGAATAAATGATCCAGTCTTAAGATGAATGCTATTTCAGACAGTGAAACACAGTATTCAAAGGCTTGTGCACAGGAAGTTTGGTCTACTGGCATGCGTTTTTCTCTATTCTTATCACCCCATTCACAGCCAATCCATCTAGGCTTGAATCACACACACACACAGCAATGCTGCCCACGAGTCTAAGAGAAATCCAGGCTGCATGGAGATACACTGGCCCCATAAAAGCTTCACCAAAGAAAAATAAACTGATGTCAAGAAGAAGTGCGTCAGAACAGTCTGGGAGACATTTCAGAAAGCCCCAAAGAAGCCTTTTAAGGAAAACCCTGGAAAGAAAGTACCCTTAACAACAATTCTTCCTTCAAGCCTCTTCACTCTGGTGTCTTGATATTTCCCATTTGTTACACCCCGTACCACCCAAGACCTGGGTGATCGTTCCAGACAAAAAAACTGCTCTCAAATCAAACAGTGTGCTATTAAGGATTACGCTGGAACATAAGTGCAACCAGGCTTCGTCCCAGGCCACTAAAATGTGAGATGTACAGCCCTCTACCTAGGGGTCAGTTTTCTTTGAAGTGTCACCTGGCACTCTGCTAAGTCAGTACACTGCCCTCTTTGAGCTGTCCAAATCCTACCCACTTTCAAACCAGCAATCTACCACTCATTCCTTTTTTTTTTTTTTTTTTTTTAACAAATAGAGTTAGACAGTGAGAGAGAAAGACAGAGAGAAAGGTCTTCCTTCCATTGATTCACCCTCCAAATGGCCGCCATGGCCGGAGCTACGCAATCCGAAGCCAGGAGCCAGGTGCTTTTCCTGGTCTCCCACGTGGGTGCAGGCACCCAAGCACTTGGGCCATCCTCCACTGCCCTCCCAGGCCACAACAGAGAGCTGGACTGGAAGAGGAGAAGAGGAGCAGCTGGGACGAGAACCCGGCACTCATATGGGAGGCCAGCGCTGCAGGCGGAGGATTAACCAAGTGAGCCATGGCGCCGGCTCCTGCCACTCATTCTCTTGAAAAGCCGACAGTACAGATCCCAAATACCAAATGGCCTAAAATACAGGTGCTAAAGACTTAGAAAGTAGGTCACGTTAAATCAAATTATTTTAAATACATTTTATTTTTTTTTTTTCTCTCCCATTCCCCCTTTCCTTTATCTCTATATTCCACACATATCAAAGAAAGCTTTGACAGGGACATTAGTCTTATAAAATATCCCTGAAGAAAATGACATGTACATTTTTTTTCTCCTCAGAGGTTCCAAAAAGAAAAAAGCTGTGGGCTGGGGGTATGTTTCTGGACCTCAGGGCTTGCTTTCTTTGGAGGAATGTGTCTGAGACAATGCCCCTTTGCATCTTCAAAGGCCTCAGCAGGCAATACCATCCATCCTCTAAAGCCATCCAGGGCCCTTGGAACCAACACCAGTCAGTCTAGGCCATAGGACTGTGAATATCTCGCACAAATAGGTAACTCTGCAGAAGGCCAGCTGCTGACATTTAAACATACGTGAAATCTTTGCTCGAAATCCTTGTATGAGAATTAAATATGTGGAGTCATTTATTACACAGCACAAAGGGTTATACTTTAATGTGAGACATGGTTTGGGTAAAGGGAGGCTTTTTTTTTCTTTTTTAAAATAAACTATGGTAACATGAATATGGCTTTGCTTTTTCATTTCTGTTAACCCTAGGGATTCAATGTCTCCACGATCTTCAGCTCAACAGAGATTAAAAGTTATTCACTTCTTAAGGATGTGCTGGGAAAACCAAGTTGATAAAAGCCATTCTATCATCCAATCTTTAACAGGAAGCACAAATGGATGATTTGTTACAGAAAACAGTGTTAGGAGTTTTATATAAAAACCTATGGATTTACATATGGGGAACAAATACACAGAAATAGCAGAAAAACAAATGTGAATGGAGACCTCAAAGATAAATAAGAGCCTACCTGGTCTGTTGGGGCAGTGGGATACATTTCTGGACAGAAATCACAGACGCAGAGGCACAGAGTCACAGAATGTGATGACAGACTCAGATCGGGCCGGTGCCGAGGCTCACTAAGCTAATCTTCCACCTACGGCACCCGCACACCAGGTTCTAGTGCCGGTTGGGGTGCCGGGTTCTGTCCCGGTTGCTCCTCTTCCAGTCCACCTCTCTGCTGTGGCCCAGGAAGGCAGTGGAGGAAGGCCCAAGTGCTTGGGCCCTGCACCCGCATGGGAGACCAGGAGGAAGCACCTGGCTCCTGGCTTTGGATTGGTGCAGCGTGCCGGCCGTAGCGGCCATTTGGGGGGTGAACCAATGGAAGGAAGACCTTTCTCTCTGTCTCTCTCTCTCTCTCACTAACACTGCCTGTCAAAAAAAAAAAAAAAAAAAAAAAAAGACAGACTCAGATCAGCGCTAGTACGTGGCTAGAGAGAAGCAGTCTTTGTGATGAAGAAGGATGAATTTCCTGCATAGAAACAAGCCAACAGTCTTCCTTCCTATATTAGGATTCAAGGGATCCCAATGGTCTCAAAAAACTTTTAGAGTAAATCCACAGAATGCAGCTGCTACAGTCAGGAAAACTGGCCTAAAAGTGGGGGTTGGGGATGGCACTGTGGCGCAGGAGGTTAAGTCCCTGACTGTGTTGCTGGCACCCCTTATGAGTGCCTGTTCCAGTCCTGGCCATTCCACTTCTGATCCAGCTCCCTGCTAATGCACCTGGAAAATCAACAAAAGATGGCCAAGCACTAGGGCCTCTGCCGCCCAGGTGGGAGACCTGGATGTAGTTCCTGGTTCCTGGCTTCAATGTAGTCCAACCCAAGCCATTGTGGCCATTTGGGGAGTGAACCAGCAGATGGAAGATCTGTCTCTGACTCTTTCTCCCCCTGTCCCTGTAATTCTGCCTTTCAAATAAAGTACAAATACATTTTTAAAGAAGAATAAATAAATAAAAGTGGGGGGCACAATGAGAAGTAGGGCTCACAGCAAGTCAGCAGAATTCCCAAGACTGCTTGAATAAATCCTAGGGTCCCAATGAGGCAGGACAATCAGGGGAAAAGAGAAGTCTTTCATCAGAGATAAATCCCTAGGGGTTAATAACTGGAGCTATTACGATGATTTCATCTCTTTCTGGAAATAGGGTAAAACGGCTCTTTACTTCCCCACCCCCAAAGTACACATGAGCCTCAGACTTGCCTTGGCCAGTGAAAGGTGAGAAGCACTGTGTCGCTTTTGCCTGAACAGCCAGCACATGATGGATTGCTGCCTTGCTTTGCAGTGACAGAGTTGATGCCCCAGATGCTGCTGGATCCAACAGCCTGAGCACTAAGTGAGGAAATAAGGGGCAGAGGCCTTGTTCAATCCACACTGGCCAGGGAGTACAAGGGAGAAATAATGGTTTATCTTCTTTTCTATAATGTCTTTTTCTTTCTATAATGGCTGACCAATTTTAGGCAGGAGACTCACCCCAAACTTGGAGATGAGGAATACAAGGATCCTACTAAAGAAGCTCAGTTACTAATTGTGCAATAAAGAATTTGGCCTTGACCAAAGAGGAGTCTAGCCTCTGCCTTTGATTTCTGGGAGGCAATCCATTTCAGTTCAATCTGAGGATTTCTGTTTAGGGCAGGGCTGGCCATGCCTAATGATCTTAGGAGGGAAGCTGGCCTCTCCAGTGACCAACCACGTGATTTGGTGTGAGGGTTGCAGGTCATGAGATATCAGTCAACCAGAAGAACGAGATTAAACACGTGGTCAATCACTCATGCCCACAGGATAAGGTCCTGATGAAAACTCTGGACACTAGCGCTCAGGTAAGTCTCCCAATGCCTAGCGCTGGTAGTCACACATCCTGATCCCACAGAGAGAATGGAAGAGTATCCTGGAAGCATTGCATTTGGAATTCTCTCAATTCTGCATTGTGGGTCTCATCCTTTGGCTGTTCTCTGTACTCCTCCCTGTAATAAACTCTAATGTTGACTATCATTACTCAGTGAGTTTTGTGAGTCCTAGTGAATTATCAAACTTGAGGGTGGCTTCGGGAAGCTCCGGATTTGCAGTGGGTGTCAGAAGTCGGGGCAGTCTGGCACCCTTTAACCTTGCAATTGGTCTTCACACTCACTCCAACGTTGCCTTAATATTGCTTTAATACTTTTAGGACAAGTAACCTGACTGAGAAATTGTATACAAAATAATGGTTTTTGTGTTTGGTTTTACAGGTTATTTTCATGGAAGTCAGTTTTTTTATTTTATAGTGTGGCTGGGAAGTCTGCCTTCAGGCTTGTGGTCAGGAAAGTACTTTATTCTGCCACTCTCTCTTTAAACAGCAAGTGCATGAGTGCCTCACTAGTCAGGCTGGCCCAGAAAGAGGCATGTCTGATAAATGAAAGTGTCATGTTTTGTGTGGACAGCAACTATCAATGTGACGGCTACTAAGTGATCAACAAACATTTGCCGTGTGCAGATTAAGATTTGGTACTGTATACATCTATTCACCTCCATAATAATGGAAAATGATGTAGTAAGGCAGGATAAGACATATGCAAACAATTAGGACCACATTTGCCACTCAGCGATTTTCAATACTCACTTCTCAAATACACTCAATATAGTCAATCAATCACACTAGGGCTGGCATGGTGATACAGCTGGTTAAGCTGCTGTTTGCAATACCCACATCCTGTATCAAAGTGCTGGTTGGAGTCCCAGCTGCTCTGCTTCTGATCCAGCTTCCTGCTGACGCATCCTGGGATGGCAGAAGATGGTGGCAGAAGTACTTAGGCTCCTGCCACCCACATGGGAAATACATGGGAAATCAGGATGGAGTTCCAGATTCCTGGCTTTGAACTGGCCTAGCACTGTCTGTTAGTCATTTGGGTAGTAAACCAGCAGGTCAAAGATACCTGTGTGTCTCTTTGTCATTCTTTCAAATAGATGAAAACAAACAAACACATAGATGGATAGATAGATAGATAGATAGATCCAATTGTACACACACACTGCCTAAGGAGTTCAAAGCCACACTCCTTCAACTTCCTAGATTTCACTCTTCTGCTTTTATCTAGCTGGGCCTCTTTCTTCAATGTACCATAGTGGCATGAACTCTGGGGTCAGCCTGCTTGGGTTGGAATATAATCACTCAAAACAGTGTCTGGGACACAGGAAGACAGCCTAAGTGTTAGCTCCAGTACCTACAGAGTCCTCCTCTGCCTTTGGAGGTGAGGCCCTCTGCTCTCACAGCTGCACCCTCCCACTGTCCTTGTGGCTTTGTCCTATTGATCCTCCCTTCTCCCACCCTTCCCTATTCTCTCTGTTGACTCCTTCTGCTCTGTCTGTCAATGTCAAGTTTTCTGCAGCTTCCCCCAAGTACACAACCAACCATCCTGATCAGTTTACCTAGCAGATGATCTCTTCCACTTCCCCACTTTCCTTCACACCACTCTCTGTATCTCAGAGAAGCTGCTAAAGCTCCACACTTCACTCCCCATCGTTTCTGGCCTTCTGCCATCTGGGCAGTGTGCTCCTGCCTTTATACAGACTGGATACCCTGAACCTGATGGGCTGCTTTCCCCCTCTCCAGGAAAACACTGACCAGAAATAGGAGAAGCACTTCGGACAAGGCGGACAGGACTTTTCATGAAGCTCAGAACTTCTCTCTGTGATCTTATTTTACAAGGATTTGTTGGTTAAATTCACTTCTCTCCACTATAGAACCCTTGACTTTTTTTTTTTTTTTAAAGATTTATTTATTTGAAAGGCAGAGTTACAGAGAGGCAGAGGCAGAGGCAGAGAGAGAGAGAGAGAGGTCTTTCATTCACTGGCTCACTCCCCAGTTGGCCACAACAGCCAGAGCTGGCCCAATCTGAAGCCAGGAGCCAGGAGCCTCTTCCAGGTCTCCCATGCAGGTATGGGGGCCCAAGGATTTAGGCCATCCTCCACTGCTTTCCCAGGCCATAGCAGAGAGTTGGATAGGAAGTGGAGCAGCTGTGACTTGATCCAGTGCCCATATGGGATGCTGTCCCTGCAGGTAGTGGTTTTACCTGCTATGCCACAGTGCAGGACCCAGAATGCCTGGATTTTAAGAGCAAAATCTGTATTTCAGTTTAAGTAGGAAGAACATATATTTGGATTTGAAGTTCTGGCACTTACCAGACTTAAAACATAGTAATTTCTAAAAATCAAGATCAACATATTGAGCATGGATTATTTGGTTTGTAAAACAGAGACAGTAAAATTAGCACCTACTCTAGGGATCTGGGGAAAATTCATAAGGGACTGTGTGTGAGAAGCTTTACACACTATCTCAACGCCTAACAAAGGTGACTGTCAGGTAGTGGGCGTTCAGTGTGTTAATCCTGACTAGAGATGCTTTCATCACAAGTTTGAAGTGAAATCGACAGTTAGCTCCTGGGCTCCGGGAGCCATCTCTAAACAAGCAAACTTGAAAATCAAACTTAATTGTTTTCAAGGGAATATAGGAAAAACATGTTCTGCAATCTAACATCTCCCTGTAAATATACAAGTCCATTGAGATTCCTTTAGCAATCTGGAAGGAGAAAGAATTCTCTCAAGGACCACAATTCTCTGTCGCATGGTCCAAGTGCCTCTGCTCAGAGCAAAAGAGCCCTATTTAGGTGACACACTAACCAGGCAAGGAAATTATCTCAACCTCTCACTACCATTCCATCCATTGGTCCCCACCAATACCGAGCAATAAATATTCCCTACAGAAAGAACTGTCTTCTAAAAAAATCCATTCTCGGGGCTGGTGTAGCAGGTAAAGCCGCTGCCTGCAGTGCCAGCATCCCATATGAGCGCCGGTTTGAGTCCCAGCTGCTCCACTTCCGATCCAGCTCTCTGCTATGGCCTGGAAAAGCAGTAGAAGATGGCCCAAGTTCTTGGGTCCCTGCACCTGTGTGGGAGACCCGGAGGAAGCTCCTGGCTCCTGGCTTCAGATTGGCCCAGCTCTGGATGTTGCAGCCAATTGGAGAGCGAACCAGCAGATGGAAGACCTTTCTCTCTCTCTCTCTCTCTCTCTCTCTCTCTCTCGCTGCTTCGCCTTCTCTCTCTGTGTAACTCTGACTTGGAAATAAATAAATAAATAAATCTTAAAAAAAAAAATCCATTCTCCTCCATATGCACACACTTTACCCTTGACATCAAACCCAAATTTCTATTCCCATTGCCCATGGTTCTACTCTAACCTTCGGAAGTCTGGATGTCCCTATGTTATCTAATGCATGCTTCATTTGAATACTTGAGGAGCTTGTCGTATCCTGTCTTTACTCATACTCAAAGACATTCATGTCCATTAGTCCCACCTTGTAAGTCCATTCCTCCCATGCCTGTTTTAAAGGATTACTATTACTCACTTGTGTATTAATCTCTCTCAAACTCACTTGCACCTATTACTGATTCTAGCTATATCCATGTAAGAAACAGTTTATACATTTTTACAGTTTATACTATAAAAAGAGAACTTAATTAAATATTTAATTAATGTTAAATATCTTTAATTATTATGATCTTTAATAACAATAGCATCATATCAATTATATAGGTTATACATAGTACATATTTTTATTCTCATTCACTACAAACATGTTCTAATAAGTTGATTCAACTAATTCTGTTAACTTTTCATTCAAGAGGGTTTTTTTTTTACTTTTTCCATTTCTGGTTATTACTTGCATTTTGTTAGGTTAATCAGGTTAATCACTAACCACAGTTGCCATGCACCTAGGATTTTCTGTATTTTATTTGTTTGCCTGGTGCATTTTGGCATCATTTTACATTTAAAACCAACAGGCAGACAGGCAGTATGAAATGTTTTTCTTTTAGGAAATATTAAGGATGCATACAGACTATTCTTAAAATATTTAAAGATATCATTTGAACAAAAGTGCCTGCTATGAATGACTCCATAACATAGTAAGGGGGAAATGGTCTTCCCGCTGTTGACTGAAAACCACTGGCCAAGAAGAAAGGAAATTCACCCAATCAATGTAATCACAATCTCCACATAACATCTAGAAGACATGCCAGGTGTTCTTACTCTTACATGGACAGTCTCTCAGAAGAAAATCGATATACAAGGTACCTTAGCACCTTCTGTTAAAGAAATTGTGCTATTGCTCCACATCATTAAAGAAAACACAACAAAAGTTATCTCTGCATTTCCACTCTGGCTCTATCAAATTTCTGCTTTTTTTCTTCTGGAAGACTCTATGAAAATGCTTTCAGAAGATCCATTAAAATGCTTTCAGAATTTTATATAATATTTTACAATGTTTGATCAAAATCTATGCACAAGAAGTATTAAAACTTTCAAGTCTTTATATTTGAAAATACAGCCTATTCTTAAAAAACGAATTTTTTTAGGCATAAAGTCAGTAAAAACTTAGGAAAGTCAAATTGTAAAAAAGAAGGGAATACTACTACATACCAACTAAATATTGTCATGTAACTATCTGTGAGATATGCATCACATGGAAAAATGCCATGTGTGAAAATTCGAAAAGTATTATGTATAGAACTAGAAAACAAACAGTATTTTTTTCTTCTTTCCAAACTTGAGAGTAACATTAGTAACTTGTAAAATTACAATCTCTGCCAAACATGACTTAAGCCTTGGTGCTTGTGACCTGACTGAAAAAAAAAAAAAAAAAGAAAGAAAGAAATGACCTTTCAAAGCTTCACCTTTGTTTTTCTACCAGAATGAAAGAACAATAAATGGTTGTGACTGTTGTTCCTTTTCCTTCTACTCTGCATTATCTTAAAATTCTGCCCTTTTTCCAAATCCTAAAAACAATCCCACAGCTGATTAGGATTTAGTAATTTTGAATGTAAAACATCAACTTATCTAAACGCAAACTTTTCAACAGAACATGATCTCTTTGCATAGTCAATTAGATTTCACCAGAACAAAGTTCTTGGCTGTTCTGAACTTCAAAAACCTACTCTCACTGACTCTGGCTCCTGGGAAGATGAAGTAGACATACTTTTCTTTATTCCTTCACTACATGCAATAAGAAATCAGCACATCACATACAAGATAACAGAAACTCTGAAAGCTGGCAAGAAAAGACACATCAGCTAGGACTGAGAGCCCAAGGAAAGACAGGGAAGTTAGCTCCCTGGGATTCCTTTTGGCCCATTTATATCGGTTCAGAGCTGAAGGAGAGGAACCAACTTGCTACCACAGAGAATTAAGCTGAGTGGAAAAAGCCAAAGGCAAGGGGCTGGTGCTGTGGCCTAACAGGTAAAGCCACCACCTGTGACGCCGGCAATTCATATCAATACCAGTTCAAGTCCAGACAGATACACTTCCGATCCAGCTCCCTTCTAATGCACCTGGGAAAGCAACAGAAGATGGTCCAACCACTTGGGCACCTGCACTCACATGGGAGACTCGGAAGAAGCTCCAGGTTCCTGGCTTTGGCCTGGCCCACCATTTGGGGAAGTGAACCAGTGGATGGAAGATCTCTCTCTCTTCTCTGTCTCTTCCCCACTCTCTCTCTGCCTTTCAAATAAATGAAACAATTTAAAGGAACCAAAAAAAAAAAAAAAAGCAAAGGTGACATATGATGTGATTATATTTGGGCAACATACTTGAAATGACAAAATTACTTCAATGGAGAACGATTAGTGGTTCCCAGCAGCTAAGGAGGAAGTGAGTGTGTTTGTAAAAGGCCAACATGAGGGACCCTTGTGGTATTAGTACTGTTTGTATTGACGGTGTCAAGGTCGGTATCGCAGGTGTCTGGAACTAGCTGTGCAAGATGTTAACACTGGAGGAAACCAGGTAAAGGGTATAAAGGAATTCTCTGAGTCACTTACAATTGCAATGTGACCTCCAATTACCTCAAAAAAGGGTTTAATTTTCTGCAGTGCTTTCTAACAGGTCATGAACTGCACATTGAGGTGGCTAACATAAAATTTGTCCATTGAGAAAGTAATGAATGTGTGTTTATATTATAATACTCATTTTTGCATTTTTTTGAAAAAATCAATCTCACATTTTAAAAGTATTTGAGGAAATAGTCCTATAATGTTTTCTAGAACAGGAGAAAAAATTTTATAACATTAACTAGCACAGTCACCAAACCTATTTTTTAAAATCAATGAATAGTTAGCTTTTAGTTTAATACAAAATAACTTGACAACAAATACGGGTATCCCTTTCACTATGAAAAATCAATAGTCTTCCCTCACTTCCATTTCCATATCCCTGTTGCTGTCAATGTGCTCTATTTTCAATTTTCATCCAGTCAGTATTTCAAATTTCACCCAGTTGAATATATTTGTGACCTTTATTTCTTATTAAAAAAAAAAAATCATGTATTGATGTATCATTCTGAAAAAGAAGGACTCTCCTCCCACAACTGCCATGCTGTCACTTAGGGCCTCTAGCAGTCAAAGTTCCCCTGTATATTTCAGCTCTTAGCCGGGAAATGCTACACTATTAACATTCAGAACATGCATCCCTCAAATTCTGAGCAGAGACTTTTAAATGCCTGGCACCATCAAGAGGCAATAGCTTGTACTGCCACTGTAACAAGAACCCAAGGTTTGCTCTTAAGGACAGACAGAAGAATGTGCTCTTAATAGCAATTGCCATAGGCCATTGCAATGTAAAACCACATTAAGACGTTAGCACTGTTTTCTTAATGTAAGGTCTTTAGCCTATTGCTAACAGCTACTTTGTCCCTTCCCATTCTTTGTTTGCCCATCTATATCTTCAGTTGAAGACAGGGGGGGAAAAAACCAAGATGTGACAATTTTTTTTTAATCTCAATTAACTAGGAGAATTGGCAGTCCTAATTTTCTGATGATTAATTCCCTCAACATTTAATGAACACCTACATATACACCAGCAACCTGCTGTTCAAAGTCCTTGCTTTAGCTTCTAACGACCCAAGGTGATCTGATGAAAGCTCAGATAACATTGTTCTTTATAATACCAGTGGTTATAGATTGACTCTCACTTTAGAAACAAAGTAAGGCTGTTTCCTTTAGAATGGATAACTTACTTAGTAGACAACAGCATCATCTAATCTTGTCATTTTTGTGCTGGTAAAGTTAACACCACTCTTTCTTACCGTAAAAAAATTTAAATTACATGGTTCACATTATATTTGTGAGCCAGATTCTACAAACTTTCCCAGCAAGGTAGGAAAGTGAAAGAAGGCCAGGAAGAGGCGAGAACTGCCTGGCTGTTCTAAACATTAGAGCTAAGAAAGGCTCCATAGGAATAATTCAGTTTAGGGCTTAGGAAGAATCTGAAGAGTAAATCAATTAATTTAACAATAGCCATTCTACTCACGAATATAGGGAGAGAGTCATCATTTCCAAATATCCCTTGAAAAAAGTTGGAGCCAATGCTCATTTAGTTAGTAAACAGACCTCTCACCCCAATGCAGTTTAATGGGCTCACTTCCCACTAGTGCAACAATATTTTAAAAATTAACATGATGGTCAGGATGCAATGTAGCAAGTGAAAGGGCCACATCAGGAAGCAGATTCCTTTCAAGTCAAATTGCAGGACATAGCAGTTTTCCAGTCTTAAGCTTGCCTTCACATTTCAAAGTCCTTGCCCTTAAAAAATAACAATACTATGACTAAACACCAAACAGCATTCTCTTCACATTTTTCATTCTGCTACCCAACCAAGAAATGCTGTCCAACTTAAAATGCAGCTCAGCACAGCCAAAGTGTCTGAATGTCCAAGTTGTTTGGGGGTGGCAGGATGGTCAAGAGTCACTAGGCAATGGAGACAGCAAGAAGCAAACAGAAAAGCAAAACACACCTGTAAGTAGAGGAAGCTCTGATAATGCTCACTGGTCTTGGGTTGTGGAACATATTTTTCCTAACTATAAAACTAAATAACACTGAAGTAGGCAGGCATATAGGTTAAAATTGATCAGATTTGTGAACTGGAAGACCACGCCCCTGTGTGGCCTCATGCTCCTACCTGATGCCTTTGCCACGCCCCTGTGTGGCCTCATCCCCCTACCTGGCCACACCAGGGTGCCCACCAGCCAATCAGGTTAATTAACCACTCCCCTTTGGAGTGGGTTAAAAGCCTAGGGCACAGTGTGCCCCGCCCGGCTCTTCTTCCATGGCCCCTTGCCAGGACAGGGCTTGCTGTAGCCCTGTGCCTCCAGGGCACATGGCCTTTGGGCCATGTGCTCTAGGCTTCCTGGCCTAGACGTTCTTCCACATGACTGGTTCCTGGTGCTTGGTATGAACCCCTATTCACCTCTCTCCCCTAAGTAGAGCTCTCACTCTCTTATGCATCTTTCTTACTAAATAAAAGCTTAAGACGTACCACGCTGCCTCGTTTATCTGTGCCGGTGTTTAGAATTCTTCTCTACATATTAGGCAAGAACCCTCTTGGGCTTATTAATATTGGGAATTTAGTAATAAGCCCGTGGTGAAATCGTAAGGCACCCCAAATTCCGGTAGCACATGTGGGACACCTGGATAGCATTTCTAGGGAACTTTAAGGGGCCACATTTTAGTGTAAATTTTAGGGGGTCTTCTCCGATTTCAATACCAACCTAGTTTACTCTCTGGTTCTTAAAACAGCACCTGCACCCGACCACCCTTTAGGAGCTTAGAGAACACATAGAGGTATTATATATCAAAACCCCTGGAACAAATATGCTCAAGTGGACTTTCACTTAGTTTTTAGAAACATCAGCTGTATCATGTACTCAACAGTACACAATGAGGACTCTGATGTGCTGTCTGGTTTTTCTTCTGACCCTGGAGAGCCACAGCCAATTTTCAAAGCCAGGAAAAATAACTCACTTTTCATCTTTGGTTTTGAAATGAGGGTTGGGAGGGAAATTTCCCTTTCTGGAAACAGAGAGACTCCATCTCTGCTGATATATTTGCATTCTTTGTAAGGCATTTCACTGTTACCTGGAACCACATGCATACTGTCTGGAAAGCAGGGGAGCAACCTACAGCACAGAATAAGGAAAGCCAGAAAGAATGTCATAAATGGATATCAAAAAAATCCAATTCGTCTCTTCAACCACACGGATACAATGCTCCCAATATTCTGGTAATCACTCTAGGAGTTGTGGAATAAGACAGACAAGGTCTCAGTGTCTTGCGTGTTAACATCCTTTCTTTGTACCACGCTGTTAAAAGAGCTATAAGAACAAACCATCTTCCAAATAGCAGAGAAGTGCTGATTCAGACATTGTACCCATCTACATAACTACCACACAAACAGTAATATGTGCCTGGAAACAACACCAATCTTATCTTTAGGAAATGCACAGTGGTAGAAAGCTGGACCCCATGGTTCCTCATGACAGCTGATGTCATGTTGAGAAATAAAGATCAAGTGTGGTCCCCTATAGCACTAAATGTCAGGAATGTTGTTTCCCAGGCACTGTAGATAACTGCTATCAGCCAGAAAGAAAACACCAGATGGCTACAATGCAATTTGTGGGAATTCATTGAGTCTCCACAAGGGCATAGATGCTTTGGGCAGTAATCCAATGAATACTTTCACACTAGGGTTTTTTTCAGTTTTTTATTTTCTCCTTTTTAAAAAGGATTTGCATACGTCGGACTATAAGAAGCACTCAATGGCTATGATTACCTTAGAATTGTGGGAGATATGCAGATATCAAAATAGATGAAGAAAAGACTACCACCTCTACTTTATAAAGACTTTCTAGTGTGTAGAACATCTAATTTGCCAGAGTCACCATCGCAGCCCTTCAGAGTTAACTTATCCAGTGATGCCTGCTATTACAAACTATGCTCTGTGGTAAGCGAATTAAAATGACTGCTGATCAGCCCAAATCGATGTCCTAAGGTCTATGAACTGAAGTGCTCACACTTCATGTGCACAGGACCCTCTCAAAACTTCACTTGCACTTAGGAACTCTCTTTTTTTTAGAACATTTTAAAATCAAGTCAGTATCTGATTTTCAAAATCATAAAAAGGAAAGAAAAGGTTGGCCCAATGACAAAACCATGAACTGGCAGCTGAGAGCAAGAAAGAAGGAAGAAAAATATATCCGTATATTTATATATATAAAATAAACATTAGTTGGAGGTCATTTAATACTGGTACAGAGTAGATTATTATACTTCATTAAGAGATCCTTGGAGGTTCCTAACTTTGATTCACGCTTTTGTCATCAATAAAATTACATTGAGTTTTCAAATAAAGATTGAAGAAGTGTAAAAATAAAAAAAGTTAAATGAGCTTTCCTTATAAGAAAAAGACCTTTCTCATCAAACTTAGTGACTCAAACATCTTCCCCTATTAGAAAATGTTTATTTAATTTCCCTTTTTAAATATGATTTGAATTAGCTTTATCATTAAGAGTTTAGTTTATATGAACTTCTTGACTGTTCTACATTAGTTTAGTGAAAATATAAGCTTATTCTCATCAGATAAAAAAAATAAAACTTGTGCATACCTAAACTAAATTATGATTGTTACAAGTCTCTTTACATCAACAGTGATTAGTTTTGTGATGTTTCAGTGTCAACATAATTCTCAGTATTTCTAAGTTAAATACTCCTGTCTTAAAGTGTCTGATTGCTCTAAAATATGAAAGAGGACCATAAAAGATAGAAGTTGATGGAAATAGAAATTTTAGGTTTTCAGAAAAAGGACTTGAGTTGACTTGACTTGTAATACTAGAAAATAGTAAGTCTACAAGGAAGTAATGCTAAAACTGTAGCAAAGTTTGTACAATTCTGATGGCTTCATTCATTAATTTTTTTTTTTTGAAAAATGGAATGCATGACAAGCATTCTACTAATGTAAAACTAAAATGCCGTTATCGCTGTTGACATGAAAGACTAATCTGGGGAAATCAGTCTATGATTTGATAATGAAAGGTTATTCTTTTAAGTAATGAGCCCAGAGAGCAGATATTTGGGGTCGCCAGTGTTACTTTTTATGCTTTGTGCTAACTAGACTATCCTCGCACATTTAAAATAACATCTCCTCAGTTGCAAATCATTTAAAGTTTCTTGTTTATTATAAAATAAACTACTGTCACTTTATTAGGTAGCCTAATCACAAACATTCAGTGTGCAGTTTCCCACAATCCTATACTAACCCAGTGACAAAATCTCCTTTGATTATTACTTGATTTTGCCTTTCCAAGATTCAACACACCATAAATTCAGGGGAAAAAAATTCCAAGATATTTTATACCTAAAGTCTATTTAAGACTTTAAACTCTTCTTTAAGTTTTCTTAGAGGAATTCTGGACAATCACCACAATTTGTTCTTCAATCTTACAAAAGAAAAAATCCTGGAAATAATAGACTTATTTTCTATACTCCTTAGTTTTTTTTATTATTATTATTCACATGATTTTATTTTCTCCTTTCAACCATAATAACATGATATCCAAATTTTGTCTTACCTGGTGGGTCTGTGAACACAGGCTTTTCCATCCCACTTACAGGCAAGGCAAATGATGCTTCTTGAAACTGTCCCACCACAGCCCCTCTGGTCATCCAACCCAAGTCGCCCCCTTGTGTGGCCACATCACTGAGTTGCATTCTGGACTTTAGCTTTTCCATGGCTTCCTTGATTTTGCCATACTTGTCACACAGAGTGTATCTGACCTTTACTGCATCGCCACCACCTTTGGGACCCTGAGCCTTTTTGTCCACACTGCCACTCCCAGAAGCGCTCCTCTTTTCCCCCCTTTTCTGGAATCACTTTTTCCTTTGGGCAGCATCTTCAACACTTGCTTGTCTACCCTTTGGTTTTAAGTAGTCCAAGGCTATCAAGAATTGCGTAGGAGGATTTGTCAAATCAGATGAGAAGACCAGCCTGTCCTAAGAGAATTCTGCACAGGTAAAACATCATCATTATAAATAATATACAAGGATGATATACTCTTGAGAAGGGCCCTGAATATGTAAAAGCCCTCACTCTCTGTAATGTTCTAATCCTCCAGGAAAAAAACTGATTGAATAAGACCAATGTCTTCTACCTTGTTAAAAAAATTTTACCTCTACTTTCTGCTGACACTATTTAAGTTCATCATTAATTAACCATAGGCACTTACTTTT
Organism: Oryctolagus cuniculus; assembly: GCF_964237555.1. Lineage (NCBI taxonomy): Eukaryota > Metazoa > Chordata > Mammalia > Lagomorpha > Leporidae > Oryctolagus > Oryctolagus cuniculus. The sequence goes on along the minus strand of NC_091435.1, from coordinate 67,935,629 downwards.
ATAGTCACCAAGAGGTCTCTACTTTTCCTCTCAAGTACGCCTCAATACTGAGCTATAAGTTATGGACTAGAATGTGCCTTTAGCAAAGAAAAGCAATTTCAGAGCTCACAAAAAGGACTTTATCAAGTACTCTTAATTCCTGGTAGTCCAAATAACGGACTTACAGACAGAGCTTCTGAGCTGACACTGCATAGGCAATAATGAGAGAGCACTAAGAAGCGAATCAGCTTTCCGAGACTCCTGTTAGTCTAGAAACAGACGACATAACAAAATCAAGCTAATGGCCAAAGATGAATAAGAATTAATTATATAGAATTGTTTGCCCTGATCCTGGAAGTGAAACTTCTCAACGTGTATATGTGTTTTAGGATATTATAATTGGTATTATTACTTTAAATGTTCTGTTTGCTAATGAAGAAAACCCTTTAGCATTCATCCTGATCTATCGCTAACCCTCAATTAGAACTATAATCTTTAAAACTAAATGAAATAGTCGTTTAATGGTAGTACGTTCTTATTGATCCCTCAGAACTCAGGAAGAAATATATTTGAGTCTCTCCAGTTTTTAATGGCAATATCATTATTTGCTTAGCCTCAATAAGAATGTGTCCTTCCCTTTACTGGGATACAATCGGACAGACTATACAACCAAGGCCAAACCTAGAATGCCATACTTAAAATATAAGTCTTATTTCAACAGGTATAACATGCCCACAACTAAGGGAATATTATAAATTCATATTTGGCCCAATAACTACAAAGTTATCTCAGGGAATTGAACTTGTTTGTGACATACAGAGTCCTAATCTGACAATCAGTAAAGAAGGTTGCTCTCTGGGTTGCCAGAAACTTTAGCAGATTTGGAGAATCTAGAGGAAAGCAAAATTCATCAATATTTACATATACTAAAGATGGAACCCAGTAGAAATGAATTTCTTGAGTTTGGTTTTCTATCCTAAGAACAGTAAGAACACCAAAGAGAGATCTGTGAAATCAAGGAAGCTGTTCAGAGTGCTCTCCTAGATTCTTTAAAAAGTTATTAGGTAGGAGATAAAAATTGCTCAGCTTAGTATATCACTATATTTGCTGTCCATATACAAGAAAGTTTTAAATGCTAATTAAAATTCCAACTGAATTTAAATCAATGAATCCAGCTCTAATACAATGCCTTTTCTTTTTTTTTTTTTTTTTTTTTTTTTTTTGACAGGCAGAGTGGACAGTGAGAGAGAGACAGAGAGAGAAAGGTCTTCCTTTTGCCGTTGGTTCACCCTCCAATGGCTGCCGCTGCAGCCGGCGCACCGCGCTGATCCGATGGCAGGAGCCAGGAGCCAGGTGCTTTTCCTGGTCTCCCATGGGGTGCAGGGCCCAAGCACCTGGGCCATCCTCCACTGCACTCCCTGGCCATAGCAGAGAGCTGGCCTGGAAGAGGGGCAACCGGGACAGAATCCGGCGCCCCGACCGGGACTAGAACCCGGTGTGCCAGCGCAGCAAGGTGGAGAATTAGCCTAGTGAGCCACGGCGCCGGCTAATACAATGCCTTTTCATGACCACAAATGATCTCTGAAGTTTGTGATAACGAAGGTAACTGTCACACTGGAGCACTGGCCCACCCACAGAATATCTAATAGCTCTCTATAGCCTTGCACATTTGTCTGCATTCACTAATACTGGTTAGGATTTTTGAAAGCTCTGTTAAAGACGGATATTTCCTTATCAAAAAGTAAGAGGGTGGCAAAGGATTCTTATCTTCTAAAACATACAACAAATTTTGTCCCATATAGATGCAAATGTTTTTTGTTCAATATTTTCCAAAGATTACAACTGTATTGATCCATAGGGCATTAACTCGTTTTGTTTGTAATTCAAAAAATCTGGGAGATTCCAAAATGGCGGAATAGGGAGGGAGCTTACTGCTCTAGTCTAGGGGAAGATATTTTTTTTTTTTTTATCTTTTATTTAATGAATATAAATTTCCAAAGTACGACTCATGGGTTACAATGGCTTCCCACCCCATACCGTCCCTCCCACCCACAACCCTCCCCTTTCCCACTCCCTCTCCCCTTCCATTCACATCAAGATTCATTTTCGATTATCTTAATATACAGAAGATCAGCTTAGTATACCTTAAGTAAGGATTTCAACAGTTTGCTTCCACACAGAAACATAAAGTGAAAAATAATAGATGATTTTTTAAATGATGATGAAATCAGATCAGACCTATTGTCATGTTTAATCCCAGTGAGAGTCAAGTTGGGAATTGATAATTTCTTTTTTTTCTTTTTTTTTTTTTTTACATAAGATCAGTTTAGTGTACATTAAGTAAAGATTTCAATCGTTTGCACCCCCATAGAAACACAAAGTGAAATATACTGTTTGAGTACTCGTTATAGCATTAAATCTCAATGCACAGCACATTAAGGACAGAGATCCTACATGAGGAGTAAGTGCACAGTGACTCCTGTTGTTGACTTTACAAATTGACACTCCTGTTTATGGCATCAGTAATCTCCCTATGCACCAGTCATGAGTTTCCAAGGCTATGGAAGCCCCTTGAGTTCTCCGACTCTTATCTTGTTTAGACACGGTCATAGTCAAAGTGGAGGTTCTCTCCTCCCTTCACAGAAAGGCACCTCCCTCTTTGAAGACCTGTTCTTTCCACTGGGATCTCACTCACAGAGATCTTTTTGCCAGAGTGTCTTGGCTTTCCATGCCTGAAATACTCTCATGGGCTTTTCAGCCAGATCCGAGTGCCTTTAGGGCTGATTCTGAGGCCAGAGTGCTATTTAGGACATCCGCCATTCTATGAGTCTGCTGAGTATCTCACTTCCCATGTTGGATCACTCTCTAGGGGAAGATAGTTTTTAAAAAGTGGAGAGAGTCAATCTTGGGGGAAAGTTAGGGAGAAAACTGCAGAGGAAACTCCAGCAAATTAGAGGACACTGAGGACCTATGTAGAGGGTATGAATAGGCACAACTCAGGACCCCAGCTACCAAGAGCCTCAGCACCACCTTTGGAGAGTGAGGTGAGACCAGATTGCAGCAGCCTAAGCCACTGGTGATAAAGCTGCGAGAAGAGCCTGGCTGAGTCTGGCTTGGAGCCCTCTGGGAGATAGTGTACTTGCCAACCTAGAGGGGAAAGAAGGGGGCATGTTTCTCTCTCCCCAGTCACTCAGCACCAGCATCCTGTAACTAGCTGAGATAGGGCAGGCATCATTTTGGACACACATAACAGCTGTGCCAGCTTGTGTCCATGTGCCCAACAACCAGCAGGAAGGAGATGCCTGAATCTGGCTGGGAAAATTGACAGGGGCTGGGTGATCATGACTGTTAGAGTCTTCTGTGCTAGGACTGTAAAAACACTGTGGCTACAAGGGAGGGTGAAGGTGTGGCTGGTGTTAGTAAAATGGTGGAGGTCTTATCTGTGGTGCAATTCATACCCCAGACACCATTCTAGGCTCTGGCCCCCATAGCCATTGCTAGAAATCAGGTGATCAAATGGCCCAACCATTAGGTGTCAGCTCCACCCCCACCCTAACAGGATTGGTTGCTCCCACTTCCCTACCCCCTGCAAGAATATAACAGGACCCGTTTCCCTGACACATGCTCTCTCTCCTGCACTCTCTCCCTTGACCCCACCCCCTTTCTCTCTTCTTTGTCCCTTCCCTCCAGCCTACTGACATCCCCTGTCAATAAACCTTTTCCCTTAACTCCAATGTTTGCTGTGTTTTGTGGTGGCCTTACAACTAACTGTGTCTTTGGGCAGTCACTGTGGGCAATTTAGACCTTACACAAAAATCCACTCCAAATGGATCAAAGAAGCTAATTACCAATTCCTGGAGCAAGGACAGTCTCTTCAACAAATGGTATCGGGAAAACTGGATCTCCACATACAGAAGTATGAAGCAAGACACCTACCTTACACCTTATACAAAAATCCATTGAAAACCGATCAAAGTCTTCAATCTACAATCCGATACCATCAAATTATTAGAGAACATTGAGGAAACCCTGTAAGACATTGGCATAGACAAAGACTTCTTGGAAAAGATCCCAGAGGCACAGGCAATCAAAGCCAGAATTGATAAATGGGATTATATCAAATTGAGAAGCTTCTGCACTGCAAAAGAAACACTCAGCAAAGGGAAGAGGCAACTGACAGAATGGGAGAAATATTTGCAAACCATGCACTGACAAAGGATTAATATCCAGAATATATAAAGAGCTCAAGAAACTCAACAATAAAACAAAGAACCCAGTTAAGAAGTGGGCAAAGGACTTAAACAGACATTTTTCAAAAGAGGAAATTCAAATAGCCAAAAGACATAAGAAAAAATGCTCAGGATCACTAGCCACCAGGGAAATGCAAATCAAAACCACAATGAGGTTTCACCTCACCCCCATTAGAATGGCTTTCATACAGAAATCAACAAACAACAAATGCTGGGGAGGCTGTTGGGGGAAAGGGACACCCTAATCCATTATTGTTGGGAATATAAACTGGTATAACCACTGTGGAAGACAGTATGGAGATACCTCAGAAATCTGAATATAGACCTACCATATGACCCAGCCAACCCACTCCTAGGAATTTATTCAAGGGAAATGAAATCAGCATACGAAAGAGTTATCTATACCCGCATGTTTACTGCAGCTCAATTCACAATAGCTAAGATATGGAATCAACCCAAATGTCCATCAACTGAAGACTGGATAAAGAAATTACAGGATATATGCACCAGGGAATACTACACAGCAGTAAAAAAAAAATGAAATCCTATCATTTCAACAAAATGGATGCAACTGGAAAACATATTCTTAGTGAAATAGGCCAGTCCCAAAAGGCCAAATATCATATAGTCTCCCTGACCTGTGATAACTAATAGAGTGCCCAAAAGGTAATCTATAGGAGTGAAATTGACACTTTAAGATGTGATGACTTTGGGGGCTAGCGCCGTGGCTAACTTGGTTAATCCTCAGCCTGTGGCACCGGCACCCCATATGGGCGCTGGGTTCTAGTCCTGGTTGCTCCTCTTCCAGTCCAGCTCTCTGCTGTGGCCCAGGAGGGCAGTGGAGGATGGTCCAAGTGCTTGGGCCCCTGCACCCACGTAGGAGACCAGAGGGAAGCACCTGGTTCCTAGCTTCGGATCAGCACAGCATGCTGGCCATAGCAGCCATTTGGGGAGTAAATAAATGGAAGTAAGACCTTTCTCTCTGTCTATCTCTCTAACTCTGCCTGTCAAAAAAAAAAAAAAAGATGTGATGACTTTGAACAGCCCTTGTCTAGACTGTTGATAAACAGTTTTTTTTTTTCATACTATTTGTCAAACTCTTTACTTAGTATGGAGCTAATCTTATGTGCATAAAGCTAATTGAAAATAGATCTTAGTAAAAAATAAGAATGGGAATAGGAGAGGGAGGAGGAGGAAGGGTGGGAGTGGGAGTGGGAGGGAGAGTATGGTGAGAAGAATCACTGTGTTCCTAAAGTTGGATTTAAGAAATGCATGAAGTTTGTAAAGCCTAAATAAAAGGTTTCTGGGGAAAAAAATCTTCCAGTATACTTTCTTGAAGTAACTAAAATACTTCTAATAAGCCTATACTTTTGTATACCAGCTTTACCATCCTGAGGCTTCCCTTGTTAAGAAAATTATTAATCATAAATGTATCAAAATAATTCCTGATACATATCATTCTAAAAGAGAAAAACATTATACTTAATGGAGAATGGAAACAATGCAGTTGTTTGTTCTCATTTGTTAGTGAGACTCAAGGCATGTTTCCTTATTTTCAGCATGCCATAAAAACAAATTCACTATCAGATATTCCTAAAGAGTTCTCCTGTCTTCTTATTTTCAATATTCTCCCCTATGGAAAATAAAAATTCAATAACTGTTGTGAGTACATGTAGTCTGGAGTCACTGTGTTAGGAGACACGGCAGGACAGAGTGTGGGGTGTATGTGAATAGTGTGGAAAGAGTTGAGTGCCACTGAGGTACTCCTTCAACTCACCAGACAGCTTGCTACACAGACAAATTCACAGCCTGACTCCCCATGAGTCCCGAGTTCCTGATTACTTATTAAACTTGCAGGTATCAGTTATATCCTGCAATTTTAATGTCATTTACAATAACAGTCAGCATTTCCTCACAGTCTTAAAAGAAAAGTTGCTAAGACTTGTGAGGGGGCCGGTGCTATGGCATATTTAAGCTAAGCAACCACCTGTGGTGCCGGCATCCCATACGGGAACCAGCTCTAGTCCCGGCTGCTCCTCTTCTGTCCCAGCTCTCTGCTATGGCCTGGGAAAGCAGTGGAAGATGGCCCAAGAGTTTGGGCCCCTGCACCCGCGTGGGAGACTGGGAAGAAGATCCTGGCTCCTGGCAACAGAACAGCCCAGCTCCAGCTGTTGCAGCTGTTTGGAGAGTGAATCAGCGTATGGAAGATCTTTCTCTGTCTCTCCCTCTCACTGTCTGTCATTCTACCTCTCAAATAAATAGATGAAATCTTTAGGGGAAAAAAAAAAAAAGACTATGAGAAGCTCAGCGACACTAGTAGCATCTGCAAGAATTTATGCACGTAAGAGCTCTGCAAAGCAACTAAATTAATAGGAAGCTTCTGAAGACCTGCTCAGTACTCCCACATGCCTAATAAGGGTGAGCTGGGAAGAAGAAAGACAGCAGGACAGAGTCCAGGAAGAGACAGCAGCGCACTCGGAGATGCTCTGCCCCACTTAGGTCCTTGGGGTTGCCTCCAAGGCTGCCCCGACGCTGCTGCAAGAAACAGTAAGGTCAACAGCGGCACATTACCAGTCGCTCCATCTCCTGCTCCCTGAGTCTTTCCTCCCGCTGCCGCCGGTGATAGTCCATGAGGTCATCGCGCCCTGAAATGGAGCTGATGCTGCTCTTCCGTTCCCGAAGGGCAGGCTGGGGGGTTCCTGAGGCCTGTCTGAGGCTGTCCAAATCGGCATCATCCAACTCCACAGATCCACAAGAGAAGTTCCTCCTGGCCACAAACAGTCTGTCTGGCTCCCCAGGAGGAAACGAGTGGTTGGGACTGCTCCCCGGGTACGGGGCCCTGTCAAGGTCATCGGAGGCACAGGACGAGGTGGAGGCCAGAAGCATCTTGCGGGCCACGCGGGGACTGGCGGGGACGCTGAGGGTGGAGCTGACATAGGGATTGCCCTCAGAGGCAGAGGTCTTGTAGGGTAGAGCTCCTGAGCTTAAAGAGGAAAAATTCAGATAATTGTCGTTGTCCACAAGGCTATGAGGTAGATCCTTTTCCCCCAGTTTTGTTCGTTTGGAATTGCCCAGGGAGTGTCTTGGAGGCAAGCTGAGAGGCGTCAGCTGATTCTCTGTGGCTTTGTACAACCTGGGAAGCGAGCGGCTGTAGGCTCCCATGTGACTGAGGCTGCTGCCCGAATACTTCCTGGTTCTTCCGCTGGTGTTTTCCGACGCCAGCTCCCTGTGTCTGCTTGACCTGGGCTGCAGCGTCAGGTTGTCTTGCATGTTCATCCTCCTGGCTTGCTTTGGGCTTGAAGGCATGCTTGCTGCCCCCGATCTGCTGATGGGAGAGGGGCCAGTGTCACCCAGGGCGCCTGCACTCCACATGGCCAGGAGCGAGCCAGATGCCTTCCTGCCTTCCAGCCCTCCGAGAAAGTACACGTTGTCATGTGATTTATTCCTTGAGCTGTACTTGCAATAGGGAGGCTTCTCAGAGAGCCTCAAGGACTTTTCGCTGTCCCGGCCTGTATAATTTTCAAAGTCAGCTCTCCCCAAGAGGTATCCACTGGGGGTGGTGCTGAGTAGAGGTGTGGGAGGTTTCATGGACATACTTTTGTCAGTTCCATCACAGGAGAGCTGCTTGCTTCCTTGGATTTTGGCCAAGGAGGGGCTACTTCTGACACCAGTGCCCAGAGGAGAAGGGCTCCTCTTGGTAGGCACAGGTTGCGAGAGGGTCAGATAGGAGCCAGAATAGTCCCCGTTGGCTTTGAACCTCAGACTGGAAGAATACTTCTTCGGACCCAGGTTCTCCATCACGTTTTCGGGGTCGTTCTCAAGGGAATGCACCACAAAGCTTTCCTCTACGCCACCATTTTGTAAATCCTGCCGATTTTGCACATGGCTATGCTCTGCCATCATGTTGCTGAAATCTGTAAAGGAAAAAGAAGAGAAAGTTTTAGTCGATAAACAGATTAAAAAAAAAAAAAAAAACTCTTGCAGCCTACATCTGAATAGCCTTGCAGTCTGGCCTAATACAACTACCACACACAAATTCTGTTTCTCTAATCAACCTAGCAAAACCATACTGCAAACTAAAGAATCAAGAGCACAGATCTGGGATGCTTTTTGCACAGAAGAAAAAGAACTCACGAGGACAGCAGAGATATTTTGGGAAAACAAATCCACAGCCAAGTAAAGGTGCACGCTCAGGCTGGAACATGAGGAACACAATTTCCCTTTCGCATTCTAGACCTTAGAGGACCACCTGCTGCCTCAGTACCTAGCACACATCAAGGGGATATGCAAAGGACCTTCCTTTAGATGTCTCTGCTAGAATCATTAACAGCCCAGAAATAGTTCTGACAACTCACACTTTGCAGACCAAGAAACTTTATATGAGACATTCATCAATTAATAAGGTGGTTCTTTAAAAGGGGGTGATGGCAGAGGTAACTGGTAAAGCAGCTGCCTGCAGTGCTGGCATCCTATATAAGCGCTGGTTTGAGTTCCGGATGCTCCATTTCCAATCCAGCTCCCTGCTACTGGCCTGGCAAAGCAGTGGAGCACAACCCAAGTGCTTGGGTCCCTATACCCATGTGGGAGATCCAGAAGAAGCTCATGGCTCCTGGATTTGGCCTGGCCCAGACCTGGCTGTTGCAGCCACTTGGGGAGTGAACCAGCAGATGGTAGATCTCTCTCTCTCTCTTCTGCCTCTGTCTCTCTGTGTAACTCTGACTTTCAAATAAATAAATAAATAAATCTTGAAGAGGGGGCAATGGGAGTGATGTTCTCAACAAGAAAGCAACAGGAAATAATAGAGGAAAGGGTATTCCTCAAATGACTGCCACATGGTCAGGGTGACAAATTTAAAATTCTGAAATTGTTGTAGCCTTCAAATTCCCTGGTCCCCCAAATGCACTCTGCTCATCCTTGATCTCCAACTCTCCTCTCCCTCTTATACATATCAGGAATCTATTTTCCATGATCAAAACCCTTTTGAGAAAAACTTACCTATCCATAGGAATCTGTCTTCGACCCTGATTGAACATTAATTTAAGAAACTGAAGTTTCTGGCATTGGGACTGTGGCATAGCAGGTCCCATATGGGCACTGGTTGTTGTCCTGGCTGCTCTACTTTCAATCCAGCCCCCTGCTAATGGCCTGGGAAAAGCAGCCAAAGATAGCCCAAGTGCTTGGACCCCTGCACCCATGTGGGAGACCCAGAAGAACCTTCTAGCTCCTGGCTTCTTATGGCCCTCTGGGGAGTGAACCAGTAGATGGAATATCTCTGTATCTCTCCCCCTCTCTTGGTAACTCTGAGTTTCAAATAAAGAAAGAAATCGTAAAAAAAAAAAAAAAAAGAGAGAGAAAAACAAGTTTTCAATTATGAAAATGTCTTTGAACTACAGACTATCACTGTAAATAAGACTCATATTACTGACCAAAAAAATTACATTATCGGCAAGTGGAAAACACAGTTGAACATTCTCGCTGAATTCATGTACCACTAAGACTGTCACTGGGACCGGCGCTGTGGTGCAGTAGGTTAATCCTCCGCCTGCAAGGCCGGCATCCCATATGGGCACTGATTCGAGTCCCGGCTGCCCCTCTTCCGATCCAGCTCTCTGCTATGGCCTGGGAAAGCAGTAGAAGATGGCCCAAGTGCTTGGGCCCCTGCACCTGTGTGTGAGACCCAGAAGAAGCTCCTGGCACCTGGCTCCTAGCTTCAGATCAGCTCAGCTCCGGCTGTTGCGGACATCTGGAGAGTGAACCAGTGGATGGAAAACCTTTCTTCCTCTCACTGTAAGTCTACCTCTCAAATAAATAAAATCTTAAAAAAATTAAAAAAAAAAAAAAGACTGTCCTCTAACCTCAGGCACAGCATATACTAATCATGATATCTTTGGTCTACAGAAACACAGCAGTGCAAATGGTTAGTGATCAGTTCCTTAATGCACTAACTGTGTCACCAGGTCACAAGTTTAAGGAAGAAGGGGCTATCTAGAATCTGTCTTATCTCCAACCCTCTGACCGCCAAATAAACACGAGTTTCTGTTTGAATCACAATCTTCCTCATTCCTGCCTAACCGCAAATTTAGGGACCTTTACCCTGCGATCCAATATCACAGACATCCTGGGCAGATTCAGGCAGCCTCGTAAGAAAATGCTTCTCATCCACGCTCTGCGACCAAGACACAGCCCGGCTGCTTCAACTCTGGTAATGGGCTGACTACCCAAATGCCAAAAAGCTGCAGCCTCCCACAGCAAACTGCGCCTTGGTTTCTTACCCTCCAACTCAAAGCCCTGCCCAGATGAATATGAACACACTTTATTTTTGTAAGGGCTCTAGCAAAACTTCAGCTCCCAGTTGAGACCTAGTCCTGGCCATCCCCTTCCTGTAGGCCCTTCATTCCCCAGGAATAGTGCTCTCCCTTCTCCAAGACAGATGGCCCTCTTCACATTCGTCTGTTTCTACCAATTCTGACCTTGAAAGCAGCACCAGCCTGATTTGAGACATCTCCCCATGGCCCTCTTAGAGAACTGACACTAAGATGACCTCTCGTCTCTGATATTCTTTTCCAAACTAACTTCTCTGGGTGGTTGGTCGTGTTGAAATTCTAGCTAGCCTTGGCCAGTTCTCTGAAAGCAAATATTTTGGAATTGAGGCAATAAGGAAATAAATGGAATCTGAGGATATTACAGTATAATTTCTTTTTAAAATTATTTGTTTGTTTATTTAGGAGGCAGAGGGACAGAAGGAGATACAGATAGACAGTGAGAGCGCCCATTGATGGTACAGTAGAAAGAAATGACAGTGATGTCAAGTCCAATTAAAGGAAACAGAATCTCATAGGTATTATCCAGTTGTAGCAAAAAGCCATCTCCACACCTAGAATTTTAAGGGTCTAAGAACATAAAATTCCAAGCCCATACAGCTATCAGACCACTGATACATCCAACAAACATTCTGTCTCTGATAGAATCAACAACAAAAATTGCAAAGGCAAAATGAAGTTGTTTTCTATAGCACTGCTTTAAAAAGTCTAGGACTACAATTGTCCTGGGATGAAATATATTTAATAGACATGCATTTCTTTCTCATCCTTAATCTAAATACTTATCTGTGCATACCCAGGAATGCCTCCCCTAAGACTGGGTTAATTTGGGCAGCAATCCTTCAAGCAAGAAGTAATTCATATTAGTTAGTAACACTTTGGCTTAAAGGTAGTATATACAAAATGGGAGACAGAACTAAATTAGACAGAAAAGATATTCCTATTGTGTAAAAATACAGCATTCTAGAAAGCAGGCCAGAGCATATGTCATTAAATAGAAGTTACGGGGCCGCCGCTGTGGTGCAGTGGGTTAAAGCCCCAGCCTGCAGCACCAGCATCCCATATGGGCGCCGGTTGTAGTCTCGGCTGCTCCTCTTCCAATCCAGCTCTCTGCTATGGCCTGGGAAAGCAGTAGAAGATGGCCCAAGTCCTTGGGCCCCTGCACCAGCGTGGGTGACCTGGAAGAAGCTCCTGGTTCCGGGGTTCGAATCAGCTCAGCTCTGGCTGTTGCAGTCACTTGGGGAGTGAACGGGTGGAATGGAAGACCTCTCTCTCTCTGGCTCTACCTCCCTCTGTAGCTCTTTCAAATAAATAAAAATAATTCTAAAAAAAAAAAAAAAAAAAAAAAAAAAAAAAAGAAGCTGTGTACTGAGCCTAAATTTTGTGTTTTAAATATTTACTCTAACAGTACAGAATTGAAAGCTTTAAACATCTCACGTCAAAATGGATAAAAGCTTAACTTTTGACTTAGCAGTGTAAGATATCAATGTCACTTCAGATGACAAAGTGCATTAACATACTTGAACCTGTTTGCAGTTGCACCTGAATGAAATACAAGCAAGCTTTGTTTGGGCTCATAAATTGACAGAGTAGTAGAACTACTAGAGATGCCCTACGACCTCACAGTGCGCCACCCTTAGTCTCACTCTCCTCCCCACATACACTTTTCTTAAAAATCAAAAAGTGATCACTGAAGTAATTCGGTTGGCCAGGCAAAACACAAGACCAAAATATTCCAAAGCTGTACTGGCTGAAAGCAGAGAAGCACTCTTCACAGTTTCTAAGGAAGAAATCTGCAGGACATTTGCAAATATATAATAAACCACATCTGAGAAACACCCATGCAACAGTTCTTCCCCAGACACATTTGTAGAGGAAAGCTACAAATGACTCGGATGTTCTGGAGAAACGCTATAGGGATATTCATGTTTGATACCCTATGTTTTCAGTTCATCTTTGTTGGGTCTATTAAGGACTATAAAAGGTTGTACATTTCATGACTTAGGCCGAGGTACAAATATGGAACCCATTCACTTTCTAAGCTCAATTTTCTTGCCATAGCTGAATGCATTTGTGTATCTGTTTCAGTTTCTCTCTTAATCTCACAAATCAATTCAACTCAACCGGTAGAAAATCAAGCTCAGGCATTCGAGACCATTTGAGACATCTGTATCCTGTATCTGGACCTATTCCAGTTTCCTGTGTATCTCAGGTCAGGTGATGGCTCAAGTACATGGGTGCCTGCCATCCACATGAGAAACCAGGATGGGGTTCTGGGTTCTCAGCTCCTGGCTCTGACCTGGCCCAACCTTAGCTATTACAGGCATTTAGGGGAGTGAACATCAGAGGGACAATCTCTCTCACCCTCTGTGTCCATTTCTCTTCCAAATAAAAAATGTTTAGAAGTATCCCTTTCAAAAGGTAGAAAATCTTCAGGATAGGTGACCTTGCTAACCCCATGAGCCACAGCTGTTGGTACCTTTTTCCTTCCCCACCTCCTCAGTGCTCTCTCAATTTCAGTTGTGTTCACAAGAATGGAGCAGCTTAGATGTGGAGAAGACACCAGTAATGCAAAGAAGCAATGGGTAGGTAAATGAGGGTTAGGGTGTGGCAAAGCAGAGTATAGGTAGGCAGCAGAGTAGGGAACATTATGGGAAAGTTTGAGGTTAATTCCGAGGGGAGGACATGATCGCATGCAGAATGCATCAGATTGCAGGTGAGTTTGGAAGAAGAAAGAAGAGGCAGAGTTAGGGTGGTGGGAAGTGAGGTTACCAAGAGGCAGTGAACAGGAAGGAGGGAGGTGGAAGAGAGAGGCCTTTGTCATATGAGCAGAGGTACAGCCTCCAAGGTTTACAGCCTGTCTTCTTGATTACCCTGATGTGTTTATTTTGGCTTCCCGGTACCTTTTATGTAAACAAAAAGTGAATCTATAAGATCCATGCAGTATGTTATTATGGGAGCAAAACTGTCCCAAGGGCCATAATGGCTACATGCATTATGACACACACAGCCAAGGGATGGATTGAGAGAAGGGAAGAATGCATCTGGTGCCCATCTGAGAGGAGAGACAGCACTGGGAAGTCTAAACAGGAAAGAAGTTCATGTGTGTTGAGACATTTGCGTTTACTTTCCAAATCATAAAGTTAAGCCCTCCAGTGCTCTTGTTATTTTTTTCACCTCACACACCTCACACCTCACATCACCTCATTGTCAATTGGGAAACATCAGAAGTCAAGAAGAGATCTATAAATGGTACCAAAAAAAAAAAAAAAAGGAAAACACTTGTGGAGAAGAAAATTACTTGAAAAACCAATCCTGGGTATCATTTTTTAAAGTTTTTTATAGAGATTCTTTCTTGGCATTTGTTTTAAAATATCATTCATTCAAACTAAATCACCAGCAGGGAATTTACAACACTGCAGTTGCCAGAGCTGTAGGGATCTTGGTGTCATGGTAATGAAAGCACACCCAAGAAGCAACTTTTTAAAGAATTACACAGGCAGGGACCAGAAAAGAATAAACAGGCAGCATTATGGCACAAGCAGTTTAAGCCATTGCTTGGGATGCTAGCATCCTACACCAGAGTGCACAGGATCAAGTCCAGCCTCTACTTCCAATGCAGCTCCTTGCTAATGCACAAACTCTGGGAGGCAGCAAGTGATCACTCAAGTACTAGGTTCCTGCCAGCCATATGGGAGACCTGGTTGGAGTTCCTGGTTCCTGGCTTTAGTCCGTCCAAGCCCCAACTATTGTGAGCACTTGATGAGCGAGCCAATGCATGGAGGATTTCTTTCTCTCAGTTTCTCTCTCTCGGTTCCTATATTTTCAAATAAATAAAAATGTATAAGTAAAATTTAAAAATAAATTAAACCTAAGTGTTTGTTGTGCTAGGAAAGAGGAAACCATTCCATATTGTTGGGGGCAGGGGACAGGCAGGGGAAGAATCTAGAATACAGAAGCCAATGTAGGAGAATCAATCTGGAAGGTACAGGTCAAAGTATCTACTTTACAATAAAGCCTTAGGACTACCGTGTCCTGCAGGGACCTGCAGAGTGGAGCGGCTGACTCTGGGTGCACATTCTGTGGTAGACAGTGGTGGATGCCTGGTGATCAAAGCCCTCACAGCACACTGGTGGTCCACAGGCTGATCTCTTTAGGCCCTGATGCTTACAATACGGCACTGTTATAAACAAAGTATGTACTGATGAACTGTAATTGAATTCAGACCCAGCTGAGAGCAGGCGCTCAGAAGCAGTGCCGTTCTCTACGTGACTTCTGTGGGGTGCGTCTGTGGCCACCGACGGCAGCAGATGGGGCCCGCAGGGAAGCTGCGAGAGCACGGAAAGGGAAAATCTGAGAAATCCATGGCAACCCCATACTCCAAGCCTTACAATGGAAAACAATGGGCACAAACACCTCCCTCTTTTTCCACTAATCCCAATGTCAAAACATGTGGAAGAGGGTGCTAATTAGAAGCTTCAAGAACAACACTTCCTTCTCTAGCAATATTCTCATTTCAGAAGTTCAGAAGCGGCCTTGTTTCCCCCACCTCTTTTTCCAAACTGCACTGTTAGTAAAACCCAAGTTAATGCCCTCAACAACCTTTCTGCAAACATACCCTCCTCCTTCCCCACAATGTCCTTTCATCTCTGAATCTTCTTCAGCCTCTTCCATCTCTTCAAACAAGTCTCTCCACTCCACACACCCCCACAAGGACTGCAAACACCTTCCTCCCAGCAAACAGTCCCCATCCATCTCCTTCCAACACCAACTCCCATGCACACTTTCTGCAAACAGCCCTAGTCCTGGGCCTTTCCACCTCTGTAGAACTTCCTCTTCTCCCACTCACTCAACCTTGGCTTGCTAACTTCTGTTCCTTTAAACTCTTCCTCCACACTTGAGACTTTTATAGCCTAGGAAAGAAAACCTTGATTGTTTACACACATAGCACCCTGATTGTTCTTTCTGCAAATAAATACAGCAGCACAAGGATTCCAACTCCTCTTCTTCTGCACCACGTTCTTTGTCATTCAGAGATGTCTGTTGGAACAAAATATGCTCCACTACATGTAGGTAGGTTGACAGTCTCTGAGGATGTTGTCATCTCTCAAAAAGACCCAAAAGCAATCCTACGCAAACAAATCTGTTTCAATGGTCGAATAAGGAGGCTGGTTTTATTATTGAGTCCATAAAACAGCCAGCTATAAATCTTTGTGTATATAGACAAATACTCACAGACAGAGATGGACACATGCTGTCCATATGCCCACGGCAGCATAAATGCACAAAGGTTTTTTTGTGATTGCTGGAGGTAGTTCTTCAGAACCCAGACCCCAAGAAGGAGTCTCAGAATTTAAGTAGTGCTAAGAGTGACACACGGCAGGGTTGGGGAGAGAGGAGAGGGAGAGGGGAGAGAGCCACTGGGACCAGAAGGCTGATGTGATGTTTTCTGACACTGCCTACACAGATTCTTGCCTGGTTTTCTTTGTTTCCTCTTTTGAAGATTTATTTTATTGCATTCTCAAGATAGCTCAAAGAAAAAGCAAGGAAGACCATTCGGGAAAGAATAAGAGATTCTGATGATGTTATAGGGAGGAAGAAGGAGGCCTTCTGGCGGATAGTAAGCACACTGAATGCAGATGGAAGTGACCACAGAAAATATAAAGAAATCCAGCTCCTTCCATCACAGTGGAGTCTCACTCCAGCCTACCACTGCCTTCTGTTACCTAAGCTGTATTACAGTTTAGAGTCTGTAAAGAAACAACTCCAGATGCAATGGTTCCTACAGGTAACCACAACCACTAGCGGTCACCATCATTCAACCAGGGATCTTCATCTCTTGTGATCAGAGGCTACTTTAAGTAAGTCTAGATTGCTTCATTAGAAACTCTCAAGAACTGTAGAGGACTCTTAGCCAAGAGGGTAAAACATCAATTGCAAGGATATTTTTTCAAGTTTTTTTTTTTTTTTTTTTTTTTTTTTTTTTTTTTTTTTCTGTAGTCCCTTGAATAAGACTTGTCGGTGGGAACCTTCAGATGTTCTTCAGGTTATCCAAGGCACCTGGCTGCAAGCTTCCTGTGAGAACTCTTCCAGCCAGTGAGGGAGGCACCAGAGGGAAGACAGAGAGCCGAAGCAACTTCAGAAAACTTGCAATGTTTCTCACTTTTACCTAAATAGTCAAGATGTGACTTTTATCAGTTAGATGCACATTTATATTTGTACCAGTATTAAAGCAGCTTTAGAAAGTAGACTGAAGAAACAAGCTCAATTCAAGAAGTATTTATATATAAGATATTACATTCAACATTCAAATTAAAAGTATGCTGTCTTAGATTACAGGAGATACAAGACAGAAGGTGTGTTTAAAAAACAAAACACCATGGAGATTCAATCACCTAATTCTAGAATGGGGGAAGTGTACAAAAAAATTAAATAAAAATAAATAAACCCAAGAGACAGAGGAACCTATTCTAGATTTAAGAGACTCAGGAGACTTGTCAATTATACACAATGTGTGTGGACATGCATTTCAGTGCCGTTTTGAACAGTCCATCTATCAAAAAATTGTAAGAGATAATCAGAATTTGAACACTGGAAAATAGATGATATTGTAACTGCTGCTGCTTCTTTTATACAAGATGTGACAATGATACAGTTATATTTCCTTTTTTTTTAACTTTTATTTAGTAAATATAAATTTCCAAAGTACAATTTATGGATTACAATGGCTTCCCCCCCCATAACTTCCCTCCCACCCACAACACTCCCCTCTCCCACTCCCTCTCCCATTCCATTCACATCAAGATTCATTTTCAATTATCTTTATATACAGAAGATCGATTTAGTATATATTAAGTAAAGATTTCATCAGTTTGCACCCACACAGAACATAAAGTGTAAAGTACTGTTTCAGTACTAGTTATAGCATTACTTCACATTGGACAACACGTTAAGGACAGATCCCACATGAGGAGTAAGTACACAGTGACTCCTGTGGTTGACTTAACAATTGACACTCTTGTTTATGGCGTTAGAAATCTCCCTAGGCTCTAGTTCTGAGTTGCCAAGGCTGTGGAAGCCTTTTGAGTTCGCTGACTTCGATCTTACTCCGACAGGGTCATAGTCAAAGTGGAAGTTCTCTCTTCCCTTCAGAGAAAGGTACCTCCTTCTTTGATGGCCCCATTCTTTCCACTGGGATCTCACTTGTGGAGATCTTTCATTAAGTTTTTTTTTTTTCTTTTGCCAGAGTGTCTTGGCTTTCCATGCCTAAAATACTCTCATGGGCTCTTCAGCCAGATCTGAATGCCTTAAGGGCTGATTCTGAGGCCAGAGTGCTGTTTAGGACATCTGTCATTCTATGAGTCTGCTGTGTATCCCACTTCCCATGTTGGATCGTTCTCTCCCTTTTTTATTCTATCAGTTAGTATTAGCAGACACTAGTCTTGTTCATGTGATCCCTTTGATTCTTAGACCTATCAGTGTGATCAATTGTGAACTGAAATTGATCACTTGGACTAGTGAGATGGCATTGGTACATGCAACCTTGATGGGATTGTTTGTCCTGACTGTTGATGTACAATTTAATACTTTATCCCTTTTAGTATTTTTTTTTTGTTCTAGTACTATTGGTTGAACTCTGTAATTAACACACAGTTATTCTTAGGTGTTTAAATTTAACAGAAAAGTGATCCCTGTTAAATATAAGAGTGGGAATAAGAGAGGGAGGAGATGTACAATTTGGAACATGCTCAATCGGACTTGCCCCAAATGGTGGAGTTAGAAATGTGCCAGGGGATTCCAATATATTTCCTTTTTAATCCTAATTCCTTAGAGTCACACTGTAAATTATTTTTGGATGAGATATCAAGGCATTTGGAATTTGCTCTACAGGAATCTGTGTTTTAGGGAAAGTGAGGTCTACAGATAGAACAAGATCAGCATATGTAAGTACTTGTTGAAGCTGGGTTCTGGTCCATGGACTTTCACTGTCTTACTTTTATGTCTCACATTTTTTGTGTGTTTTAAATTTTTCATAGTAAAACATTTTTTAAAAAGATATTGCAGAGAGTGGGACTTTAACCTAGCAGTTAAGACATTTGCATCCCACATTGTCTAGGTTTGATCTCGGGCTCCAGTTCTTGACTCCAACTTCCCACCAACGCAGATCCTGAGAGGCAGAGGTGATGGGTCAAGTAATTGGGTTCCTGCCATCCACACAGGAGAACTGGCTTGCATTCCCAGCACCTATTTTCACTGGTTGCATGCATTTGGGGAACGAACCAGCAAGTGGTAGCTCTGTCTCTGTCTCTCTTCCTAATAATAAATTAAAACAAACAAACAAACAAAAAGACATATGCATTCTGCAGGTCAAAATGTATAAAAATAAAATCTATATACTGACTTAAAAATTGTACTGGCCACTTTACAAAGATGGGCAGGCTCTTATTAGTGTCTCCTAGATGATTTTTAAAGTATGAAATACTAATCCTGTATCATACTGAATTAAGTTCTTAAATGCTGATTAATTTCCTTCCTTCCTTCTTCCCTCCCTCCCTCTCCCCTCTTTTCTTTATCTTCCTTCCTTCCTAGGAGGAATTTGAAAGCAAATGCATTGTGAAGGTTACAAGTAAGGATATAGGACACTGACAAGATAATGCTACATGGGAGTCCCAAAATTTCACCATTAAGTGTGCTCAAATTAAACCACTTCTTCAAAAAGATAACATGTAAAAGTACAGTGTTTAAAAAATTGCCAAAACTTTCCATATCCTGAAGAATTTTGGCTCCCAAAATGTTTCATTAGACACACATATACATGCACATAGACATACACACACACCGCTCCTGTACATATTTATGCTAAGGAAGAGACTGATATCCTTTAAAAAAAAAAAAATCTGTTACTGCTTCTCTGAAAGTAGAGAAACTCTTTAGGCTGCAAGCTACAGACCCATATTTTCAAGGTTCTCCATAAACTCCTAAAGCATTTTTAGTTCATTATAAGGATTTCTAAAATTTTCCCACATAAGTCAAGTATTTCCAAATGTTTCTTATTCCTGCCCATTGGAACAATCCTTCCCCAGGTTTAGGGGATTCCAACCAAGTCCCTTGAAAACCTAGAAGTGTTCTCTTATCATGTGATATTCCCAGTGAAAACGCCAGAGAAGTTGAGAGTCATGGCATAACTACCGCGAGTATCTCAGTGCTGGTTCACTCTGCAAATTTCTGCAACAGCTAGGGCTGGGATAGGTCGAAGCTAGGAGCTGAGAACTGAAAATAGACTCCCACATGGGTAGCAGAGACACAAGTACTTGAGTGATCACCTGCTGCTACCCAGGGTGCACATTAGCAGGAAGCCAGAAACATGAGTGGAACCAGGACATGAACCCAGTTACTCTGCTATGGGACGCGGGAGGCACAAGCAGCATCTTAGCCACTGTGCCAAATACCCACCCCCAGATACCCTTCTTGAACAAGAGTGACTCTCCAGGAAAATGCACCCTCCTATTCTTTGAATTCAAAATTAATTTCAAGCAAGGAGATTATCAGCCCCAGGACCACAGGAGCATAAAGATGATCTCCCTTGACCCTGACACCACCATGCGCTTGAATTGGAAGCAGAGCCCATCAGACCAAACCTGTGATCTTTCCACCACTCTGTCCCCATTCCACCAGAGGCTTCCTTAGAGTAAGATTTTATTTTCCCAAAGTAATACTCCCTAGAGTCAAATAAATGCTACAATCCCCTTTCCCTTACAGTATTTACCAACCAAGAAGAGTCTGCAGGAGAGATGCAAGAAACTCAGGTTGACCATGTCTCCCATAGTCATAATGTTCTTCCCCTTAACTAAAACCTTGAGTGGATGGGTCTTAAAAACACTATAAGGCAAATAATAAGAATGATGAGGATGCCATTGCTTCATTATCCAACTGTGGATTATGCAGAGTGGGGGTTATAAAACTCTTCATTTTCCCTTTCTTGCTGCCAACCTTCCAGCCACTTACCGCTTGCAAGAAGGAGAATAACTTGAGCCATTAGGAACCAATAAACAAGTGAATAAGTTGAATGTAATTTCAATCAATTTTTTTTTAAAAAAGTATTTGGTCAAAAGACCTAGTAGAGGAAATGGTTACATTAGATGTTATTTTTATTGTACTGGCCAATTCCGTAGTACACAGAAAAGACCGCCAGGAACATGAGTCAGGAGATCTGGTTTTGCCAGATAACTAACAGAAGTAAGATCTGGAGCAAGTGACTTCGCCTGTCTTCACTGTGTTAGCAGAGGTTTTCTCCTATGTCAAATGGTGAAGGTGAACTAGATATTCTTTCTGCATCAACTTTCTTGATTCCCACAGACATTGTTTAAATAACACAGGAGTGCCTGTTACATAATGCAGGAAATGGAAATGACCACAGAACAGAAGTATGTTTTAGTGATAAGGTGGCAGCTACCTAATTGGGAAAAGACTTCACGGGTACTGTTGGCCATGACATTCCAAGGGCATGGTAAATTGTTTCAGCATAACATAGTGGGAAAAAGCCTGTTGCAAGTTATGTTAATGCAATATAACATGGGAATTCGGTATGATGTATAAGAAATATTTTGCCTGCATTCCCATGGCTTGCAGTTTCCTCAATAACTCTTAATCTGTGCTTGAAAACCTACTTCTGCAATGACATAAGCAGTATGGCAGCCAGACACTACTTTCCAGTCAGTGCCTCTGAATATCTATCTCTTGAATATGAAGCACTCTTCAGACTGGGTCTGAACTGGTCCAAAGAATGCAGTCACCAGCTTCCCTGTGTTTTATTTGCCCTTGTTTTAGCAGCTCAGCGATCAAGAAATAAATCTTGGGAAACTCTAGTAATCTTTAGCTTTTTGTTTTGCTATTTCATGGACTAATTCCACAGGCATATAGCAATCTGGAGAAGTCACATGCTACGTGCAAACAAAACATTTTCAGAGGATCAACACCCATTTCCACTGACCTCTAGATTTAGTAGCTGGTCTTAGAAAAGGCTGACCTGGCACAAGGTGACAATATTAAATATTGGCAGACACAAACGTTTTCTTCCTCTTAGTTAGTAAGGGAAGGAAAAGCAGTTGATCAGAAATCAGCCTACCCACCCTAAACAAATAGCTCTTGTAAAAGCTTCCCTAAAACTTCTCCCTACAACTTAGCTGTTACCCTATATCTCACTTATCTGTTTCTCTGAATAGCAAACTTCTGCAACCACTACCTTTCCCATTCCTCAGTAGAATGATTTTTACACTTTGGTTTCTCTAATTGGACATTAGTTGCTAAAGAAAAAACAATCTTGCCTTTAAAGTAAGTACAATACAAAGACTCTTTCCAACTATGCTTAGAAATATACCTAACTATCCAGAAAACAACTGTGTACAAATTAAATTCTGAAAGCTCAAATGTCTGGGTGACAGTGGTTGTTCCACCTGACTAAATGTTTATTTTAAAGGGAGTTGAAAATGTGAGCTACGCTTTTGCCCTTATTTCCTTTCAAATAACAAGCATCACACCAATCAATTTCCAATAAATCCTGGCAGCTAATGATTACTTTAAAACTTAATTCAGCCTCCTCTCTTATCATTTGGAAGCAAACAGTAATTGAATGGACAGACAAAACATGACTATGAAAATATTACTATATCCCTTTAACATAGCACCTGCAGGGGGCACACCCTTACAAGTGTCAACAATTTTGAGTCATTTCTAAATGTACCGCTAGGTACTTGCTAGGTACTTGGCTTTGAAGTGCATGCACTGGCTAGTTTCAGAATGATAAGAAACAACTTTAGCATTATTCAGTGTGTTTATCTCTTCCAGGAAGGGCATACAAAAAACTCTCTTGTATCAACAGAACCTCCTGGATTTGAGGCTTAGAGAATATAACTCCCATGGCAGGCCCACTTGGCACACAGAACTAGAATCCATAATCATGAACCTCATGGCTAACCAGGGTAATGCAAATGTGAGGATACACATGTTTGTAATTGATCAGGCCATATGTGCACAACTTTTCTAGTAATCAAAAACTCCTTTTCTATAAACAGAGCCCCTCACAATTACCATGCATTTTAAACTCACTCAGAGCATTAACAATAATTTTAAGTTACTATCATTTTCTTCCTGATTAGGTAAACAGAATGGGGGAGGTGTGGGTTGTAAGAGAACTGCAATGGACCATGAGTTAGGGGATTTGGTTTGCAGGTTCTGCCATTATCTAGGTATGTGAGTGGATTCAAGGCAAAAGACACAGATAAGATAGTTAAAGCTCCTTTTATCCCCCAAATTATTTTGTTCTACCTGCCCAAATCATAGGCCAGCTTCAATTATCTTCAGATTTCTTCTCTCTTCAAGACCCACTCATCTGCTTGTGACTTTCCCCCACAATTGCCCCAACACAGGCTCACCTCCTGTAGGACAGATGTCTTGTATCCCTCCACACTGAGGGGGTCTTTCTATCCCTCCAAGATAAGCCTGTTCATTCATGTACTCTACGCTTAACTCATAAGGCAGGGAAAGGGCAGCAAGAGCTCAAAGCTTCTGTTTCGTACCTGGATTCAAAGGCGGCATCTGCTACGTCTGTGCAGCCATCTGCTGCCCACTCTGCCATGGAAAGGATGCTGCAGGCCTCAGAAGGGGCGTGTCATTGTCACATGATGGGATCACCCCGTTCGTGGGTCTGACTCTCCCAGACATATGCTCCACAGTCACCATGGCTAACACCAACCCTGCTCCAGCCTTCCTCACAGTGACCAGTGCTTCTAAGCTCTCATGATGAAGCAGATCTAGTGGTTTTATGTGCATTTTTAAAATTCCCATTTGCCCGCATATCAATTTTTAATTCTCTAAGCATGGATACACTTAGATAGACTTAGTCACTTGAGACCCTATAAGTTATTAATCCCTGGGCATCTCAGTTTTTACATATGAAAAAGGAAAGGTTTGATCACTGCGGCCCTTGTGGTCTAACACTGAAATGCAATTCCATCTTCAACCCACACAACAAGCTCCTTCGCCTCTGGGCATATTAAGACTCTTCTTGTCAAGGGCAAAGGAATCTTAAGCAGAAAAAAGGCTTCTATGACCTGGTCTCTTTGTCTTAAACAAGTTTCTTGCAGGATCTAATTAGATTAAGACCCCTAATCTTGTTAACATAAGCCTTTGAGGTAATACTCAAATGCTGGGTGTGGGGTTGGATGACTTTTGTCTGTGTGTCCTGTGCATTGTATACTATTGAAGAACATCCAAGGCTCTACCCACAGCAAACCAATAGCTTCTGTTGTTCCCAGTTGAGACAATCAAAAATGCATTGTCAACATCCCCTGTAGGATAAGATCCCCTCCTCACTGAAAACTATTGCTTTACACTTAATGGAACGTCAACAAGTTTCTTGACATGGAATTTTAAAATAAGCTTAGTTTTGGCACTAAAAAAATTGAAATCCATACATACCAGAGGTCTTCAAAGCATTCATGGAAAACATGTATTGTGGGAAATTATGCATGGATTTAACTTTTTTGCACCAAAGTAAACTTACCTTTTAATTCCATTTTTTCATGAACTTTTTAAAGTACCCCATATTAGTAGGGTCTTTAGATAAATCATTATCACTTTTAAACTTTTTTGTTTCAAAAGGAGACTTTTACACATTTACCAATTAAGTACACACAGACTGACCAAGTACAGGTAGGCATCACACCTGGAAAATGTGCAAGTCATCCATAGCACTGCCTCCCTGCTAAGGGTTAAAAATTAGCATTTCCTAACCTCGACTACTCTAACCTAACCAAAACCTCAAATACTCTTTCAAAGTATTTAAAAGTAATTCTGTCTTCCTGCGTGCACTCCAGAACCAACCCTGGTAATAAAGACCTCAAAGTAGGGCTTTGAAGAAAACAGCAAAAGCTAAAGGTTGGTTTAATCACTTTGGTTTCTCCTTCCCTCTTCCTTATAAAAAAAAAAAAAAATCTGTTAAAAATGTCTGGAAAGGCTGCTATTGCTAAAGCATTCTGGTTCTGGTGGTGGGAGGTTCCTAAAGAGAGAAATCAGCAACTAAGAGCCCAATTTCCCAAGTCTCTTTCCCTCCCCCACTTCAAACAGGGATCCAGGAGACACCCCCTGCAGAGGGTCCCAGCCCCCAAGGAGCTGCACTGCCAGCTGTTGGAAACAGATTGTAGCCTGCGAATTGACTGAAATGATGACTACCCTTAACCAAACATTTCATTTTTCCATTTGTGAGAGAGGCTGGGATTCGCAAACCTCTGGGTCCCAGGAGGTGAGAGCTCTTCTAGTCAGCTAAGGGCAAAGCCTCAGCGCCCTCCTGCTATTAAAGGAACCGCCTGTTAGAAACGTTTGGGAGACTTTCCAGTTTCTTAAGCACATATGATGTTTAAATTTCCACATTAAGTGTATAAGGGGAAAACCCCCTTTAAAATAACTGCATCGAGAATGTGAAAGGGGAACCATTTAATAGACACAACTGTTACTTTTCAAAGACCCTAGCTCCTTATTCAAACAAATATTTACACAATCGAGGGCCATGGCATGAGTGATATAGCCAGCCTGTTAAAATAGTGGGCAACCCTAAAGGTTTATTTATCCCAAATCCGACTACTCTGTTGCTACCCTACCAGGAACCAAGAATTCAAGTGTCCCACAGGGCAAAAGTTTAACCCTGCAAAACTGTGACACCCCACCCCACCCCCCCCACCCCGTCGACTTCTCGCAGCTGAACTCAGAAGTTAGAACCCCCAGAGATGTGTCTCAAACACCAGAAAGCCGAAAAGTCACACGTCCGAAGCTTGACCTTCTCCATCTGTGATTTACACATTCACAGAACCAAGGGAAAGGGGGCTGACAAAGGTTTTCTCTCCAAAGGACTCCACGTTCGCACGCCTCTCCCAGCGGCTGGCCCTGCGCCCCAGAGCTCCGAGGACCACTCCGGAGCAGCCGGAGCAGCACTTCTGTCTAGGCAAGTGGGCAGGGCCAGCAACGAGGATTTCCAGCCCCACGAGAAGGCGGCGGGCGGCGCTCCCTCTTTTACATAAGAAAGGTAAAGGAGGCGCCGCTGGAGGCAGGTTCGACTTCCAAAGCTCTTTCAAACAGGAAACCCCAACCCTGGGAGGGACAGCCTGTCAGCCTTTTAATTTCCTGGCGGTGGCGGGAGTCAGCCGGGTCCTCAGGCTTTAATAAGTGATGACTGTGAATGCTAAGTTACTAAACGTCCGACTCTCTCTCTCTCTCTCTCTCTCTCTCGCTGCTCTGCGCGCGGGACGCTGCAACGCCGGTCCCAGCCCTCGCCGCTGCTCCCAGCCGCTATCTCTCGGGGTGCGCGGACGGCCACGCCAAAAACTTTCAGGGGACTTCAGATCGAGTCAGAATCGGAGGCTCACACCGGCGAGCCTCCTCCTTCGAAGACGAAATGAAACTCGAAGCGCTGCTAGCCAGCAATCTGGGGGCCGGGGGTCTTCCCAGGTCCCGCGCCCCACGCCTTCCAGCAACTGAACTTCTCTTTTTCCTGAGGATCTAGCCCGCAGGGTCCGATCCCTCTCTCCAGGCGCATTCCAGAGATGTCGGCAAAAGTTGCTCCTGGTCCCCCCAAATCCTGCCTGTTCCCTACACGCACTCCGGAAAGCATCTCCCCCCTTCCCAGTATCCCCTCAACTAAGGGTCCACCCAGCACCCCAGGGTAATGCACAGTGGAGTTCACGGCCCCCCGAAGCTGCGCAGCCCAGGATCCGCCGACCCCAGTCCCGGCTTTTGTCCCTGCAGCCTGCAAGAGAAGAAAGGGGAGTCTGCGCCCCGGCGCCCACTCACCCACTCACCGTCTCATCTTCCCTCCGGGCGACCGCTCTCCGCCGGCCCCGCCGCCCTCGGGCCTGGCCCTCGCCCCCGCCCCCGCCCACCCTTCGCTCCCTCCCTCCGGCCCGGGCCCCGGCCCCCTCCCCGCCGCAGCTCCAGCCGCGGCCGTGCGCCTAGCGGCCACCCCGGACTGGCGCTGCGCGGTCAGCGCGCCCCTCCTCGGCCTGCGCCGCCACTGCCTCCTCTCCGCCCCCAACTCTTCGCCTGCACAGCCGGCGGCGACCAACTCGGCGGCGGGGGGAGGCCGCGCCCCCCGGGGATCCGCCTTGGCGCGCTGTAGTCGCGCGGCTCCCCGCTGCCGGCCGACGGCCGCTCTCTCCTCACCTGGTGCTGCGGCGCCGCCGGTGTCTGCGGCCGGAGCTGGAAAGCGCGCTCGGTGAGCCGCGCCACGCCGTGCGGTTCCCCCGGGCGGCGGCGGTGGTGGGCTCCGCGCGGCTCCGCCTGGCGCGCCCCGGCCCCTCTGTGAGCAGCGCGGCGTGCACCGAGGGAGTGGGAGCCGTGAAGGGGGCGAGCCGCGCCGCTCCCGGGCGGGTGCTGCTGGTGGAGGCGGCCTGAGCGCCCGCTCGCCGGGCACCAGCTTCTCTTGAGCCGCACTCACAGCAAGGCAGGAAAGACTTTTGTTGTTGTTTTTAATGAGCTGGCAGAAGGGCGGGAGGGTATCTCTCCTCCGGCGCTGATTTCCTTAGCCGACAACGCCGTTTCCACTGGGAAACTCCAGCTGGCCACACCTCCACCCGACCGGTCGCCCGCGGGCAGGTTTACCTGACGCGTCAGGAAAGCAGCTTTGCAAACTCATTGGAGTGCGACTTCGGCTTAGGGCTGGACTCAGGAGGGTTAAAACTTTTTTTTTTTTTTTTCTGAATGGTTGGGACCAATGACAATAGCGTTGATGTGCAATTCCTGCCCCCGGCCACCACACGCGGGGGTGTGAACCTGGCTCAATTCTGGACGTCTCCTTAGGGTTACATACATGAGGGACGACAGCCCTGGAGAAACTCACGGCAGCAAGAAAGCGCAACAAAGGGCAAACCCTTGAACTTGCGAGCAGCTCCCAGAGACACTGTCTTCATCTATGCAATGATACTGATG
The DNA here is from genome assembly GCF_964237555.1 of Oryctolagus cuniculus. Classification (NCBI taxonomy): domain Eukaryota; kingdom Metazoa; phylum Chordata; class Mammalia; order Lagomorpha; family Leporidae; genus Oryctolagus; species Oryctolagus cuniculus. The sequence continues at coordinate 67,908,106 of NC_091435.1, read as the reverse complement.
CTGCGAGGCAGTGGACAGGCTTCCGGGTGATGCATCAAAAGTACCCATCACCGTGACTAGAACTCAGTAGTCATTTTGTAGTTTATTTAATACACTTTTCCTATAGTAAGTAAAAGTGTGACTTCTAATCTCAAACCGACTCACCCACAGCATGCTTGGAGTTTAATGTTGTCTTTTTTCCTTGCTGTCCTAGATGTTTGTCCCCACAGAAACACACACTGATCAATCATCACTTTCCCCTTCTTTTACTGGGTCATCACCATCAACATAAAATCGTGTTAGGTACCCAGTCTTAAAAAAAGAAAAAAAAAAAAACCCTCCCACTGCCTCCTCCAGCTATTTGCCCTTTTATCTGCTCAGCTAGAGCAAAACACCTTTAAAGAGTTAAGTTCTCGCTTCCCAATTACTGTACTCAAGCGTGTACTTCTACCATATGCCTAGAACCCTTCTTGCTGAGATTTAACGATGAAGCCGAAAGGTTGCTTCTCAGTCCTCATCTTTACTTGAACTGTCAGCAGCAATTAGCAGCTGGTTAGTTTCTCCTCTCGGAGTCACTGTGCTTGACTTTCAAGATACAACATTTTCATGGCAGTCTTCTTACCCCACTGGTTGCAATTTCTGTCTCCTTTGCTAATTCCTTCTCTTCTCCCAGCCTCTGAGCCTGGGAGTGCCCAGAGTTTAAAGTTTGGACCACTTGTCTCAACCTACATTTCCTCCTTTGGTGACTTCATCCTGTCTCATGGCACTAAATACCATCTATGTGTTGCTGACTCCCAAATTCCACCTCCGACCTGGCCCTGTCCCCTGAACTCCAGGCTCCCAGCAGCTGCCCACCTGACTATCTCCCAGGCTTCTCACACTTAGTATTTCCCACACTGAAATTACTCTCTCTGTCCTTCAACTGCCCTATCCCAACTGAAGTCTTCCTCCTATAGGGCTAAATTCTTGGAGTCATTCTTGAGCTTTCTATTTTGCTCACATTTCAAATCCAACCCATCAGGATATGCTTTTCGCGCCATTTCCAGAACACATCCAGACTTCAATGCCTTACCAGCCCCATGGTTGTTACTGCCCAAGTCTCATCTCCCAGCACTTGATTGAGTACCCTTGTCCTGTTGGTACTTGTGCCGCCACACAAGACATTCTCCACACAGCAACCTGAGGGATCCTTTTTGAACTTTAAGGCAGTCCACATCACTGTCTCCTTAAAGTCACGCAAGTGGTCCCCGACTCCCTCAGAACAAAAAGCACCATGCATACAGTGGCCCAGGAACAACACGTGGCCTGTCCTTCTTTGGCCTCCTCTCCTCCCTTTCTCATTTCACCACTTAGCTCTGCCACTATGGCCTTCTTGATATTCCTAGACCTGTTGCCCGGCCAGGTATCCTCCCACCTCAGGGTTTTCGTGCTAGCGGCCACTCTGCTTGGGACTCGTCCCCTCCCCCACCCCCACGTAAGTGATGGCCTACTTCCTCACCGCCTTCCCTTGTTCATGATTTTGTTCAGGGGCCAGGGTTGTGGCCTAGTGGGTAAAGCCACTGCCTGTGATGCCGGCATCCCACATGGGCACCAGTTAGTGTTCAGGCTGTTCTAGTTCCCAGCCAGCTCCCTGCTAATGGCCTGGGAAGAGCAACGGAAGGTGACTCAAATATGTGGGTCTCTGCCACCCATGTAGGGACCCGGATGAAGCTCCTGGCTTTGGCCTGGCCCATCCCTGGCTGCTGTAGCCATCTGGGGAGTGAACCAGTGGATGAGAGTTCTCTCCGTCTCTCCCTGTCTTCTCTAACTCTGACTTTCAAATACATAAATAAATATTTAACACAAAATTTGAAGAAAAAAGGAAAAGATTTTGTTCAGATGTCGCCATGTTACTCAGGTCTACACAAGAACGTTATCCATACCAGTAAACTTTATTTTTTATTGACACAATTATCACCTTCTACCATATTGTAAAATGTACGTTCTAACTTTGTTTATCCTCAATCTCTCCTCACCAGAATGTGAACATTAAGCAGTCAGAGGTCTCTAGCTGTTCTCCAGTGCTTTATCACTAGTGTGCCTTGGACAGTATCTGGCAAGAATGAATGATGACTTTGACCCAAAACATTGTGTTTGCAATTTTACCTTGTCTGGAGCAAGGCCAGCAATACCACTATATAGGCATCTGAGACATGCATAGTAACACAACATACCCAGAATAACCATAATTAAGTTGCCAATATTCCTGTATAAGAAAAAAAAAGCTAACAGTTCTGGAGAGCAACTATTACTATCTATATTAGGCATGTGATAATATAAGTTTATCAAACCTATGACAAAAGTACCCTTATCACAGCCATTTTATGAGTGAGCAAATGAGCAAGGAACAAGTTGGTTGTCACCCAGTTGGGAAGGTGAAAATTTGAGCCATGCAGCTTTGGAGACCATGCTGTGAAATGCTACCGTCCACCTCTTCCTAGCTGTGCGTGTTGCCAGAGCAAGATTCTGTATAAAGAAAGAAGGTTCTAATTACCAGACAAAAGGGAATCCACTGGCCTCCTCTCACTGCCTTGTTTTATCTGTTGACATCTCTGTATTTCAAATAGCAAAACTCTTTGATGTCCAGATGGGGTCATTTTATTCAAATTCACTGTTTTCCAAGACTTGATACATGGAAGGGGCTTGAGAAGTAGTCTTCTGGTGTGACTTTCTAAGTGAGGAAGGCCTGCATGCTTCTCTGGGTACTTAGTGTGGTTTTCCAATAGCTTTCTTAATGCCATAGCTATGGCAATAGAAGTGATCTACAGAGGCCATCGTTAACTGCTGAGTGCGAACTCTAACACCGTAAAATATACAGAAGGAACTCGACAAGTAACAACTATTATTACTGTTATTATTATTATCACCAGACTGTCTTGTAATTGTGTGGATGTTTTTTAAAAATAGAAAATAAATAAAGAAGTGAGCTCTTTCCTTTCCCGTTTTCTGGGTTCTTTAAAGTTTCCTACTTGGTCCCAGAGCAGAACCACATCGCCTTGGCTGTGGTTCCCCACCACCCACTGGGGATGCTGTGCTGTAAGCCTTCCATGGGTGTCTGCTCCTCCAGCAGCTCTGGTGACTATGGCATCAGATCCTACTTTTCTGTATCTCCCACCCTCACAGGTGGGAAAAGGAATTATTTTTACTATTGTTTCCTTTCATTAACAAAGACTGGCTGCACCAGATAAGCTTGTTATGTCCTGAATCCGTGAATCTCTTCCTTTCTCTGTACTGATAGCTTAAAAAGGTTTCGTAGCTATTGACTCAGCCCATTCTCATCCCAGTGCAACTCCAGGGACAGCTGTTCTGGGAGACAGGCAGACCCCAGTTGTTAGACCCTGACTCAGCCTCTTTACTCTCAGTCCATTATTTGCCCTCATTGAAAAACAAACTTCCATTCTGAAAAGTGTGACTAATGACACGCAACACGTATTTTCTGAATTCTTTTCACAGAGGATAGATAGCTCAAAGAGAGCTCAAAGGAGCGGTTTCTAACCACAGTTGCCCTTCTGAGGAACTGTCACTAATGAATTGACTATCATGTTGTACACTGTCCTATAGGAGTCCCACATCACACGCTCCTTAGAATTTAGTACCAAAGTAAATTTGCTCTCTCTTAGAAAATAACTGTAACTTCCTTAGAAAAGGTGTCTTCACTTATTTTCACACTGGATTTGCAATTGTTGTTAAGGACAACTATGTAAACCAATGTATCCCATTGTGTGCTGGTTTCCAGGAAGCTCAGGGTCAAACTTCCTATTAAATTATTGTGTAAGGTAGCAAAGACTTTACTCTCTCTCTTCCTTTTTTTACATCTTTGGATTTTCATTCCAATAATATTACTGTATATTTTGATTTTACTATAAGTCCTTAGCTATATATTTAAATATATGAATATATAAATAATAAATTAACTGTTCAAATTAATACCATAAAATTAACCAACATTAAAGTGGAAATCAGATGAACTTCCAAGGCGCACAAAAAGCAAACACCTCAACTTTGTCTCCTTCGTAAGTTTAATTATTATTTCCATTATATAAGATTGGTTCTCTCACTATGAGAGAAATCGAAATCCATTTGGAATGTCTGATTAATTTCTGTATTAAATTTTCTCTTTCTGCCCTACCCCAATCTCTTCTGTGAGTTTATATTGCAACCAGGCAGGAAAAGGAAGCTGTTGTGTGTGTGTGTGTGTGTGTGTGTGTGTATGTATTCCCCTTTAGATTAACCTATCCCAGCTGTGTTTCTCTGGCCCACTTTTCTAATCACTTGAAGACCCTGAATTGGCCTCTTTTCCTGCATGGAAGGCTTTTTAAAAAAGGAGTTTTCTGTGTATCTTATCTGCTTATCACAGAAAATACCAGCTCTCCAAACCAGTGTACCTCAACACTTGCAGGGAGCTCAGCTTTTCTTCTCCATGTTGGTCCTCTTTATTTCCCTTTTCATCTGGCTACCATGGTTCCCCACTTATCTCACACTTTGATTTCAAAGTCACAAATATGCAGGCATCAGTCACTAGAGACTTCTCATGACAATGCAGAAAGTGAGGAACATTACAGTTAAGTTTATTAAGCAATTCTCTGTTCCACATGGTGTGCCTAGATTCAGGGAAGACAGAGATAAAATCAGACATTTTATGCTGAGTGTATATGAGCAGTATTCAAAAATTAATAGAATATGCAATATTATTAAGCCTGGATTTCAAAATATTTTGCACAAAAATGATTTTATTTTTTTAATTCTGTTTTCCACAATTTAAAAAACCCTTGTTGAGAGAGTTTATTGCCTAGTATGTAATGTAATGAGATAATGTAGTGTAATACATAGTGGTTTTTAAAATGATACAGAAGAGTTTAGATAAAGGAGAATGTGTACCTAATGAGTTCAGTGAGGGAGACAGCATATGTGACTTTCATACTGAGAAGAATGAAAGGTCTATGCAGAGGAAATGGTCAAGGCAAGGGAGATTTGGGTAAGGGTGAGTAACGGCGCTGCCTGTGGAGGGGGTTTGCGGGGAGCGTCTGGTAGGAGATAAGCTCCAGGGAGCTGGAGCCAACTTTGTGGGGAGGGGAGAGTCAGAGCTTTGAATTTCAGATTTCATGTCTACTCCCATTTTAATTATGTCCTGAAAATGACAGGAAGGACCTGTGGCTCTGTAGGAAGTAGTAGACCAAGTCCTTACTTCTCAAGAGTAACCTTGATTGTAAATGGCTTCAACTCTCCAGTTAAAAGATACTAACTGGCCAAATGGGTATAAAAACAAGACCCATCTATGTGCTGCCTACATGAAACACACCTCACCAACAAAGATACACACTGACTGAAAGTGAAAGGATGGAAAAAGGGCAGATGTAGCCTTCCTAACATCAGACAAAATAGATTTTAACACACAAAAAAATGTTAAAAGAGATGAAGAATGGGACTATGTGAAGATTAAGGGATCAATTCAACAGGAAGATGTGACTATAATAAATGTATATGCACCCAATGCCTGGCTATTTAAAAGAAATGTTAATGAATCTAAAGGGAGACATAAATTTCAATACAAAGGACTTCAACATCCCACTTTCAATAACAAAGGACTTCAACATCCCACCTTCATCCATGGACAGATCAACTAGATAGAAAATCAACAAACAACAGAGCTAATTGACACTATGGACTAAATGGACCTAACTGATATCTACAGAACTGTTCACCCCACAGTTGCAGAATACACATTCTTCTCATCAGTACATGGAACTTTCTCTAGGGTAGACCATATGCTAGGCCATAAAACAAGTCTTAGCAAATTCAAAAAAATCAAAATCACACCATTCATCTTTTCTGACCAGAATGAAGCTGGAAATCCACAACTCAAGAATCTCTAGAACAAATGCAAACACATAGAGACTGAATAACATGCTCCTAAACGATCAGTGGTCATAGAAGAAATCAAAAGAGAAATAAAAAATTTTCTGGAAATAATACATTATATTAAAACTTATGGGAGGGGCTGGATCTGTGGTGTAACAGGTTAATCCTCAGTCTGTGGTGCTGGCATCTCATATGGGCACCGGTTCTAGTCCCGGCTACTCCTCTTCTGATCCAGCTCTCTGTTATGGCCTGAGAAAGCAGCAAAAGATGGCTCAAGTGCTTGGACCCTGCAACCACATGGGAGATCTGGAAGAAGCTCCTGACTCTTGGCTTTGGATTGGCCCAGCTCCAGCCATTGCTGCCATCTGGGGAGTGAACCAGCAGGTGGAAGACTTCTCTCTGTGTCTCTCCCTTCCACTGTCTATAACTCTATCAAATAAATAAATAAAATCTTTTAAAAAACCTTACAGGACACAGCAAAAGCAGTGTTAAGAGGGAAGTTTATAGCAATTGTTGCCTACATGAAAAAATTGGGAAAGTACCAAGTAAATGAGCTATCAGTGCATCACAAGGACCTATACAAACATCAGCAAGCCAAACATCAAATTAGTGGAAGGAAAGAAATAGTTAAAATTAGAGAAGTAAACAAAATTGAAACCAAAAAAGCAGTACAAAAGATCAGTGAAATTAAGAGCTGATTTTTGAAAAAAAAAATGAACAAAATTGATACATTGACCCAACTAACTAAAAAAAGGCACAAGACTCAAATCAATAAAATCAGAATGAAAAAGGAAATGTAACAACAAATGCTACAGAAATAAAATGAATCATCAGAAATTATTGCAAAGAGCTGTATGCCAACAAATTGAGAAACCTAGAAGAAATGGATAGATTCCTGGACACATACAATCTACCAAAATTGAGTCATGAAGACATAGAAAATCTAAACAGAATAATCAAGATGGAAATTGAACCAGGAATAAAGACCCTCCCAACAAAGAAAAGCCCAGGACTGGTTGGCTTTACTGCTGAATTCTACCAGACATTTAAAGAAGAACTAGTTCCAATTCTTCTCAAGCTACTCAAAACAATTGAAAGGGCAGGAATCCTTCCAAACTCCTTCTATGAAGTCTGCATCACCTTAATTCCTAAACCAGACAAAAATACAACAGAGAAAGAGAACTATAGACCAATTTCCATGATGAACATAGAAGCAAAAATTCTCAACAAAATGTTAACTAATAAAACCCAACAACACATCAGAAAGATCATTCACCCAGACCAAGTGGGATTTATCCCTGGTATGCAGGGATGGTTCAACATTCACAAATCAATATATATATGACACATCACATTAACAAACTGAAGAAAAAAAACACATTATTATTTTGATAGATATAGATAAATAATTTGATAAAATACAACATTCTTTCCTGATGAAAACATTAAGCAAATTGGGTATAGAAGGAACATTCCTCAATACAATCAAAGCAATGTATGACAAACCCATGGCTAGCATCCTATTGAATGTGGAAAAGCTGGAAGCATTTCCCCTAAGATCTGGAACCAGACAAGGATGCCCATTTTCACCACTGCTATTTAATATAGTCCTGAAAGTTTGTCAGAGCCATTACGCAAGAAAAAGAAATCAAAGGGATACAAATTGGAAAGGGGAAGTCAAATTATCCCTCTTTCAGATGACATGATTCTATATATAGGGGATCCAAAATTCTCCACTGAGAGACTTTTGGAACTCATAAAAGAGTTTGGTAAAGTGGCAAGATATAAAGTCAACATAGAAAATTCACAGATTTTGTATACACAGATTTTGTACACATAGAAAATGCCATGGCTGAGAAAGAACTTCTAAGATCAATCCCTTTCATAATAGCTACAAAAAGAATTAAATGCCTTGGAATAAATTTAGGCAAGGGTGTCAAAGAACTCTATGATGAAAGTTACAAAACACTAAAGAAAGAATTAGAAGAAAACATTTAAAAATAGAAAAATCTTCCATGTTCATGGATTGGAAGAATCAATATCATCAAAATGTTCACACCACTGAAAGCGATTAACAGATTCAACATTATCCCATTTGGGTCACCCACATAAGCTGCAGGGGTCCAAGTACTTAGGAGTGCAAATATATCTTTGACAGATGAATTTAACTTCCCAGGGGCATCAGAGGGGAACTAGATCCAAAGGTGAGCAGCCAAGATTTGAACTAGCACTCCAGTATGGTATGCCAGCGTTACAGGCAGCAGCTTAGCTTGCTGTACCACAGCACCAGGCCCTAAAGCTAACTTAAAAAAAAAAAAAAAAAAAAAAGGCAGCTTAGCAGTGCAACAATGCACAAGAGAAAAGTTACATATATTGAAATTTTGATACTCAAGAAGCAAAAGCAGGTATGTCTAAAGGCTGCCAGATGAGCTTTCTGGGGCTCTGCTTCTGTGACCTCAACAAAAAGCCCAGGTACAATCTGAGGACCTCCCAACAACAGGAGTGCTGGTGCAGGAAATCTTCTTAGTACTTGTCACTCCTCTAGTCTGTTGAGCATTGATGTGTCATGTAATCAAGATGAGCACTGATGCTGATGTGGTTTATTGTTTTCTTACTGCAAAAGCTAGCTTTGTTCTGCATCCAGAAGCTGTCAAAATGAGCATCCAAGTGGAAAGTTCCATATATAAGCAATTTTGAAGGATTCATTTTGGGGGATGGCAAGCTTACCTTATAGTAAACTTTCACTGGCAATTAGTTCTCAAAGGAAGCTTGCCTCTCATGGGCTTTTAACATTTCATGATAGATTCTCAATGACTGTGAGATCGTTTGAATACTTGGAGCCTATTAGAAATATCAGTCCCTTGTTTTCCATTCCAGCTGCCACAATCCTCCATATAAAATGGTTGAGGGGTAGAAGAAGGTAAGAATCACACACTGTTACGTGCCTGCACAGCACATCAAACATGCCCAGGTAATGGTCACCTTTCCCTAAGTGCTCACCTTAACCCTCTTGCTTTCTGCCTTTGTCATGATCTTATTTCCACTCATCCAAATCCCCAATCCAGGAAATTCCTCTAATCCTTCATTCTTCCATAATTGCTATTAGCAATCCATTGCCAAACACTATCACTTTTACCTTGTAAATATTTGTCTATAGTATTTTCTCTCCATCCTCTTTGCCTTCATTTGTTACCTAATATTTTCAACTGCCATTCATAGAGATGGCCAAGAACAAACACAGGGTCAAGGAGAGATGAAACCTTATTAGGCCTAGGACTGGAGGGATATTGGATGTGTGATAAGCAGGAGTCACCCAAGGAAATGGAATATGAAAGATCCTAAAAGAAAAGCTAATATCCACATTATGGAGAAAGAGAAACATCAAATTCAAGACTGCATTTGCCCATGACTGGGAATGAAATCTAGGGCAGTTGCTGATAAACTGCTTGAAATCTGAAGCCTGTATTTATGACAGCATGAGTGGATTGGGTAGAACAGAGGTAGGTAGACAGTTATCATAAACTCCTCAATCAGGCTCTAATCTTAAAAGCACTAATTAGAACTTCTAATTATTTTATTAGTCATTTTCCCCTCATTTCTACACAAAATTCTCTCTCTCTCTCTCTTTTTTTTTTTTTTTTTTTTTTTTTTTTTTTTTTTGACAGGCAGAGTGGACAGTGAGAGAGAGAGACAGAGAGAAAGGTCTTCCTTTGCCGTTGGTTCACCCTCCAATGGCCGCCACGGCCGGCGCGCTGCGGCCGGCGCACAGCGCTGATCCGATGGCAGGAGCCAGGTGCTTCTCCTGGTCTCCCATGGGGTGCAGGGCCCAAGCACTTGGGCCATCCTCCACTGCACTCCCTGGCCACAGCAGAGAGCTGGCCTGGAAGAGGGGCAACCGGGACAGAATCCGGTGCCCCGACCGGGACTAGAACCCAGTGTGCCGGCGCTGCAAGGCAGAGGATTAGCCTAGTGAGCTGCGGTGCCAGCCTCTACACAAAATTCTAATGTTTGTGAACACAAGAATCCTTTTATCGGGGCTGGCGCTGTGGCGTGGTGGGTAAAGCCACCGCCTGCAGTGACAGCATCCCATATGGGCGCCGGTTCTAGTCCTGGATGCTCCTCTTCCAATCTAGCTCTCTGCTATGGCCTGGGAAAGCAGTGGAAGATGGCCCAAGTCCTTGGGCCCCTACACCCACGTGGGAGACCTGGAAGAATCTCCTGGCTCCTGCTTTGGATTGGCACAGCTCTGGCCATTGCAGCTATCTGGGGACTGAACCAGCGGATGGAAGACCTCTCTCTCTCTCTCTGCCTCTCCTTCTCTGTGTAACTCTGACTTTCAAGTAAATAAATAAATCTTTTAAAAAAATCCTTTTATCTTGCTTGCCATTTCCCCAGTATAGTACTTTATACATGACAGTCACTATAAAATGTTTGTTAAACAATTACATGAATTGGTTTTGAATATTGAAAATCCAATTTTCTCATCTCAATGCTTGGAATTCTTGAGTGACTCCTTGAATCCTTTAGGATAAAATAAATCTGAAATCTTCAGTTTAGCATAAAAGAAATAAAGGAATAAAAAACTGGTCATCTTTCTACTCCAGATTAGTTTCCCTCCTAATGGTTTCTATTTGCTCCCTTCTGTTCCTGCGAAGAAGGAACATTCTAACCACAATAAACTGCTTGCAGGTATTCGCATGCCGTACCCTTGCTCACCTCTCCCCTCCTAACCCCCATTCACCCGGGGATAGTTCAGCAGTCTCCCTCTCCAGAAAGCTTTGGTTAGGTGCCAAAGTATTTCACATTATCATACTGTAATTGTTCTGTCTTGTCTATATCTGCTCAAAGTATACACTCATTTCTATGTATTCTTTTGGTCCTGCTTTTTTGGAGAACCCTGACTAATACAGAGATTTTCTGTTTGGATTTCGTGTGCCTAGAACATGGCACAATGAGTAAATGAAAAATTAAACCTAGTTTGACCTCACCCTCTTTGATAAAGAGGACTCCACAGTCAGTACACAGCCAGTCTGCTAATGGCAGGGAAGTAATGAGGAGGTTGACTGAAACCAGGTACCCAGCAGATCCCTAAGGCCCCTGGTTACTTCAACATCTGAGGCATAATAAAAAATAATGAGGCAAATATATGTTTTATAAGTTCACTTTTTCTGTTTCAGTGCCAGTGGAACATTTTGCAAAGATTTCCACCAGCGCTGTAAACCCTGGGAGCTGGGAGTGCAGCTGAGTTGTTCACCTCTGCTGGGAAAAGACAGCGGGACAGCCGCTGTGAGAGTTTGGAATTGATGCCTTTCTCTGACCATCCCACCCCACCCACCCTACCCATTCTTTCGTTTGGCCTTGATTTCTGAATGGCTAGTGAGTCATCGCAAAAGACCTCTCCACACCAGCTGCACTGGTCACCCTGTCACTCAGCATCAGATCTAAACAAACATGCCTTTAGAGAGGCAAGGAGCAGCACCCATGAGTGAGCACCGGACCAAAGCTCTGGCCCGGGATTGCCAGCCTCAGGCTATCTTATTGGTGCTTAATGGATTCTTGAGTTTACACAGGAAAATGCTAGTGCATTCCCAAGAGCACAAGTAGGTGCTTGTAAATATGTACCGTGAAAATCTCTGAGCATGAAATGCATATGGTAGTTCTCACCAGAGTGTTGTGCATCACAAGCTCCGTCTCCCTCAGGTTCCTCTCTTTGGGTGTCGTCCCCCTCCATCAGTCTGGCCTGCTGCATCTCAGAGGAGACACTGGAATCCATGCCAGCCTGCACACAGGGAGAAAAGAGAGGTGTCATGAGTGGGAAGCTGAAAGCTGATCTGACCTCTGAAATCAGAAGGTCAACAGATGTTGCACATCTGGGAAACACTGCTGGTGGAGTTGAAAAGCAGGCGTCCTGGTTCACAGTTATTTCCCTGCTAACCGTCTTTTAGGAAGGCAAAACTACACCACAGCTATCATCAACAACAGGCACTGTTTTGGATAGAATAGTCACACATTTTTCAACAACAGCTTCCAGCAACAAGTACAGCCATCTCCCCTTATCCACGGTTGTGTGTTCTGGGAACTCCACTGGATGCCTGCAACAGCAGATAGTACTGCATATGCCATATTTTGTATATAATATACTTTTTCCTATACGTCCATATCTATGATAAAACTTATTTTATAAATAAAGCACGGTGAGAGATTAACAATAGTAATATAGTAGAACTATTGGGGCCAACATTGTGGCATAGTGAGTTAAGCTGCTACTTAGGACATGGTATTTCAGATCCTAGCTACTCTGCTTTTTGCCCAGCTTCCTGCTGATGTGCCTAGGAAATTAAATTCATCTGCCAAAGATATATATTCATTCTGTTTTTTGCAACACTATCCACTATAAACAAAAAGAAACAACATAAGTATCCATCCACCATGAATAGGAAAGAAAATGCAATACACATATACAACAGAATATTACTCATCCATTAAAATGGATGAAGTTGCAGGCCAGCGCTGTGGCATAGTAGGCTAAGCCTCCGCCTGTGGCACCAGAATTCCATATGGGCACCGGTTTGAGTTTCGGCTGTTCCAATTCTGATCCAGCTCTCTGCTATGGCCTAGGAAAGCAGCAGAAGATGGCCCAAATCCTTGAGCCCCTGCACCCGTGTAGGAGACCCGGAAGAAGGTTTTGGCTCCTGGCTTTGGATCGGTCCAGCTCTGGCCATTGTGGCCATTTTGGGGGAGTGAAGCAGTGGATAGAAGACTCTCTCTCAGTCTCTGTAACTTTACCTCTCAAGTAAATAAATAAAATCTTTAAAAAAAAAATGGATGAAGTCGTCATTTGCAACAGTGAAAATGAAATTAGAGGTCATTAAGTGAAATAAACCAAGTGAAATAAACCAAACATAGAAAGACAAATATCACATGATCTCACTCATATGGGGGTCTAAAAAATAAGTGATCTCACAGAAGTCAAAAACATAATGCTGGTTATCAGGGGCTGGGGTAGGAGGAAGGGGAAGGGTTGATTGACAGTATTAGGTTATGGCAGTCAGAAGTTCTGAGGTTTTATTGCATATTAGGGTAATTTTAGACATTTTTAATGTACTTTTTATTTGTCTATTTAACAATGCAAGCATAGGGCTAAATCAGTTTGTTTCTTAATACTGTCCCCATGCTGTCTCCCCTGAGCTTTGTTTTTCCTTTTAACTTTCTAGAGTTGGAACAAATGCTGAGCTCTTTTTCCATGGCACTTCCCTAATATTCTGTGTCTGTAGATCTTGGAGTGGCAGAGAGCATGTTTATCTCTGCAGTCCCAATTAATAAAGCATTGCAGAATAAACACACTGATAAGTAAGCATCCTCCTTACCATCCTCTGCTTCTAGGAGCCCTAGAAACACTGTACAAGGTGATTCCCTAACGTTCAGGGCGCTAAGACAAAGTAGCCCAGGGCTCAACCTGGAGGAAATGAATCTCTTCATCCTCTTCTATTTGAAGAGCTTATGTGTGAGAAGAAAAGCATGAAAACTGATCTCACCTCTTTCCTAGGGAGACGATGCTCAAACCCTCTCAAGACGGTTCTCTTTGGTTTTGGGATCTTGATTGAACCCTGCAGCATATCCACACCTAATAACTGCAGATATTCCTAAACTAGCTCTTGGCATGTTGGTAGGGGGCTCAAGAAATTTTAAATTTAATTTCCATTCTTCCCAGAGTCTTGTCTCTGGCCCCCATTGACATCTTACTCCTTAAATTTGAATCTCTAGTCCAGGATGGGGCAGCTGTTAATGAAGAGGCAAGATACAAACCCGGTTCCCTAAACCGGTCTGCTTCACCTCCTCTGTGGCTTGGCAATTACAGCAAAACGCTGTGGACCATTTGAACCGAGACACTGGGTGCCTCATTAGGAAACTCTGACATCTGTCCACATGCATGCTAACAGCATTTTGTTACAATGCGTGACGCGGCAGCAGAACAGTTGTTTATAATATAATCTCCCAGTGTTTATGTGGATTTTCCTTGTGTGCAAGAATGTGACACAGTCTTTACTGATGTCCTAGCATTTCATTCTCATATAACCCTTTATGGTAGGTTCTCCTGTCTGACAGGAGAGAAAAGTAAGGGTCAGGAGGAGGAATAACTTTTCTTTTTTTAAAGATTTTATTTATTTATTTGAAAAGCAGAGTTACAGACAGGCAGAGGCAGAGAGAGAGAGAGAGAGAGAGAGAGAGAGAGAGAGGAACGAGGTCTTCCATCCCCTGGTTCACTCCCCAAATGGCCACAACGGCCAGAGCTGAGCCAATCCGAAGCCATGAGTCAGGAGTTTCTTCAAGGTCTCCCATGCAGGTGCAGGGATCCAAGGACTTCTACTGTTTTCCCAAGTCACAGCAGAGAGCTGGATGGGAAGTGGAGCAGCTAGGACTCGAAACAGTGCCCATATATACAGCACTAGCCTGAGGAAGAACTTTTCTAAGATCACCCAGTCAGTAAGAAAGTAGACCAGAAATGTCCCCAAGATTATGTGATACTCTATATTCTTTCTCCCTTGTCCTATCTGCTATTTTCACACCCCCTTTCATTTCCTAAAATAAGTATGGAGGAAAAGGAAATATCCTAACCTGTAAATACGTTAGAGCCATTTAGTCAGTAAAAGCAATCATCCAATATCAATGCACAGATACTAAATTAAATATTAGAAAACAGAATCCAATAGGACATTAAGAAAATATCTCATGATCAGTTAGGATTTATTTCTGGAATACAAGGATGATTTAATATGAGAAAATGTTAATATAAATTTCATATTAATAGATATACAGAGAATATCATATAATTATCCTCAAATGCAAAAAGAAGAGAAAACAAAATAAGCAGCTTTGAAAGAAATTTAATGCCAGTTCCTGATAAAAACGCTCAAGAAGGGGTAGCCATTTGGCTCAACAGTTGTCACCATTTGGGGTGACCTCCTCCCATAGTGGAGTGCCTAATTTGAGTCCTGGCTACTCATCTTCTGAATCAATTTCCCATTAATGTGCACTCTGAAAGGCAGCATGTGATAGCTCAGGTTCGTGGGTCCCTGCTACCCATGAGGGAGACCTGGGTTGAGTTCTGGGCAAGGCTTTGTCTGTTGTGGGCTACTGAGGAGTGAACCAGCAGATGGAAGACCTTCCCGTCTTCCTGTCTTTCAAATAACACTCAAGAAAATAAGAATTGACTGTATTTCCTAAACACAATAATTTGGTCCAAAAGCCAAGATTAGGTAAGAGGCAAAGATACTCACACACTATTTCCTGCTTTCGGATATAATGCTAGAGATATTAACCAATGCAATTAAAAAAGAGAAAATAATAACCATTACAGAAAACAGAAAAGAAGAAATGAAACTATTTCTGGTGATATGATAGTTTACCTTCCAGAGCTGGATAAAATAACAAACTTACACAGACAATAAAGTTAGTTTGTTCTACATTACATAAAGATAATGTTAATTTTAAAACAATTTCAAGCTGTAGAAAAGCTGCAAAAATTGCACAAAGAACATTTGTTCTGGAACCACTTGAGAATAAGTTTTGAACATAGTGTTCATTTTCCCTAATACATCAGTGTGTAACCGTTCAGAAAAGGACAGTTTCCATATGCCCACAACACAAGCTTCTAAATCGGGGAATTATCACTGATACTAATGAACTTGGATTTCACAAGCCTGTTAGTGTTTAACCAAGTATACCCCAAATGGTCTTCATAGGACCCAACCTAGGAACATGTGTTCCATGTAGTTATTGTTCTCTTTGGTCCCTTTTCAGTCTGAGGAGCAGCCTGGGTGGCCTCTCACAGACTAATTCATCCTCACTCCCACCCACTCTGAACGTGGCTGATGGAAGAGCCTAGGAAAGCCACGGCAACCAAGACTTATCCTGCCAAGCATATAAAGTGAATAATTGCTTGAGTGTGTAGAGAAAACCTGGAAGTGATGTCATGCTTTTATCTTATTTAAAAAGGCTTTGAAGCAGACTGTAAAAATAGAATCCATGAAGCCCTTCACCCTTTGCTGAACGTTCCCAAGGAAAAGATAGGCTTGTTTCCACAGCGGTTCTCAGGCAGTCTCTCTTAGGTTCGATTTAGCAGTTAACTCTAAGGCTTAGTGTTCTCAGGTCTGTCTGGTCTATAGTGAACCTCAGCTAAGAAGCCACTCAGATTACACTCTAAACAGGTACATAGATAGTCCAGCATCCCCACTGTGTTAACAATGAATTCTCATCCTACTCTGCTTCAATGCTATCTTGGGAATTCTTAGACATCTGTCAAATTATTCCCCAGGGCAGCAGTTTAATTTTATTTATATGTAAAGCCCACAACTACTTTTCCCTCATTGCATTTGTATGATAATCAAAGCATTCATTTTCCTCTACACTGACTTCTGAAGGCTTTGGAGGTGTGTATGTACATACATTGGTAACTGCATTTCTGGGTTTGCTTCGATGCCTCTCTGTCCTTTACCTTTCCTGTATAACCCACCCCAACACCTGATCAGATGTGCCTTATGCCTGCAACCCAGGCTGCTTTCTTGAGCCAGGGGAAATGATCCCATGGAAAGATTCTTTTTCTTTTCTTTTCTTTTTTTTTTTTTTTTTTTTTTTTTTTTTTTTTTAGCAGCAAATTCTAGATTTCTTTTAGTGCTCAGGGTCCATGCCTTTAAAGCCTGCTCAGTCAAAGAATTTATAAATGTTGATCTTCTATTTTTCCAGCTATCTCCTTAGAGGTACAATTACCCACTCCCCTCATCTCTCCCACACAGAATTTGTTGCTACCTTTCTTTATGAGAGCCAACATTCTGAGAACAGATGCGGGGCGGGGGGCGGGCGGGACAGATAGAGACAGAGACAGAGATGGAGAGAGAGATTATGGAAGGATCAAATTCCTCTTCCTGATGGCCTGACCGCAAGGCAACACCAGGGAGCTTTAAAAACAAGAAACAAAAAAAGGAGTTTTTGTTTTGTTTTGTTTTTTAAATACAGAATCCTTAACCTTACTCTAGATTTTGTAGACTTTCTAAAAGAGAATCTGTGTTGGTGGGCCCAGTAATCTGTATTTTTAAGATATTCTCTAAAAGATTTCCTATTTGGCAAGTTTGACACCTGAGTAGCACTGGAGAGTTGTGTTCCACAGAACACCAGTCCAGCAGACTGCTCCTTAAAGAACTTAGAGTTTGGGAACGGATGCTCAGCAAGCCTTGCTACCTAGTAGAGTGTACATTCAACACAGAGTCTGAGGAAATGCCTATTTCATTTTGTTTAATCCAACATTTCACACGAATCTATTTGAATATGGTGCATGCTTTTTTTTTTTTTCCAACACAGCACATATTACCATTGTACTCCAAAGAACAGACTGTGTGACAGACTGGTATAGGAAACCCCATTCTCCATGCCATGGCAGATCAGCAAGTGTTTGGAGCCAGACAATTCAGTAATGAATCCAATTACAGTCATTCATAAAGACTTATGGATACAAGGTTGCACAAGGCCTTTATTTCCCATGTTCTTCTCTGGCTTTTCTGTGTTCGTTCCTAAACGTAGATATTTTTTAAAAAGGATGATATTTACAATAAACAGTATGTGTTGATTGCTTCTTATGTGCCACACTCTGTTCTCAGCACACTACAGGTTTTAGACCATGACATACACAGTTCGGGTAGATTTTATTATTGTAAACATGTTGTAACAGGACACTGAGGTCCAGAGAGATTAAGTAACTAAACCACAGAAATCACACTGGAAGTTAAGTGGTGAATCTGGGATTACAGACACGAAATCCAGGCGTTCAAACTCAGTACCTGTAGTGGGAGATTGGAGTCTTCAAAAAAAAAAAATTCATTGAAATGTGTATTATAAAAACCTTCACAGATTTCATATTTTTTGCATTAAAATCAATTTTTCTTTTGATTCCCTTTTTCCATGAACCCTTCAAAGCGCCCTCATATTCACCATTCCATCATTCTGCCTGAGTAATGTAGATTCCTTGAGAATCTCACGCACATCCAAACGTCCCTTGTGCACGGGTTCCTAAGCCCTGTCCTCAACTCCACTCTCTTGTTAGATGTTTCAGTAAGGAGCCATTATCAGCAATGCCTCACACTCAACATAGTTCCGAGAGAACTTCCTCCTTGCCTCTCCAAGCTTACCACTCCTGTTGTGTTCCTTCTTCCCGGTCATTCATGAGTTTCTGCACCTGATAGCTCCGAGCACGTCCTGCGTGTTTGGCACAATGCCCTGTTGGGATAGCCAGGTGACTAGGACTTCTGCTCTTCCCCCCGACTTCCGTTCGCCTCATGACCTCAGCGAACACGTGCTTTATCATGTCCTCTTTCTTCTCTTTCTCTGTTATGTCCTTCCAGATTCATGTGCAGCAGCTGTTGTCCTCTCGAAATTGTTCTTGAGTCTTATTCATGTGAAAGGGAATTTTATTGAACAGGATTATCTTTCTATGACGGGCTGCTGGCACATGTGTCGCTGTGGTGGAAGCATCTGCTTTGAAGATGACCCTATCGTCCCACAGCCCATGTGCTCTGGTTACCACGTATGTGATGTTGGCTGTTCTCCATCATGAGGTGGTCCCCATCTGTCCCTGGATCCAGGCAGACCTGTGAATGCCGTAGGAGTGATGCTATGCGCATTGTAAGGCTGAGAGCTAACAGGCAGACAGCTTCTGCTGTCTCTTTGGGCTGCTTGTCTTTAAATCCAGCCCCAAAGCCAGAAGGAAAGGGAAAGACCACATGGAGTCTACATGTGAAGTTGTTCCTGGTGACTATCCCTGCTGAGGACCCAGCTGACAGCCAGTACCAATCCACAGAAGACGAGTGACAGAGACTTCAGAAAGTTTCCAGTCCTAGCCTCCAAGTGACCCCGGCTGGCATCTAGTGGAGCAGGCGTTCCTTCCGAGCCTAACCTTAGTTGCAGATCTGGTTGCAACATAAGTGTTCTCATTGCTTTAAGCCACCAGGCTTTGCAGCCTGTCCCACAGAAACAGGTAGCCAAAAACTGTTGCCTACCTGTTTTAACCAGCTACTCCCAGGAGCAAGGTCTGATGTCACAAAGTCGGGATGGAGCTGATGCCAGGGAGGTAGGCACCGTTACTAAATGTCTGTCTTGTGCCCTTCTCTGAAAAATTTTAATTTTACATAGAATAGTAATAGTCATAGTCATCTACTGCACTGAAAGGGGCGTATGGTGGGATGGTGAGAACACTCAACTCACTCACACACTCTTCGCTTCTGACCACAGCTCTACACGTTACAGCTGTGTGGTGGGACGCAGGCTGCCTCCAGGCCTTCCGATTCCCCTCCTCTGAACCCCATAGGAGGATTAAAATATTTAAGGCATGTGAAAGTGCTTACAAGTGTGTGGCTCCTGGCTGATAGTTTTGCTCTCTAATAAACAAATAACTTTTCAAAGAAAGTTATAAAAAAGGAGGAAATGACAGTTATGGTTATATTTATATATTGAAGTTAAATATATATTATATCTATTAATGTTATATATGCAAAGATATTTAGAGCAGCCTTGTGTGTGACAACACAGTGTTGGGAAACTGAAATAGGCATCAATTATTATTAAGATAATGGTGAAGTACATATATGTTCAGATAATAGAATAATGTGGAAATGAGCCAAATTATTTAAACTGATCTGAATGGTAAATTTCAAGAGAAAAGGGCAAGTTGTAAAACAATATAGGTAATGATATCTATATTGTTAAAGTAGAAAAAAAGTCTACATGTCAGAAAGGGACCCACTAAAATTTTTGCCATTTTCCTTTGAGTAACTGAGTGTGGGACTCAAATATTCACTTGGATTAACTTGTATAATTTCCTTTTGCTGTTTTTTGTGTTTTTAAATAAAAATATGACGTAATAAATTTGTAAATTTAATAGCATTGCAAGAAAATATTATCTTTTATAGAAATAACAGGGTCTGAAGAGACTGTTGAAGTCAGAGAAAGCTGATGATTAGATGGAGATTAATGTGCATTTGCTATAAAGTGGATCTGGGCCAAAGGGTTTCACTGTGGTTAGAGCTGTGGTAGCTATTGGCAGCAGTCGAGGGTGTGTCAGAGCAGATCTTCTTGGTTATGGTTCGGTCAAGAGGCTGATATGGATACCAGCTCCAGTTAACACTGCGGGGTCAAAGGCATAGCTCCTGAGTCAGCACTATGGGAGTTGGCCATTGTGGGAAGCAGCACCACAGATTTTCTCCACTGCTCCCCCGCCCCTCAGGACTGCAGGGAATCCATCTCTCCCTCTCCTTCAATCTCTCTCTCTCTTTCTCCGACATAGCTTTGTTTGCCCTACAGGGCTATCGCATGCCATCTCTGTTTCACCAATAATCATTTTGGGTCTTTCAATCTAATACAAAAGGTCTTCAAAAGGTTCATGAAAATGCATATTATAAAAAACTGAATCAGTATAAAATTTTTTGCAATAAATTTGTCTTTGTCTTTTTATTTTATTTTAAATTTTATTTAAGGTAAGCAAACTTCATGCATTTCATATACACAAATTTAGGAACATAGTGATTCTTCCCACCCTACCTCCCTCCTGCCTGCAGTCCCACAGCCTTTGTCTTTTATTTGCATTTTTCCAAGAACTTTAAAAAATGTTCTCATGTCAGATTTGCTAGTTATGTCCAACATCCTACTGGTGAAGCCAATCTTTATGAATTCATCTGTCCCAACCTTGAACTTATTTCTATTTTAACCTAGGATATATCTATATCTATATTCAGAATATCTATGTAATTTATGTGTATGTCTAGACAAATATAGATAAATACAGATTTTTTTAAGAAAAGATACATTGGAAAGGCAGGGTGACAGAGAGAAAGGAGGGGGAGAAAGAGAGAGAGAGAGAGAGAGAGAGAGAGAGATCTTCTATCTGCTGGTACTCTTCTCAAATGGTCACAGTGGCAGAGTTGGAATTCCATTTGGGTCTCCCTTGTGTGTGGCAGGGGCCCAAGTGCTATTTTCCACTGCTTTCCCAGGCACATTAGTAGGAAATTGGATTAGAAGCAGAGTAGCTGGGCTCAAATCAAGGTTCAATAAAGAATGTCAGTGTCCCAGGCAGCAATTTAATCGGCAGTGTCTGATGCTGATCCCACATATATTCTTACACGGAAAAATTGGCATTTTAAAAAATTTGGACAATACCATACATTGGAACATATCTAATAGACAATGTGCAGGTTATAAAACAGATCCCATGGGGCCGGCGCCGTGGCTCACTTGTTTAATCCTCCGCCTGAGGCGCCGGGTTCTAGTCCAGGTTGCTCCTCTTCCCGTCCAGCTCTCTACTGTGGCTCAGGAGTGCAGTGGAGGATGGCCCAGGTCCTTGGGCCCTGCACCCGCATGGGAGACCAGGAGGAAGCACCTGGCTCCTGGCTTTGGATCGGCGCAGCGCCAGCCTCAGCGGCCATTTGGGGAGTGAACCAACGGAAGGAAGACTTTTCTCTTTGTCTCTCTCTCTCACTGTCTGTAACTCTACCTGTCAAATAATAATAATAATAATAAAAAACAGATCCCACATGGAGTATTACAGTGCTTCATTATAGAGCCGTTGCTTTATATTTGATTAATGATTTAATTCTTCAGAGGTATTTAAATTTATGCCTCTAAGAAAAATTCTTGCAAGAGGAAACTTTTCAACTGATTGATGGATTCTAAAAATGTGCTCCTGAGAAGATTCTTTTTGCCTTTGTGGCTTCAAAATGCTCTGGGCAGGCTGAAGCCTGGTCTTAAGGGGCCTAGTGGGATTTTTGGCTTGGGTAGCTGTGCGGAGATGTGGCTCGAGATTCTGCCGTTAGACACCATCGTTGGTGCTTGCTCTGTTACCCCTGCAGTGGCCACTGCACGCATTCACAAGGTCACAAACAGGGACAAGGGAAAAGGGTTCCCATTTTCATTATCAGTGGAGTCTGACAGAAAGGGGAAGACATCTCTTTAGAGTCAATCATAACTATGTGTCAAAGAATTTGGAGATTCTCGCTCTCTCATTTCTCCCAGACTCTCCATAACTCTGCCTTTCCAGGAAAAAAATCAAATCTCAACAAGACAAAAAAGAACCCATGTGGGAAATCTGGATGGAGTTCCAGGTGCCTGGATTCAGCCTGGCCCAGGTCAGGTTGTTGTAGCCGTTCTGGGGAGTGAACCAATGGATGGAAGTCACCTCTCTGTCTCTGTCTCTCTCTCTCTCTGTCTCTCTCTCTGTCTCTGTCTCTCTCTCTCTGTCTCTCTCTCTCTCTGTCTCTCTCTTTGTGTCTCTCTCTGTCTCTCTCTCTGTCTCTCTCTCTCACTCTGTGTTTTAAGAAGTAAATAAAATCTTTGGGGCTGGTGCTAGGATGCAGCTGGTGAAGCTGCTGTCTGTCTGTGATGCTGGCATCCCATATGAGCTCCTGTTCCAGTCCTGGCTGCTCTGCATGCAATCCAGCTGGCAGCTAATGCATTGGGGAAGGCAGTACAAGGTGGCCCAAATGCTTGGATCTCTGCACCCACGTGAGAGACCCAGATAGAGTTTCTGGACTTTATCCTGGTCTAGCCTTGGCCATTATGGCCATCTGGGAAATGAGCCAGTGGGCAGAAGATCTCTTTCAATCTCTCTCTCTCTCTCTCTGTAACTGTACCTTTCAACTAAATAAAAAATCTTTAAATATAAATTCAAAATTCATTTTTTAAAAAAAGGTTTTCAGGACACTGATTAAGGAAGAGCTTCCTGATTTATGAAAAAATAATTCAGTTATGGCCATCCATCTGTGCTAGAAGATTGTGCAATGTGTTATATAACATTCAGTATGCTATGTCGTGTTTAAAAAATAAAAATGAAATAAAAAATGCTTTGTGTGAAAGAAATACTTGGAATGCTTTATTTGAATATTATCTCTAAAGCCTCATAATGGATTTTTAAATATAGGAAGGCATCTTAAAAGTTCTGTTCAATATTTAGCACATATTGCAGAAGTATAATACACCTGGAATTTTTAAAAATGTGAATTTTTAAAAATCTTTCAAGGTGACTTGCAGAAGTACCTACAAATAGTATTATTCTATTGTATAAAATTTCTTTTTATTTTTCTTACCTCCTGAGGATTCTAAGTGGATATAGGGATTTTAAAAAATCATGGCTTTTTTTTTTTTTTTTTTTTTTTGCAAGATAAGACATGAATTTCAAGTGTAGTCAGTTGCTTAATATTCCACAGTCCATCCTGCTGACATTGACATACTTAGACTCTGGGGGGTGTTACCTCTTTTTGCCATTTTCCCTATTAGTGACATTTAGAAACAAAGGGTTTGTACATAGCCACGAAGCAACTACATGTATTCTTTTTAAAGTCATTGCTACCAAAAGAGGTTGCAAGATGGCTGAACAGGGAGAAGTTGCACCAATTTCAGCTACAGATGGATACCACAAAAAAAAAAAAAAAAAAGGAAAGAACACATTCCCAGGGCACTGACTGAAAGAGATTTTCTGTGGAGAATGGGCAGCTGGACAGCACAGAGCAGAAAGTCCACAGAGCAGTGAGGAAAGCAGACAGACACACAAGCATCGGCTGCACGTAGCCAGCGACTCCTGCAGATTCGTGGCTGGTGCCCGGTTGGAGAGCACTATCTTCCCAGGCAAGGTGAGAAGAGGCTGCTACAGCCCGAGCCATGGGCATCTTTGATGGAGGGAGAATATTACTGTCCTCACTGGCTTTGAGTCTGGACTGAGTAGCTGGCTGGGGACTGAGCAACCACTTTACCCTGTGAAGGAAGCTCAAGCTGCTTCTCTCCTCTCCCCCGACCAAAGCACCAGTCTCACTTTCCTGAGGTGGAGCTGTAGCTGATCTCTGCCCTGATGCGGGAACAATGGGCAGCTCAGGCAGGTGACAGCGCAGCTCACAGAGCAAAAGGCGGACCCCCTGCACCCTGAGAATGTGAGAGTTTAGGCTAGGCTATGGAGCTGAGGCAACATGGCTTGCGGCTGAGTTCACGCACACCCATGCAGTCTGACTGTGGAAACTAGAGTTCCTTGCAGGCTGTGGACAGATGTCACAAAGGGCTCAGGGGACACACCATGAAGTGGGCCTTCATTCTATATGGTGTGTGTGTGCGCGCTGGCATCATGAGCTTACTCTAAACTGTAAATCAGCTGGTTCACCTCGGTTCAGAGAGGAGATGGGTTTGTGAACACATTAGCCAGCTCCAACATTCCCTCCCCCTATGACTGTAGCCAGAGATACTATGTGGTGCTCAATGAAGGTGTCACTCTGGGCTCTTACACCATCAACAGAGGCAAGAACACCGTGGGGCCACTTAGCCCACACCCCTGGAACTCTAGCACAAGTCTCAGGCATGCCACCAGCCCAGAGAGGCAAATTTCTAAGAAAAAAACTTTCAATTAATCAGAAAGAAAAAAGAAACCAGGACCCAGAGGCGATAACAAGTGATTCCCCAGAAGCATCAAAACATGTAGAAAGAAGAAATCTGAGCAAGGAAGGCAATATGACTCCCCAAAAGGAACACAATACTGCATTAATCTTTTTTTTTAAAAAAAGATTGATTTATTTATTTGAAAGACACAGCTAGAGAGAGAGAGAGAGAGAGAGAAAGAGAAAGATATAGAGAGAAAAGTCTTCCATTCTCTGGTTCATTCCCCAAATGGCTGCAATGGCTGGAGCTGGGCTTGTTTGAAGCCAGGAGCCAGAAGCTTCTTCTGAGTCTCCCATATGGGTGCAGGGGCCCACGGACCTGGGCCATCTTCCACTGCTTTCCCAGGTGCATTGACAGAGAGCTGGATCAGAAGCAGAGCAGCCGGGACTCGAACCAGTGTCCCATATATAGGATGCCAGTGCCACAGTCAGCAGCTTTACCTGCTATGCCACAGCTCCAACCCCAATAATAAATCTTTTAAGAAAGTTAAAGTTGAGAGCAGACCCTAATTCTGAAAGTTCAAGGGAATAGAATCATATCTACTCTCTGTTATTTTAAAATAATTTTGTCAGTTTGGTGATAAGCTATAAAATGTGAGATTAAAAACAAGCGAACAAAAAAGTATTGAGTTGAATACCTAGTAAAATATGAGTAGTCTTCCAGAATCTAGTTAAATAAGAAAAGAGTATTCTTAAGGTGTCAGGATTTTTTTTTAAACAAAAGAATAATGGAAGATCTAGGAGTCTAGGACAAGAGAGGAGTAAGTATGATGCCCTCACCAGATGTAACAACCCATCTACTAGTTTGAGCTGTTTTTCCCTCAAGATTTCCGGATTTGAACAGGCAAGCCAAGCCCTTTTACCCAGCTCCGCTCTTTCCCAATTGCAGCTATTTTGTGAGATGGGGCAACACGGGTGAGAGGAGGGAAGATAAATGACCCTCCAGAGGTTTCCCTGACCTTTTATCATTGCTATCTTGGCTCTCCTTACTGCTGATGCTAAGAGAGGGAAATATCTTCTACTCTGGGTGAATAGTCACTTCACTACTCAGACAAACACTGGGAGATTAGAGGAAACATTGTAATCTCCTTCTTTTGTTCTGCTAAGTTTTACCTTTTCTCTGAGACAGAGAAAAGACCAGCAGATGCTGGCTGGGTGGTAAACGCTGGGGTTCCACCGATATCCCCACCTTTGTACACTACAGTGCCTGGCACCTGGCAGGAAATCCACAAATATTTTCTGGGATTAATCAGATGGAATAAAAAGGGAGGAGGAATATTCACTTAGAAGCTAAAACAATTAAAAAAAATTTTATAGAAACTTAAGTATGAGGGAACTTAGAAAAGCTCAAGGAAAACTGGAATTAAAAGTTAAGTTTGCATACAAAAATTTTTGAAACCCATGCACAGTTTTCCTAACACACATTTTCCATGAACTATTTGAAAACCCCTTGTGTTTAATCCGGGTTCACAGATCAACTGAACAGGAGGAATTGGGAAATGAAAAGATGATGTACTGACAGATAGAATTTGGGAGCATCTTTGTGGTCCATCTTTCCTGTCACTTGTAGGAAATACGACCAGCATCTACCTCCATCAGTGCTCAGGAGATGCTGGTATGGGAGCAGGGCAACTTCCCTTGTCTTCTTGTTTCCAAGGCGACGGACATCAGTTGCTGTAATCCTCTTGGCCTCTTTCCCCCACTTGACTCACTCTGTCCCAAGGGGAGAAGGGGAAATGCTCCCATTGGTATATTTGGGAAATAAGTTGGTTCTGGGTAATTGAGAGCCAACTGACCGTAGAAGCTACAGTTGCTCAATCAATGTGCTCTGTTTTACTGAACAGCCCTTCAGGGGAGCGGTGCTGTGATGAGGGATGAGCCTACCTATTTTTGTAGGGCAGCTTTAGGAAGTCCTCTGTGGTCAGGTACTTAAGACATGCTCTCCTTCTGCCAGATTTTGTGGCTATCTTTTCACTGTTTTCAAACTTGTTTGGGAAAAGAACGCTAGTCTCTGGGCCCCCTCCAGTTCTATAAAGGATACTGGACTCGGGGCTGGCGCTGTGGCAGTGGATAAAGCTGCTGCCTGCAGTGTTGGCATCCCATATGGGCACCAGTTCAAGTCTTGGCTGCTCCACTTCCCATCCAGCTCTCTGCTATGGCCTGGGAAAGCAGTAGAAGATGGCCCAAGTCCTTGGGCCCCTGCACTCACGTGGGAGACCTGGAAGAAGCTCCTGGCTTCTGTTTCAGCCAGTTGGGGAGTGAACCAGCAGATGGAAGACCTCTCTCTCTCTGCTTCTCCTTCTCTGTGTAACTCTGACTTTCAAATAAATAAATATTAAAAAAAAAACAGATACTGGACTCCTTCAACTCTATAAATTCGTGTATTTTGCATATGATTATCTGATGAATATTTTTTCAGCCATCCATTTGGAGATATTTATCACCGGAAGATAGCAAGGCCTGGGAGCCTACGTCTGAGGCACTCACAGAGTAGTGTGTTGGTAAAGAGAATGGATGTTTTTCCAGGAGGAAATAGAGTCTGAATCAAAGTGTTCAAGTTTTGTGTTTTCTTTCTCTTTTTTTTATTATTTATTTGGCAGGTAGAGTTACAGACAGTGAGAGAGAGAGAGAGACAAAGAGAAAGGTCTTCCTTCTATTGGTTCACTCCCCAAGTGGTCGCTATGGCTGGTGCTGCGCCTATCTGAAGCCAGGAGCCAGGTGCTTCCTCCTGGTCTCCCATGCGGGTGCAGGGCCCAAGCACTTGGGCCATCCTCGACTGCACTCCTGAGCCACAGCAGAGAGCTGGACTAGAAGAGGAGCAGCCGGGATAGAACCCAGTGCCCATATGGGATGCCGGTGCCACAGGTGGAGGATTAACCAAGTGAGCCACGGCGCTGGCCCCAAGTTTTGTGTTTTCTTAGCCAAGTCACAATGGAATAGGATTTGGGTGGGAGGTGGCCAGGTGTATTCACATCTGAGGCTGAGGAGGAAGGCAGGGTCTCAGTTCTGAAATAAAAGCCATGCTAAAGGCCCTGGACTTTCCTAGTAGGTCACAGGCAGCTGTTGAAGACTGGAGAAAGGATAAGGTCAGATTTCTGGCCTAAATAAGTCACCTTGGGCATTTGGAGGATCAACTGGAGGATGATGAGCCCGAAGAGACCAATTTGCAGATTGTTCTGGATGGGAGACAGTAAGAATGTGGTTTAGCAGCACCTTTGACTACTTTTGTTTTTCCTTTCCTTTTCTTCTTGAAATCTTGACATTTGTAGGATGAGCAGTAGTGGAGAAATAGTCACCTCCGAGGACAGTGGTAGAGATGATGACGAAAAAGAAGGTGATGAGGATGGACATTCATCGTGCTCTTACCATACACTACCACCAGGCTGGAATGCTTTAGTGCATAAGCTCCTTTCACACTCCCTAGAGAAGTGCATACTGGGTACATAGTGTTATCTTTTTCCTGTGTGTGTGTGTGTATGTGTGTGTAGAGAGAGAGAGAGAGAGAGAGAGAGAGAACACTCCCATTAACTGGTCCACTCTTAAAATGGCTGTATTGCCGGCGCCGCGGCTCACTAGGCTAATCCTCCGCCTAGCGGCGCCGGCACACCGGGTTCTAGTCCCGGTCGGGGCGCCGGATTCTGTCCCGGTTGCCCCTCTTCCAGGCCAGCCCTCTGCTGTGGCCAGGGAGTGCAGTGGAGGATGGCCCAGGTGCTTGGGCCCTGCACCCCATGGGAGACCAGGAAAAGCACCTGGCTCCTGGCTCCTGCCACCAGATCAGCGCGGTGCGCCGGCCGCAGCGCGCTGCCCGCGGCGGCCATTGGAGGGTGAACCACCGGCAAAAGGAAGACCTTTCTCTCTGTCTCTCTCTCTCACTGTCCACTCTGCCTGTCAAAAAAAAAAAAAAAAAAAAAAAAAAAAAATGGCTGTATCATCTGGGGCTGGGCTAGGTTGAAACCAGAGCCAGAAACTCAGTCCAGGTATCTTACTAGGTGGCAGGATCCAATGTACTTGAACCATCATCTGCTGTCTCCCAGAGTGTGCATTAGCAGGAAGCTGGATGAGAAGTGGAGTAGCTGGAGCTAGATCCCAAGAACTCTGATATGGGACATGGGCATCCAAATTGGTGGTTTAGGGGCCAGTGTTATGACAGCCCATAAAGCTGCTGTTTGTGATGCTGGCATCCCATATGGGCATTGATTCATGTCCCAGCTGGTCTACTTCCAGTCCAGCTCCCTGTCAATGGCCTGGGAAAATCAGTGGAGCATGGCTCAGATGCTTAGGCCTCTGCTATGTATGTGGGAGACCTAGATAAAACTCCTGGCTCCTGGCTTTGACCTGGCCCCACCCTGGCTGTTGAGACCATCTGTGGAGTGAATCAGTGAATGGAAGATTCCGATTCTCTCTCTTTCCCCCTTCTCTTCTCTCTCTCTCTTTGTAACTCTGACTTTCAAAATAAATAAATAAAACAAAAAATAAGTGGTGGCTTAAACTTCTCTTCCATAACACCTACCTCTGGGTTAAAATAGTTTGCCCAAAGTTGTATAGTCAGTGAGCAGCAGATCTCGCACTTGGTTCAGGCCCATCTGCTCACTGTTTCCATTCTGATCATTCTGGGCTTCGTAGCTCTTCACTGTCTAGCTGCAGCTTCAGCAGGCTCCTTAGTGCCCCTTGAGTTCCCTCTAGGTTTCTTATTCTTACTTAATAGAATCGGATTATTCATGAAAATAGTTTGTGATACATTTTGAAATCACAAAATATGCTGCTCACTGTTTGTATATATGGGGATATTTTGTAAAGTTCATGGAAAATGGAATTAAAAAATAAGGGGTTTTGTTTTTAAAATTTTTATAACCAAGCAGTTTTGTCATGAGGCACATTTTCATGAACTTTTTGTAGGTCTTTCATATACAGTCAGTTTATTGCTTTCTTGGTGAAATTTTAATATTCAAACATCTTGGGGGATGCCTTAGACTCTAGCATCCCATATGGGTGCCACTCCAAGTCCCAGCCACTCCACTTCCGATCCACCTCCCTGCTGATGGTCTAGGAAAGCAGCAGAAGATGACCCAGGTTCTTGGGCCCCTGCACCCATTGGGAGATTCAGATAAAGCTCCTGGCTCCTGGCTTTGGCCTGGCTAAAGCTCCAGTCATGTGGTCATTTGGGGAGTGAACCAGCATATGGAAGCATGTTGGTGTGTCTCCTTCTCTCTCTAATTCTGCCTTTCAAATAAATAAATAAATCTAAGAGAAAAAAAAAACTTCACCTTACTGTCAAATTCATATATAATGAATTTTAATACTAACTCCAAAATAAATAGTCTATAAAATATTAAAAAAGTAACAAGAGAGGTGATTTCTGATTTATATTTTGCTATGGATTATTCATTCAACATTTGACAAATACTCAAAACTTAATGTGTGCCAGTCACTATTCTTTGTAACAGTATGGAAGAAAATAGCCAATAACTTGTTCAGGTTTGCTTTGCAACCCAATTCTTAGCTTGGTGTTGTCATATTCAGAGTCCTCAATGTTTGTTTTTAGAACTAATAACTTCAGTGAAAGAAGACAAAGGAAGTACATTACACAGACCAAGACCCAAATGTCAAATTTTAAATCATTTAATTACTTTAAATGAACTACTTTTTCTGTTTGGAAATGTTCAAATTAGTTTTTTTTACCCCAATTCTTGTTAATAAGATAAAAGTGATCACATTGCTGCATACTCACCTACCATAGATAAGTAAAGATTTGTCTGTCTGTGTTGGGTGCTTCAATATTTGTGTTATCATTACTCATTCCAATCTTCCCAGTTCTGAATAGAAATGCCAAAGTGCGTACTGAAACTGCTGTCTTTCTCAATGAATGGACTTGTTCCTGCTAATGATAAATGGTGATTTCAAACCACCTAGCAAGTTCTGGCTGGCATCTGCCCTACAATTAGAAATTACACATATGCCTCCCTGCCATGCCCTCTGAGGTGGAAAGAGATAAAATCCACTGTCAGAGCGATGTGTATAGCTGACAAAAATCACTCCACCACCACGTGACCACACCTCCTTGGGCAGAATTGCCAAGAATGTGGACTGGCCAAATCCCTGCATTCCTATCCTGGACATGCAGCAAAGTTATGACAGTACTGTTGGACTTCACGGAGTTCCCTTTGGTTCTCCTGTTACCATGCCTTCTTCCATCCAGAACTTTCCCCATTCAAGGTAAAGTGAAAGGTGCCATTCCTGTTTATCTTCCAAGATTCCTCAGTGCTTAGGTAAAGGAAGGAAAAATGGCACAGAATATTTCATGCCACAGAAACCCATGCTTTCTGGATGTAAAAGAGGATTATGTATGTGGAATTATCCCCAGCGTGCCAGGTTTATTCTTGTGAAAAATTAGACAATTCCAGCAAATATCATATCAGAGGAGTTGTGCCTGACTGATATACTGTTGAGGCTGTATTAAAAGATTTGACAAAACAATTAAACATGTAATTTAATGCCACAATAAACAAAATAAGGAGAAATGACAGAGATGAATGAAATTAAAGATAAAGCAAATTTCATTCCAAATAACTTTTTTCTTTTTTTAAACTTTTATTTAATAAATATAAATTTCCAAAGTACAACTTATGGATTACAGTGGCTTTTTCCCTGCCTTAACTTCTCTCCCACCCGCAACCCTCCCATCTCCCTCTCCCTCTCCCTCTCCCTCTCCCATTCCATTCACATCAATTCATTTTCAATTATCTTTATATGCAGAAGATTAATTTAGTATATACTAAGTAAAGATTTCAACAGTTTGCACCCACACAGAAACACAAAGTGTAAAGTACTGTTTGAGTACTAGTTATAGCATTAATTCACATTGGACAACACATTAAGGACAGAGATCCTACATGGGGAGTAAGTGCACAGTGACTCCTGTGGTTGACTTAACAATTGACACTCTTGTTTATGGTGTCAGTAATCACCCGAGGCTCTTGTCATGAGTTGCCAAGGCTATGGAAGCTTTTTCAGTTCACCAACTCCAATCTTATTCAGACAAGGTCATAGTCAAAGTGGAAGTTCTCTCCTCCCTTCAGAGAAAGGTACCTCCTTCTTTGATGGCCTATTCTTTCCATTGGGATGTCACTCACAGAGATCTTTCATTTAGGTCATTTTTTTTTTTCCCAGAGTGTCTTGGCTTTCCATGCCTGAAATACTCTCATGGGCTTTTTAGCCAGATCTGAATGCCTTAAGGGCTGATTCTGAGGCCAGAGTGCTGTTTAGGACATCTGCCATTCTATGGGTCTGCTGTGTATCCCACTTCCCATGTTGGATCATTCTCTCCTTTTGAATTCTGTCAGTTAGTATTAGCAGACACTAGTCTTGTTATGTGATCCCTTTGACTCTTAATCCTATCATTATGATCAATTGTGAACTGAAACTGATCACTTTGACTAGTGAGATGGCATTGGTACATGCCACATTGATGGGATTGAATTGAAATCCCCTCGCACGTATCTAACTCTACTATTTGTGGCAAGTCCGACTGAGCATGTCTCAAACTGTACATCTCCTCCCTCTCTTATTCCCACTCATATTTATTTTTTATTTTTTATTTTTTTTGACAGGCAGAGTGGATAGTGAGAGAGAGAGACAGAGAGAAAGGTCTTTCTTTTTGCCGTTGGTTCACCCTCCAATGGCTGCCGCAGCTGGCGCGCTGGGGCCGGCGCACCGCGGCCGTCGCACCGCGCTGATCCGATGACAGGAGCCAGGTGCTTCTCCTGGTCTCCCATGGGGTGCAGGGCCCAAGCACTTGGGCCATCTCCACTGCACTCCCTGGCCACAGCAGAGAGCTGGCCTGGAAGAGGGGCAACCGGGACAGAATCTGGCGCCCCGACCGGGACTAGAACCCGGTGTGCCAGTGCTGCTAGGTGGAGGATTAGCCTATTGAGCTGCGGTGCCTGCCCCGACTCTTATATTTAACAGGTATCATTTTTCAGTTAAATTTCAACACCTAAGAATAATTGTGTGTTAATTAAAGAATTCAAACAGTAGTATTAAGTAAAACAAAAAAAAAATACTGAAAGGGATAAAGTATTAAGTTGTGCATCGACAGTCAGGGCAAGGGCTGATCAAGTCACTGTTTCTCATGAGGGTTTGTGAGTAATCCAAGATGAGATCAAATTACCCAAAGGGACAGATCAGACTACCGGGTTGAACTATGTCTCCCTTCCCACCGACACCTTCCCTCCAGGTCCTCCACAGATCCACACACACACAGGTACACACACACACACACACACACACACACACTTTGCATCTCTGCCCAGAGGCTAGTGAGCAGATGAGCAACAGCAGACCAGTCCCAGAGGAACTCAGATGCTATTTATTTATACCCCTCAATGCTACGTGAACCTGCCATACATTTCTCCATGAATAACCACCAAGACTTACTCAGGCTCCAAAAGATGTTGATGCACACTGGTTGTGATTTTACATTTGCCTCCAATTTAAGTTTGCTGTGGGTTTTCTGTGTGAGAATACTTAAAAAAAGACAGGCTGTCACTAGTGTTTGAATTTCTGGCAGACTATGGTGTAGCATGGGAACTGAAGAGCTGCTGAAAGGAAGTTTGTTAAGACTCCACTCCATGGAAGCACTCCCTACTCTAAAAATATTTTTGAGATCAATGATTAGGGATGTTCTTTTTCTTAAACCTTGATAGACTCCAGAAACACAATTCCATAATTTAGAGACAAATATCTTTTCTGCAAGCACTGGGACATGGGGAAAATTCATTTGAAATTTCTGAGTTAATTGGAATGAAATATTTTCTAGAAGTCTTTAAACATGACCGATTAAGCAAGCACCTTCTTAGGCATACCAGTCCAGCGTACAAATGGTATACAAACTGTGGGACACTTATTCCACATACCAGCTCTCAGCAGTCAGAACTACTGGAATTGTAGCTCATTTAAAGAAGCACTCTGGCCGCCGTTGGAGGAGTGGTTATTGTATTTCACAACCCCATTCCCTTGCGCACCCCTGAGGCCTTACTCTTGCAGCTATTCTGGTTGTTGTCCTGGTCTCCTATTCTTATCATCACCTGGTGGTCCCATGTTCCACTAATACCACGAGTGCCGCTCACCATCTCTGGGGCTCTGCCAGGAAGCAAAGTGCTTAGTGCTTCAGAGCCCGTTTCTATTGTGGCAAAAATCGGTGACTGTCCTTAATCAGATATATTATAATCATATGTATATGACTGTTGCTCGATATCTGTAGGGGATTTGTACCAGGAACCCTTGCAGATACAAAAATCTGCAGATGTTCAAGCCCCTTATCTAAAGGGCATGACATTTGCGTAGAAATGACTCCTGTCCTTCTGTATACTTTTAAATCATCGCCAGATTATTTATAATGCCTCATGCATTATAATTGCTAGGTAAATATTTGGCATACTGCATTGTTTAGGGACTAATGATCAGGAGAAACCAGTGTGCACATGTTCAGTACACACACCTTTATTTACTGAATGTTTTCGAGCCATGGTTTGTTGAATCATCTTGTGTGTTTTTCTCCAGAACCAAAAAGAGAGTTCCTTCAGGGAGGAGGTTGCTCCTTCATGTCCTCATTAATTGCACTATGCTTGGTATGGTTGTAGCATGTGATGAATATATGTAGTGAAAAAAAGTTCTGTTGAATTTTGGCATTGGTCCCAAGGAGGAAATTCAGAGTGAAGAGAGGCAATAGGAGAAACGGCAGGGCTCTAACCATTAGCTAAACCTCTGTGGTCAGCCTTCCTCCTCTGCCACTTGTCAGTGTTTCCTAGAGCTTAGATAAAAGACTCTGAATTCTTTTTTTTTTTTAATTTATTTTTTTGACAGGCAGATTAGACAGTGAGAGAGAGAGACAGAGAGAAAGGTCTTCCTTCTGTTGGTTCACCCCCCAAATGGCCGCTACAGCTGGTGTGCTGCGGCCGGTGCGCCATGTCAATCTGAAGCCAGCAGCCAGGTGCTTCCTCCCATGCTGGTGCAGGGCCCAAGCACTTGGGCCATCCTCCACTGCCTTCCCGGGCCATAGCAGAGAGCTGGACTGGAAGCGGAGCAACCGGGACAGAACCCGGGGTGCCAGCACCGCAGACGGAGTATTAGCCTAGTGAGCCGCGGCGCCGGCCAAGACTCTGAATTCTGACTTCTGTCTTTCAACTTTGATTTTCACTGTAGTTGAGTAAGTTCTCATCCTTTAAGATGGATTGGAGGGCAGGTATTGTGGCACAGTGTATTAAGTCCCTGCTTGGAATGTCCATAACCCACATCAGAGTGCTAGCCTAAGTACCAGCTTCAAAAACTTAATGGAAAAATAGTACTAAAAGATAAGTTATTTTGGTGCAAAAAAATGAAACTCATGTCTCTGAGGGCTCTTTAAAATGTTAATGGAAACTGTGTAATATGGGAAAACCATGTGAAGATTTCAAAATATTTCACACCTAAATAAATTTATCTTTAAACTGTTTTCCAGAAAAATTTCCATGTATCCTTATATATATAACATCCCCCTTCATGTAGATGGGCAGCTTTAGGAGAAACGTCTTTTTCCTGACTCAAAGTACAAAATAAATAAAGAAAAGTGTCATGTGATAAACCAGTAGAAGAAACTAATACCTAACTTTGCTACCTAGGATTGGCCTGAAAAAGTGGACTGGAAAGGTAATCAGTATAATTATAAGTAACCTAGCTTGGTTTATTTATGGGGTTTGACATATCACCCCAATTGGCCAAATATAGGATTTCCTGACCACTGAAATTCAAACTCTTCCTACGGAAATGTGGTCATGCCTAGTAAAGCTGCTACCCCATGGAGGTTATATATCTTTTCAGTACAGAGCACTTGTGCCTGCCAACATTCTTGAATTGAAGCAAAACCTGGAGTTTCTGGCATCGGACAGCCTACTGGGCCTCCCCAAGGTTTCTGATTCATCCCTAGGCAAAATAGTAAGAAGAACATTTTCAAATACAACTTTAAAAAATCTAATAGTGCTTGGAAGGCAAGGTCTTCATTTTAGTAGCATTACCTGCTGTCGTACCCAAGAGCAGATTCACTGCCGTGGAATCTGCGATGGTTGTTTTTTATATATCAACTTGGCTAGGCCACTCTACCCAGATGTTTGGTCAAACACTCATCTAGATGTTGTTGTGAAGGTAATTTTAGAGTGTGATTAACATTTAAGAGTAGATTTTTAATAAAGAAGCTCATCTCCATAATCTGAGTTGGCCTTATTGGATCCATTGGAGTATTTAAAGAGAAATAGAAGAGTGAGCTCCTTCCCAAAAGAGGAAATTTTGCCAGCAGACCACCTTTGGACTTGAGCTGCAACATCATGTCTTCTCTGGGTCTCTGTCCCGCCAGGCTAGCATGTGAATTTTGCTGGATTCTACAACTTTGTGAGCCTATCCTCCCTTCATCCCCACCTTACCACCATCTCAGTTCTCTCCCTCATCGTGCCGGTGCTCCTGGTCTGGAGAATCCTGACTAATACAGGGCCATCCTTCACAGCTTAGACTTGGGATCATGGAAGAACTGATCTCTTGGACTCCCTGGCACATGGTATCAGGTCTTAGAAGAATCATGAATCTGTTGTAGAAGGAAAAAGTTGTGCAATATCCATCAAGGTGGTGGGACATGCGTGTCTTTTGGTCCTGTCTTGGGAGAATTGCTGAAGGCAGAAGCAGTTAAGCTAGGACTCACACTGTGAGCTCAGAATCACCTGCAACCCTAAAATGGGACCAGTAAAAGACCTAAAAAGTAGAATTTCCCTGAAGTCTACAGAGAATTAGAGTTTAGATGCTGTTGGAACTGCATTGTTATTTTGAATTTCACTCTCCCAACCAGCACATTTTAGCTGCTGAGGTCTAAATGTGGAATGTTGCCCAACTCTGGAATCTGTCCTGGTGATATGATGCTATTTTAATTTTAAACTATGTTAATATCCTGTCAACTCTTGGTGTTGATAAACTACAGCACAACCCCTATAAAGGCATTCTTCATTATCCACATGGGATTGATTCCAGAGCTCTCCTGTGGACACCAAAATCTGCAGATGCCCAAGTCTCTTATATAAAATGGCATAGATTTGCACTGTATCTAAGCACATCCTTGTATATACTTTAAATAACCTCCGGGTTACTAATAATATCCAATATAATGTAACTATGTCAATAGTTGTTATACTCTATTGATTTGGGAGTAATGATAAGAAAAACGTGTTTGTACATATTTAATACAATTAAATGCAATTTTTTTCCTCAATATTTTTGATCTGTAATTGGCTCAATCAGTAAAGCAGGGTTCATGCCTGTGGAGCGCTAACCGTATTGAGCAAAGGGGCCCCTGCTATGGGTCCTACATTTTAGAAAACTCATCGAGGTCATGCCCTTCTGGACTTGCCTTTCTGGATCCACTCCCCTCTCCCTTATTTTTCTTGACCACAAACTGGGGACTCCAGAGAATTTCAAACCCAAATCCATGTTCAGGGCCTGGGAAGATCTGTTCTCCCAATGGTATCTACATCCCAATGGTATCTACATATTGAGGTGTGGAAGTCAGACTACTGCTTGTAATTAAAATAGAGTGAACCTATAGGTGTAGACTAGTGTGAGGAGTAACATGTATGAAACATAACACAGGGGGAAATGGATCTTACATTCAAAAGGAAGGGCTTCAGATTGTGCCAGGGCTAGGTTTCCATGCACCACTGTGCTCCTTAGTGGAATTCTAAGGGTCTGAGTATTCTAAATTTGAATCTTGTTTTCCAGGTGATTATGAAGGTCATTTTATTGAGTTGAAAGAACATATTTTCTTAACTGTTTTTTACTTGGTTTTAATTTTTAAATATTTAGATATGCAGCAAATGAGCATCCATTTGTACTCTAGACCATCCATATCCATCACTGCAACAGTGAAGGAATTTGCAACTCAAAAGTTTAGCCTAGGTGACCACTAAGCCCCTTGCCAACATTGTGATTCTGCGTGTGGTAAGTAGATGCGGAAGAACTTGGTCAGGCCCTCTCTAGAGAGCTCAGGGAAAACAAAGAGGAACAACCTCAAACCACCAGGGTAGGGATGGTTTGACCTTAGTCCAACTTTCTTTTTGGTTAGACTTTCTACTTGCATACTACTTTTCTTCAAAGCTTCATAACCACTAAAGCCTTCAAGAGATTGCATACCCTGCCAGCAGTGGTTACTAAATGAGTTCTCACTAACTTCATTTGGCTTCCTACTCAATAGCTTATTTGATAAATATGAATGCATCTTGAAAATTGAACCCTTGGTGCACATTGATATTTGTTTGTCTTTGGGGTAAACAGATAAAAGAAAATGAAAATGAGCCATGATATGAGATTGGAGTATCTTCTGAAGGATAAATAAGATTGGTTTTGAGAAAAATAGTGCATTTGATTCCTGAGGGGAGTACACTATATCCAGAGAGAATGTACTAATCGTATTTTAGGATGCCCACTTTGGTTTTCTGGGTATTTTGGCAGGCTTCTCAAAATTCTCTGTTGTATAAATTCTCTTGAAAAAAGATAAACACAGAAAGAACTCAAAATGAAGCATTCTTGTTCTTAGTGTTCATCAGATGGGAATCGGTAGAACGGTATTTTTTTTTTTTGACAGGCAGAGTGGACAGTGAGAGAGAGAGACAGAGAGAAAGGTCTTCCTTTGCCGTTGGTTCACCCTCCAATGGCCGCCGCGGCCAGCGCGCTGCGGCCGGCGCACCGCGCTGATCCGATGGCAGGAGCCAGGAGCCAGGTGCTTTTCCTGGTCTCCCATGGGGTGCAGGGCCCAAGCACCTGGGCCATCCTCCACTGCACTCCCTGGCCACAGCAGAGAGCTGGCCTGGAAGAGGGGCAACCGGGACAGAATCCGGCGCCCCAACCAGGACTAGAACCCGGTGTGCAGGCGCCGCTAGGCGGAGGATTAGCCTAGTGAGCCGCGGCGCCGGCCAGAACGGTATCTCTGACTCTGCCGTGCGTTACTTTGAATGAGCAGACAAGGAAAAAAGTGGCATTCAATTAGATGGGTTATCTACCTGACTTTTTATCAATTGTTCCTGCAAAACAACTAGTGAAAATTGTACATCTCTGAAATTAAAGAGATTTATCATCATGAAGTAGGATGTTGCTATGACTGAATTCCCACCCCAAGACCTCCATACATATGTTGGAGGTGGAGCCTTTGAGAGATACTTTAGTTTATGTGAAATCATGGGCAACACCTTTCATGGGGATGAAACTCTTATGATGAGAGTAATGTGAGAACACAGTGAGAGGGTGATCACGGTGGGACTCTGCATTCAGATTTCTAACCTCTGGAATAGGAAGACCAACATTTCTAATGTTTAAATCACCTAGGTTAAGCTATTCTGTTACAGCAGCCCAAACTGACTAGTACAAATGTACATAAAAATTGGAGGGTGTATTAGAATGAAAATACAGCAAAATCTGTGAAATAGAACCAAAATTGAGGAGATAAGGCATCTAACATAGTGAGTGGTCAAGGTTCAAGATGGATAGTG
Organism: Oryctolagus cuniculus; assembly: GCF_964237555.1. Taxonomy (NCBI): domain Eukaryota; kingdom Metazoa; phylum Chordata; class Mammalia; order Lagomorpha; family Leporidae; genus Oryctolagus; species Oryctolagus cuniculus. The sequence continues at coordinate 67,869,225 of NC_091435.1, read as the reverse complement.
ATAACTGTGGTACAGCATGGAGCTGACAGCAGAATTTCCTTAGGATTCAGCCCATCTGGACTGGTGTCAGCCTTGTGGAAAGTTACATAAGAGAGCTGCAGCTTTGCATCCTTGCTGTTGGTCCCACTCCACTGCTGGATGAGCCTCCAGCAGGCAAGGCCAATGCTGTAATAGTTTGCAAGGCCCAGAGTCAACAGTGACAGTATGTGACATTGCGGAAAGGTGACAGTAGTGTCCTGATCAGATTCTTAATCTGGAGAAAACAATGAAGATTGATAAAGCTAATCCCTAGAGCTCTTAGACAATGGGGTTAGGCAAGAGATTTGAGAAACTACACTCACAATAGCCTATGTTGGGGGAGAGAGTCTGGTAAATAACAAGCTAAAGAAATAATCTGGGAAGATGAAGAATGAGGAAGGGAGGGGGAAAATTGATTAATGGATGCTTTTATATTGAGACAAGAGAAAGAAGTTCTTGTGTTCTATTGCACAGTATGGTAGCTATAGAGAACCATAAGGCACTGTACTTTTTAGAAGTCAGAAGAAAGGAATTTGAATGTTTTCACAATAAAGAAATGTTAAATGTTTGAGGAGATATATTTACCCTGATTTGAATATTACTCAAGATTTCTGTGCATGGAAACACTACCTGGTGCCCCTTAAATATGTATCACATTAATGTATCAGTTAAAAGTTACATGACCATATTTTGCAAGCATATTTGTATGGAATTTAGAAAGTAGGTTGTGCCTGGGCTGGCGCTGTGGTGTAGCCATGTGGGAGCTGGTTCGAGACCTGGCTGCTCCACTTCTGATCCAGCTCTCTGCTGTGGCCTGGGAAAGCAATGGAAGATGGCCCAAGTCCTTGGGCCCCTACACCCTTGTGGGAGACCAGGAAGATGATCCAGGATCCTGGCTTCAGATAGGTCCAGCTCCAGATGTTGTGGCCAATTGGGGAATGAACCAGTGGATGGAAGACTGCTCTCTCTCTGCCTCTGCCTTTCAAATAAGTAAATAAATCTTTAAAAAAATAGGTTGTTGCCGGCACCACGGCTCACTAGGCTAATCCTCCGCCTTGTGGCGCCGGCACACCAGGTTCTAGTCCCGGTCGGGGCGCCGGATTCTGTCCTGGTTGCCCCTCTTCCAGGCCAGCTCTCTGCTGTGGCCAGGGAGTGCAGTGGAGGATGGCCCAAGCCCTTGGGCCCTGCACCCCATGGGAGACCAGGAGAAGTACCTGGCTCCTGCCATCGGATCAGCGCGATGTGCCAGCCGTGGCGGCCATTGGAGGGTGAACCAACGGCAAAGGAAGACCTTTCTCTGTCTCTCTCTCTCTCTCTCTCTCACTGTCCACTCTGCCTGTCAAAAAAAAAAAAAAGTAGGTTGTTCAAGTCACTGTTTCTCACAGTGTCCATTTCACTTCAACAGGTTTCCTTTTAGGTGCTCAGTTAGTTGTCACTGATCAAAGAGAACATATGATATTTGTCCCTTTGGGACTGGCTTAATTCACTCAGCATGATGTGTTCCAGATTCCTCCATTTTGTTGCAGATAACCGGATTTCATTTTTTTTTTTTTTTACTGATGTATGGTATTCTATAGAATACATATCCCATAATTTCTTTATCCAGTCCACTATTGATCCAGTCCATTTAGGTTGATTCCAATTCTTAGCTATTGTGAATTGAGCTGCAATAAACATTGAGGTGCAGACATCTCTTTTATTTGCCAATTTAATTTCCTTTGGGTAAATTCCAAGGAGTGGGATGGCTGGGTTGTGACCAGCCCTTGTCCTGACTGTCAAGGTACAATTTAATACTTTATCCCTTTTAGTATTTTTTTTGTTCTAATTAATACTATTGGTTGAATTCTTTAATTAACACACAATTATTTTTAGGTATTTAAATTTAACTGAAAAGTGATCCCTGTTAAATATAAGAGTGGGAATAAGAGAGTGAGGAGATGTACAGTTTGGCACATGCTCAATCGGACTTGCCCCAAACGGTAGAGTTAGATACATCCCTGGGGACTTCAATTCAATCCCATCAAGGTGGCATGTACCAATGCCATCTCACTAGTTCCAGTGATCAGTTTCAGTTCACAATTGATCATAATGATAGGATTAAGAGTCAAAGGGATCACATAAACAAGACTAGTGTCTGAAAATATTAATAGAATAAAAAAGGAGAGAAGGATCCAACATGGGAAGCGGTATACACAGCAGACTCATAGAATGGCAGATGTCCTAAGCAGCACTCTGGCCTCAGAATCAGCCCTTAAGGCATTCAGATCTGGCTAAAAAGCCCATGAGAGTATTTCAGGCATGGAAAGCCAAGACACTCTGGCAAAAAAAAAAAAATGACCTAAATGAAAGATCTCCATGAGTGAGATCCCAGTGGAAAGAACAGGCCATCAAAGAAGGAGGTACCTTTCTCTGAAGGGAGGAGAGAACTTCCACTTTGACTATGACCTTGTCTAAATATGGTCAGAGTTGGTGAACTCAAAAGGCTTCCATAGCCTTGGCAACTCATGACAAGAGCCTCGGGTGATTACTGACACCATAAACAAGAGTGTCAATTGTTAAGTCAACAACAGGAGTCACTGTGCACTTACTCCCCATGTAGGATCTCTGTCCTTAATGTGTTGTCCAATGTGAATTAATGCTATAACTAGTACTCAAACAATACTTTACACTTTGTGTTTCTGAGTGGGTGCAAACTGTTGAAATCTTTACTTAGTATATACTAAATTAATCTGTATATAAAGAGAATTGAAAATGAATGTTGATGTGAATGGAATGGGAGAAGGAGTGGGAGATGGGAAGGTTGCGGGTGGGAGGGAGGTCATGGGGGGGGGAGAGCCACTGTAATCCATAAGTTGTACTTTGGAAATTTATATTTATTAAATAAAAGTTAAAAAATAAATAAATAAAAAAGTAGGTTGTGCCATTTAGTCAATGTATAGCCTCAAAGAGGATCCCACTTCTTTGGCCTCAAACAAGGCCACCATGTTTCCATTTCCAAGGACACTTTATTTCTCTTTCAGAAACTTTCCTTAGAACATTCACATACACACACACACACCCACAACAAAGAAAGTGAGAGAGAGAGAGAGAGAGAGAGAGAGACACATACATATTTTAAACGTGTTTTCAAGCAAGACACTGATTCCCCAAAAACCTATGCCTGAGTCAGTTTATATTTAATTGGAGCTGCAACCTGTATCAAATGCTTTTTCATAAGAGATTAATGTCAGAGATGAGCATTACTAATATAAAAATGAGAAAAATATCTCCCCCATTAAGGCATCAGAGCTCTTCAAAGAAGAAATAAAGTCCATATGGCCTGCAGATTTTAGCTTGTCTTGTGCATATTTACTTAGTAATGTTTTGCCAACTTATCTTCTCCCCCACGAGACACGTTACTAGTAATGTGAACAAAATTCCCTATCCTCTCTACTGATTCTGAATCAATGCTCATAACTCAGGCAGCTAAACATTGTTATTATTAGCGTGTCCATAAAATCTGAGAAGGCAGTCTCCAGAAGTCCAGGTATTTTGAGATTATGTTTGTACGTAAGACTCGCTTCGCCTGGGGAACCATGATCTTATATACAACTAGCTGTGAGGTAACAATTTGAAAAAGTGCATGGAATTTCTAGAAAATATGGGATCCCAATTGTTCTTCAGCCTTGATTTGAAGAGCAAGGAATAAAAACGCAAGCATGTAAAGTGTTCAAATACGGCACCATAGCTTTTCTAATGATTTGCTTTTGTGACTAAGAAATGGTAGCATCAGCTGTATTAATTCTTGCCTCCCTCTTTTTTCATACCTGTAAGACAGCTGTCTATAACTTCACTCACATTTTATACCCAAGAATTGATGAATAAGCTACTCTTCTTATGCACAACACAACACAAGCCATCAGCATACCTAACTCAACATCATGGGTACAATGAGAAATGCTGCTTTCTAATGCTATCCTAAGAATTTCTCTAACCTGCTTATAGCTTTTTCTTTAAAGATTTATTCATTTATTCGAAAGGCTGAGTTACACAGAGAGAGGAGAGGCAGAGAGAAAGAGAGAGAGGTCTTCCATCTGATGGTTCACTCCCCAGTTGGTCGCAATGGCCGGAGCCACACCCATCCGAAGCCAAGAGCCAGGAGCTTCTTCTGGGTCTCCATCATGGGTGCAAGAGTCCCAGGACTTGGACTGTCTTCTACTGCTTTCCCAGGCCATAGCAGAGAGCTGGATTGGAAGTGGAGCAGCCGGGACTAGAATCGGCTCCCATATGGGATGCTGGCCAGGATGATAACCCACTGCACCACAGCGATGGCCCCATGCTTATAGCTTTTAATTAACTGAAATATTTTCCAAAGACTTTGGTCATTCATTTGCACCCTTCATGAATTTGCTATTCTACTAATTACCTGCATTATTATTTCTCCTTAACTCAGCTCATTTCTTGATATTTAAATGCATATAAATGGGAAATGTCGGTGGTCTTAAAAGACACAGCTGCAATCCTCTGATACTCCTTCATATATCAGGAAGATAGAGAACTGAAAAAGTCCTCTCCATTTCACTCAGTGTTGCTGAATGCCTTATGAAGGTATCATTTAAAATCATCTCTCCCACTGTTGACAACAAACATCTCATCTTTGGGAAATCATTGATTTGAGCCTAGTACCCATTAACTCAAAGTGTTGGTTAACATATGAGCACATCACAAATTACAGTAGTTAAACTTAGCTAGGTAGTAATTTCTACTCTAGGTTTTTCAAGGGCAAAACAAGTTTAGAGTTGATCAGGTAAGAGGTACACACCATCTAATAGGGATTCAAAACTGGGAAAAACAAAGTCCTACCCTAACAGGTCCCAGGGATCTTTCTTTGCTCACAGAAATTCTGTACCTTGGTTCAAGGCTGGGATTCTCAAGCTTTGTGTGCCTACAAATCACCTAGGGAGCTTGCTAAAATGAGAATTACCAACTTCACTTGTCTGAAGTGAGGCACCTGGTGATTCTGATATAAGATGTAGAAGAACAACATCCTAATAAATGCAGAAGGTGGAAAATGAAGGTTCCAGTGTGGGAACCAGGTAGCAGAAGGGAGTCAGATGCCACGATGGAGAAGTGTAGGAATGCCTTAGGGAAAGAGATAGGAACTGAAAGATGGGATTCTGTACAAACATGACTCTTTTGAGTGGGCTTCAAAAGCTCTTTCTCTTACTAGAATGAGAAAGTAGGCTAAAGAGAGATGTTTCCAACATGTAATATACCAATGTAAAAGACTTCTACATCAAGGAAATGTTCAGGATATAACAGTTGCTCATATTCCATTGAAACATGAAGGGAAACAGAGTTTACATGGATGCTTGGAAAAGATTTAATGTTTAGTTGGGATTATTATCACCTTATGCTGAAATACTTGTGGGGTTTAAGTTTACTTTAAATATCTATAAATAATGACAACTTTTATGTTTGGAACGTTATATACTTGAGCCTGATATCTTCCTTTAAAGGTAACTTTCACAACTCTAGTTTTACAGAAAAAGAACAGATTTGGAGAAGTTAAGTAATTTGTCCAAAGTTATCTAGCTCTCTCTCTCTTTATGGTTATTTTAGAAAATATTTTACTAGTGATTATTTGGTATTTATGTGGCTGATTACATAAACAGTTCCATTTTCAATACTTAAAGCATAAGTGCACAGGAGAAGCAGGGTGAATTTCGTCTCATTATCACTTATATGGAATGTGGCTCAACAATTGCATCCCAGGAGGAGATGCTTATTCAAACAGGAGGCTTTTCAAAGGGTATTTGCTGATAAGATAGTTCTTATTAACAAAGGAAGCAGACATCCGAGTGCTGTGTATCCTGTTTAGCAATACCGTTTCCAAACTTTAGGTCAATCTCCTTATTTGCAAAGCTGGTTATGCCAAGCCAAACTACCATGAGGGGCCCCTTCAACCATATGAACTGATATTCACCTCCTTCTCCCACAGATGTTGTGGCATTCTCCCTCTTTTCATCAGTTTATGTACAGAACCAATCAACTTGCTTCTGACATAAACATTTATGAGTTAATGGCAATGTGCTGTTAGTCATTCACTCACTCATTTGTTCATTTACCTATTGACTGTTGTTGATGGACTAGACCACATCAGATGCTGTGGTGGAGATATCATGGGGAACCCACTTCCTGTCGAGGGGAATTTACAGTATAATATGGAATATTAAGAGAAGTGATAGGGGCTGGCTCTGTGGCATAGCAGGTAAAGTTGCTGCCTGCTGTGCCGGCATTCCATATGGGTGCTGGTTCGAGTCCCGGCTGCTCCACTTCTGATCCAGCTCTCTGCTATGGCCTGAGGAAGCAGTAGAAGATGGTCCAGGTCCTTGGGCCCCTGCACCCATGTGGAAGACTTGGAGGAAGCTCCTAGCTCCTGGCTCCTGGCTTTGTATCAGCTCAGCTCTGGCCATTGTGGCCACTGGGGAGAGAACCAGCAGATGGAAGAAGACCTCTCTCTCGCTCTCTCTCTTTGCCTCTGCCTCTCTGTAACTCGGCCTTTCAAATATATAAATAAAATTTCTTTTTAAAAAAGAGAAGAGATAACAAAATATAGGCAAAAGTAGAGCTGAATGGGGAATTTAAAACCTGAGCAACAGACAGTAAGTTAGTCAAATCAAGAGAAGGTTTGTAGGAGAATGTTCTTTGAAGACAAGAGTGTGGGTTAAGTGTCTGTGATGGATACATAAAGCATAACTTTATTCGTTATCATAATTGCAATCACTACCAATATACTAACAAGTTACAAAGACCCTTTTCCAACTCTTATGTCTCTCATTAAGTTCAAATGTTGAAATAGTCCAGAAGAGGTTTTGCTTATGTATTATTCTTTCTCCAGAGATAGAATACTTAGGCAGCTGTTAAATTGGGAGTTGGAGTGGGAGTGTCTGGGTGAAAAGATGGTTGGCAAAGACATTATCCAATTTTGTCCCAGTCAACCTTGTTGAATGGAATATCACAGCAGGGGTTCTGCCCTGGCTTGCATATTTGTGCCTCTGAGTTCAGGAATTTAGTGCCCAAAGTCTTATACTAATGATGTGGGTGCTTAACCCAATCATGATGTTTGGAGGTGGGGCCTTTGGAAAGGATGCAAGTTGGATGGAAATGTTAGAGTGGGGTCCCCGTGATGAAATCCTGGTGGCCTTTTAAGAAAACGGAGAAAAACTATGTGGAGAGAGCCACAGACAGACACATGCAGTCCCTGTGTCTTGCCATGTGATATATTTCATACCCCCAGGGGGCTCTATTAGCAATAATGCCATCATCAGAGGCCAAGCCCATGGGGTCTACACAATCTTGGGCTGTGAACCTCCAGAGCAATGAGCCAAAGAAACCTCTTTTCTTTATAAAGTTAAGCCGCCTAGGGTATTTTGCTCTACCAGTGGAAAGCTAATTAGCACAGGTGCCATTACAGTTTTCATTTTCTGAGTCATCCATTCAAAGCACTTAAATATCTCCTTCTGTCATATTATTCATTTTTATTTTTTAAAGATTTATTTACTTGTTTCTTTAATTAAAAGTCAGAGTCACACATAGAGAGAGAGAGAGAGGGAGAGACAGAGAGAGATCTTCCACCCACTGAGTCATTCCCCAGATGGCTGAAACACCCACGACTGAGCCAAGTCAAAGCCAGGAGTCAGGAGCTTCTTCCAGGTCTCCCACGTGGGTGGCAAGTGTGGGGAGCAACTCGGACTAGACTAAGTTACTGGAATTAAGACTTATTCTATGCATCTGCTCTCCCACAATATGGCGCTGGGAGAGGAGTAAACAGCTTCTACACAGCTGCCTCTCACCAACTTGACAAGCTGCAGGAGCTGCTCCTGATTGGAGGAGAGCAGCGTGCTCGGCGTGTGGGTAGCAGAGTTGGGATTGGTGGAAGAGGACTATAAAGGAGGAGAGAGACAACATGCACCGGGAACACCTGAGGAACATCTGAGCAGCCCCCGAGAGAGCCGGCCGGCGGTGTGCCGCTCCCCTGCGGAAGTGGGGAAAGTGGCAGGGGGCCCCGCCCCTCCACGGAGGTGGAGGGACGGCAGCCAACCCGGGAAGGACCAGCAGCTAACCCGGGAAGAGCCAAGCAGACAAAAGAACAGCGCAGGGTCCTGTGTCGTTCCTCCACGAAGAGGGGGAGCGACAGCAGGAGCCCAGGTACTTGGACCATCCTCCACTGCTTTTCCCAAGCCATTAGCAGGGAGCTGCATTGGAACTGGAGCTGCCAGGACACAAACCAGTGCCCATGTGTGATGCTGGGTTTCAGGCGGGGACTGAACTTACTACATCACAGCATCAGCCCCCATATTATTCATTTAAAACAATTTTGTTGGGGCTTGTGTTGTGGCGTTGTGGATAAAGCCACTGCCTTCCAATGCAAGCATCCCATATGGGCACTGGTTTGTGTCCTGGAAGCTCCAGTTATGTTGCAGCTCCCTGTTAATTGCCTGGAAAAGCAGCAGAAGATGGCCCAAGTGCTTTGACCCCTTCCACCCACTTGGGAGACCTGGAAGAAGTTCCTGGCTCCTGGCTTCAATGCTGGCCATTGCAGCCATCTGAGGAGTGAAGCAGTGGATGGAAGATCTCTCTCTCTGTCTCTCCCTCTCTGTAACTCGGACTCTCAAATAAATAAATAAATCTTTGAAAAATTGTCTTTTTATTATACAATATTTCAAATAATATAGCAAAGTATAAAAAGAATTAAGTGAGCACATGTATATTAACAAATTTTTAACATTTTGCCCTATTTACTTCATATTTAAACATCACATTCGTACAAATACATGCTATTATAAAACTTGGGTGTGAATAAGTTAATATCATATAATATGGAATTCATAACAAAGATCATGAGTGTTTTAATATGTAATGGGTTTAATTCAATGAGGACAACATTTATATCTAAATATCAAATAACATTGCAGCTACATATTTTTATCTCTATCTATCTATCATCACCACCTATCTAAGCTTCCACATATGGGGGTAAATATGTAGCATTTATTTCTGTGTCTAGTTTATTTCAATTTTCACAATAATCTCCATTTCCATCCACTTTGTTGCAAATAGCGGGGTTTCTAATCATTAACTTCAGTGTACATCCGTCCCCTTATGTTCTTCCCTTCTCCCTCTGCCTAACGTAATCATATGTAGCTCTACCCTGGAGGATAGCCTCCTCTAGTTTTCAACTTCTGCTTCTCTGTGGTTCAGCTTTCATTTCATCACCTTGTTTGGGTGAATTTACACAACCTTCTCTGCTTGAGCAAGTTCTCAGGATCCCCCTTTTCAGCATAACAGTTATCAGGTTATCTCTTCCAGACTGATGTTCTTGGCTTTCAGGGAAGGATCTAGGTACCGTGATGTCTTGGGCCAACATAGACTCCTACAGTTCTGTGGATCAGGAATGAGCATATGTTGGGGAAGAATCCCTGATTCCTTGATCATTTTGGTTACTTGGTTCTGTCTTGAATATTTCAAAAACACTTTCTTTTGTTCATGCCCATATATCACTTACAGTCCTCTTCTATTGGTTCTTTGTTATACTTAAATATAATTTTAAGGAAAATAGTGTCATTATAAGTGAAAAACCAACACTACTTGTAGTAAATAGATCATGTAAAAATGAACATCGTGAAAACAAAGCAATGCTATTTGATCTTAGTTACATTTAAAATGACAGGTGACTTAGAAGTCTGTTGTCTGATATAGTGAAACATTACCATTAGAAGTTGTAAAGATGGACCCCCCCCATCTCTCTCATCTCTCTCTCTCTTTCCTCTCCTCTCTGTGTAACTCTGACTTTAAAATAAATAAATAAATAAATAAATAAATAAATCTTTTAAAAAAAGTTATAAAGATGATAATTTATAAAATTAAATTAAATTTTAATCATTAAATCCAATATTTTTGAAACAACAAGAAAATAGAGTTTCTCCTTCTGTGACCCAGTGTTGTTTTGTGCAGTGTCTTTTGTCCTTTAAGATTTCAAATCCTATTTCCCTTGGTGGTGTAGCCCACCTTTTGGGAAAAACTGGTTTGGACCATGCTCGCACCATCGGGCTGCAGTAGGACATATTGAAAGAGACTTCTACTTATGTCAGACGGGAACACGTTCTTTGAGCAAATGTAGAGCATCTTGAACAACATACGCTGAGTACAAAGAAGCCTCCTAAGTGGATGAAGAAACCTGGTTCAGTGCCCTTTCACTCACAAAAGCTCCCAGTTTTGATGTAAAAGTATATGTTCACCCTAAGTAGCTTAAATATCACATTTAAAACGAATTACAGCATCAGAATACACTACTTCTTTATTCAGTTCAAGTCCTGGTGGTAAATAAGAGAAAGTCCAAGCCGTGTGTGAACCTCAAATATGCTTTACAGCTTTCCCAATTGGCTTATAGTTATTAGTAATTTTTGGCACTCTTCCACCTTCCTTTCCTTTGAGCTGTTCTTTCCACATCTTTATATAATTTCCAATTTGTGTACTATGCTATGGTTGGCACTTTCAATCATAATGTTTACATTCTAATAAAAGGAAATTTTGTCACAAAAATAAAAAAGACAGGTTTGCTTGAGCCTCTAACCATGAATTTTTTCCTTCTCATTTAATTATTTAGATTTCATTAAGATTAAAAAGCAAAAGGGAAGAAAGCTCAAATATACTGAAAATATCTCTTCTTCTCCCTTTTCAACAGTTTCCAGGATTCCAGAATGTCGAAGAAAGTATTGTACACTCTAAATTAATTAATCTTTAATTGCCAAATCAAGATGGTAGGTATAAACATGTAGACATAATCTTTTGAAATGTATATACTTTGTGCAATGGCTCAATTAAGCTAGCTAATACAGGCTTGTCTGTCATTTATCATTAACAGATTTATTTATTTCTGGAAAGGCAAAGAAACAGAAAAGCAGAGAAGTATAATATAGACCAACAGAGAGAGATCTTCCAGATGCTAATGCACTCCTCAAATGCCCTGAGCAGCCAGGGCTGGGCGTGGCTGAAGCCAGGGCATGGGGTATCCCCTGCTGCCTATTAGGGTGTGCAGTAGCAGGAAGCTGCAATTCAAAGCAGAGGTGAGACTGGAATCCAAGCACTCAAGCATCCCAAATGACGTCTTAACCACTGTGCCATGCACCTACCCCTATAATTTTTCATATGTGTGTGTGTGTGTGTGTGTGTATAAACCCTTAGAATCCGCTCTCTTGTTAACTATAGGCACAGTGTTGTACAATGTACCTTGTGAAGTTGTTTTTCCTGTCTAACTGAAATTTGTATCCTTGGGCCAACATTTCCCCAAAAGTTTCCATTCAGCAGGAGTCATTTCACTCAAACTTGTTGCAGAGGCCCATTTTATGCTAAAGCACTCTGCTAGATTCAGGTCATTGAAGACGTGGTCTCTCTCTTCACTGAAGCCCCTCATATGATGAGGGATGACTGTAAACAGGAGCCACAGGGCGACGTGATAGGCTAATGGAGAGCGTCCTCCCAGCCCTGTAATTCCTTCGCCACACCTCCTCTCTAGCGCCACTTTTCTTACCCCAGCCTGTGGCTGTGAAAGCTGCCAGTGGCTTCACTCTTTCTAAGCTTTTGGAATAAGAGTTAAAAAAAATAAGCAGGAAATGTGAAAATTTAATACAACTCCAAGCTATATTTATTGACTTTCCCCTCAGAAAGTCAAAGGCAGTGACACTCAATTCAGTGCAGCCCCAATCTGAGTCCTTCCCTCAGGAACTGGTCTTCATGAATTCGCTTTGGACAGTGGGGGTAAAATCAGGTAGCAGATGGCCGTGCTGGCATGACCTATCCTAAATGAATTCATTCAGAGCCTCAGAGGATGGAAATGGTTAACTGAGACGCTTCTTCTGAAGTCATTCTTCCTTCTTCATTGATTTCTTCCAAATCAATGGAGTTCCGTGCAAAAACTCAATTCCCTGATCCCTCCACTAAGTCGTCGAATCAACTTAGGTTTCATTAGACAGATAGACCTCCTACGTTCACGCTGTCTTTCCCCTACCTCCAACCCAGAGTCCTGTTTCATGCATTGCTAGCTTTTGTGCTCACTGCAATTTTTCCTAAAGGCATAAGCCAGGTACAGTGTCTCTGTCTTTAAGGAAGCTGCATTGATTTGCCTAACAAAGGTGATTGCATAAAGAGGCCCTGCACATGCAGATGACGTTCTAAGCAACTGAAACATACTAGAAGAGAACATAGCAGCCTGCGTAAAAATGTTCTGTCTGCCTGAGGCTTATGAACTTTCTTGGGAAATGGAACTGGAAGTAAGAGACTACAGGGAGGTCTGAGTTTTTATCTGACTGCTGGAATTCAGGTTATCAGATCTCCTAGAATCATGGTGAGCAGCAGAGTCAAGAAGACGGTCTTGATGGAGCATTCCAAGCAATTTTCTCTCACCCTGGGGCATTGTTTGGAATGTACACACTGGAGGTGGAAAATTACCAGCCTGCACAGGATGAAGGTGGCAAAAATACATACTGTTCAAACACCATTATTTCCCCCTCTCTCCTGGACTTCATCCTAATGGCATGGTCCAGTGTGCTTAGAGTGAATAAAAAAGTTTATTTTTAGTAATTCTGCTGCAGCTAAGTCAGGAATGCAGGCCTAGTATCATGCTTTATTTTCATGAACCTTAAAACATAGAATTATAAAATCTGAAAGGGAGGACCTCAATGCTCCTCAGAGTGTGTGTGTGTGTGTGTGTGTGTGTGTGTATGGGGGTAATCGGTTCACCAAACATTCCTGGGTTTTACCACAGAACAACTGGATCAGAATTGAAGGAGGCTGGAAAACTACAAGTCAGAAAATCCACATTTTAAATCTTTCTCACGTACACTAAAGTTTGAGATTCACTTGCCTAATCTACCCTTTCATTTACTGTTGAAGAAACCAAGCCATTTGTCTAATAAAGCTAGTTGGCGACAAACAGGGGACGCCAGAGTTCTTCTGACCCTGTTCAACACATTTTCCTTACAGCTTGCTGAAGAGACTTGAATTTTCCTGTAGCAATGACTCCATCCTGTTTCCTGTAAACATCAGGCCTTTAAAGATTTCTCTTAATGAAGCAAAGGTTCCAGTTTTGCAGGTGTTTTGATTTTATCGGTAAAATGCCAAAGGGAGTACATTCTTAGCAGAGACAGTAACCAGCAGGACCAGTTGCTTCAGTCTCCCTGAGAAATACCCTGATGACTCAGGATGAGACACCCCCTGCTGAAGTCTCTTTTCACAGCCAGAGTCATGTTTGGCTCCACGCTGTTCCATGGTAACCGGAAGGTAGGGCTGCTCTTACAGGTTTGAGGGTGTGAGGGCAACAGCCTTTCCCTGGATGCCCTGAACCACCCCTGCAGGATGCAGCTCCTTTGTGTTCACTCACAGAGTTAGTTTGGTGCACATGCAACCGTTCACCCTTACCCATTTTCCCACCTCCTCTAAGCATCTCCATCTGTGTACTGAATATCTGTAAAATTTATTTTGGACAAAAGGTTCTGCTGTTAAAAAATAAAGCGCTTTAAGAATATACGTTGCAAGTGTGTTATTTTGAAGAGTAAAGCTGATTCCTATACTTGAGGCTCTTCTGTGGGGGTTGCTATGTCATTCCTACAGTCCCGATGTTTGCATTCTGGCAAATTCGTTGCGTTGAAGTCCTAGCCCCACCCATGTGACTGGATTTGGAGAGAGGGATTTTTGGAGGTGATTAATGCTAAGTGAGGTCATGAGGGTGGGATCTTGGTCTGATAGGATTGGTAGTTTTATAAGGAGAAGGAGAAAGAGCGCTCGCTCTCTCCATACGCATGCACCAAGGAAAGGCTGTGTGAGCACACAGGGAGACCAGAGCTGTCTGCAAGCCAAGAAAAGGGCCTCACCAGGAACTGAGCGTGCTGGCTACCTGATATTGGATTTTGTAGCTTCCAGAACCATGAGAAAGAACCTTCTGTTGTTTAATCTACTTTGCTCTGGCAGCCCAAGCAGACTAAACCATGAAAGGTCAGCCTGGCTTCAGAAATGTACATGAAAATGCACTGTGGTAGGGCCCAGGTGCCCTACTGTGAGCACATGGTTCTCATCTCAAACACTCTCAGGTTTGGATGAGTGTGCTCTTGGAAGAATCTTTTCTTTTTAGCTTTTTAGCTTCCAGCTTCTTTCAGATAGCTCCAAGACAGTGTGACCATGGTGTCCCACTGGGGTTTCCTTGGGATTGCCAGGAAGGACGTGATGGAGTCTGGGCTTATTATATGCCCTTTTGAAAAATAAAGATTTATTTATTTATTTTGAAAGAGTTACAGAGAGAGAGAGAGCACTCCCTAGAGGGCTGCAACATGCAGGCCAAAGCCAGGATCCAGGAGCTTCACTGGGTCTCCCACAGGGGTGGCAGGGGCCCATACATTTAGATCATCTTCTGCTGCCTTTCCTGGCCGCGAGCAGGGAGCTGGATTGGAAGTGAAGTAGCTGGTCATGAACTAGCACCCATATGGGATGCTGGTGTCACAGGCAGTGGCTTTACCAGCTGTGGCACAACACTGGCTTCTATATTCTTTTTTTAAAAAAATATCCTCAGCAAAATTTTAAGTGCACAATATTGTCAACTATAGGCACAGCTTGTACAACAACTCGAATTTATTCATCTTGCAGGATTGGAACTTAACGCTCTGTTATACTGTTCAGGCAAGCTCTAACCTCCTGAGTTTGTCTACTATCCATGATCATGTTGCGACTATTGTCTTCAGACTTCTACGAGGAACTGGACCAACCAACTTGCAGTGACTCCCGCTTCAGACAAGCAATTATATTGACCCATATCTCTTCCAACGTTAGCACCACCAAAGAGCAGAGCTCCTGGGACTGGTGGATCTGCCAGACCTTTCCTTAGGAGAGGAAGGGGAACCTTACTGAAACTATTTCAGGGACAAAGGCCTGATAGGTTGGCATTAACACAAGAGAACACATCTTAAGTAATGAGGAGCTAGTGAGTGTGTGAGTGTTCATGGGGTAAAAAGGATGGGATCAGGTTTGTGTGGCTGGGAAGTTGCCCATTGCTGGACCAGGGACAGATTCTCCAGAATTACTGACATGCCACAAAGCCACAAGCCCAGAGACCACATTCTCATAAGGGAAGAGGTTGAGCACAAGGTCACCCAGAGGCAGAGGAAAATATTTATTTTACTATTTGGAGTTGTTTTCCTTTCTTTAAACAAACTCCTCTTTAATTCCATAGCCAGAGCTTTCTCCTGGCACTTCTAGTTTATGTAGATTTATTAGTGATTTTCCCAGGAAGCCACAGAATCACTCAAAGGAGCCTCATGACTTCACCAGGTAATGTTTAGTTCTATGTTACAACTTTGCAATACCATAGCTGAAGAACTAATAAGTCAATTAATCACGGTTCTGTCAGTACCTTATCTGTAAAGAATAATTATTTATTTATGTAACTATTCCTCAATTACAGCTGTCATTCCTGCTGGAAAGTCTAGACTGAGCCACTGCATTTCTTGCAGAATATAATTTAAATATACTGCCAAAAGACCAAATAGATTATTCATGTGTGTGTTCTAATGATTTTAACACAGATCCAAATGTTTGCCTCGTTTAGGAGTTTCCTGGTACTAGTGATAGAGTTGCAAACGGGACTCTATGTAAAGAATTTCTCATTATTATATTTGCCATGAGAATTAGAACCACAGAACCATAGTAATTGAAAAAATACCTTGGGGTTCATAACATAAACTCCATTAATTTTCCAAATTAAATATTTGAAGACTAAGAGGATAGGACACTAATCTAGGAGGTAGGAGACTAATCTAGTTTTCTGAGTCTTTAGGGCTTTTAAAGTAGACCAGCAGTCCATGCAGGTATCATTTGCCTTCCTGAAGTATTTCCTCATGAGATATGCAGCACTTAGTGGCTAAGACTCTAATGTCTAAACATGGAACTCTGAGGATGGGAAAGAAGAGTGGAACGATGGGATGTGGAGCCGGAGGACAGCCTCTTTCTGAGCAGAAATAGCTGGCGTCTGTCCTCTCGTTTGGTTGCACAATCAACCAATGCTATTTAGGAAATGAAGAAGTCATCTGTGATTGTCATGTGAGGATGGACAGGCTCTGTGGTCTGCTTCTTCTCCAGGTGACAAAAGTGGCACAATCTAAAGATGGTGTAGGCCACAGGTTTGAAACCATTCCCTAAAACCCAGGAAAGGGATCAGATTTTAATTCAGCTGTGGGTTCTCTATGACAGTTATACATTAATATCGCCAGAAGAAACTCTAAAATCCCCCTGGCCCAGGCTCCTCCACAGACCCATGAAGTCAGAACGTCCAGGCTGAGGCTCAGGCATTGGTAATTTTTAACATTCCTCAGGTGACTCCAATTTGCAGCCAGGACAAAGAACAATTATTTACAAAGTGCTTTTCCAACCAAGGCAACAAGGTTAACTACATGTAGCAAATCATTCCCCATTTAGCTGGCACTGTCTCTCATGTGTGGGATACATTCTTCTTTTAAATGTTTAATGAGTGTATGTTTAAAGTCTAATCTTCAATCACCAGCACTACCCCCTCCCTCCCCCTGTCCCTCCCATCTAAAGGTGAAATGTGCTTTAGATTATTTTCTGATCAATACAAACTATCAGTTGTTAACTCCTAAACTTGCTTGCTCTGTGCACCTACTTAATTTATCCTTCACAACAGAGCTCGGCATTAGGTTATTATTCTCATTTTGTTTGGGGAGAATGAATCTGAGAGAGGCTGAGTGAATTGCCTAGATTGCACAGCTGGAGACCACGACAGCTTTGTTGTCCTAAGTTAGGTCGCTTCTGCTCTGGGTCACAGTACTCTGACATAGCACGGCATAGAGGTGACGTCAGCTGTTGTGTTCTCTCAGTCAAGTCCCATAAATGCTCTGGACTTGTGTTTCTCAGTCTTTAGAAATCAAAAAGGGGACAGAAAAAGAGGATTAAGGAATACTAAAAAGGGAGGCAGTTATAAGAGATTACCTTTTCTGTTATATGTAATCCCATTTATATGACCTTTCTAAAATGGGCAACGCTATAGACAGACAGCAGTTTAGTGATTGCCTGGGGTTGGGAGTGGGAGCAGGGATTGACTGCCAAAGAGGCATGCAGGAACTTTTTGGGTGAGGGCACGTTCTACACTGGATGGTGATGATTATTGTTTGCATATATTCAGCAAAGTCACATAACTGTACACTTACAAAGGAAGATTTCATGGTACACAGATGGTCCCCAACTTCCAGTGGTGCAGTTTAAGATTTTCCAAGTTTATGATGGTATTAAAGTGTACTTGTACAACCATTCTGCTCTCCACTTTCAGTAAAGCAGTTAGTAAGTTTCATGACATGTTTGACATTTTCCTATAAAATAGGGTTTGTGTTAGATGATTTTGCTCAACTGTAAGCTAATGCAAGTGTTGTGTGCATATTTAAGGTAGATAGCCCAATCTATGTTTGGTAGATTAGTTTTATTCATACTTTTTGACATAGGATATTTTCCGTTTATAGTGGGTTTATCAAAATGTCGTCCTATTATAAATTGAAGAACATCTGTACAGATTATACTTGGGTAAGGCTATTAAAAATGGTGCTGGCAGGTGCAGGTGTTTGGTCAGGTGATGGAGATGCTGCATCCTACTCTAGGGTGCCTGGATTTGATTCCCAGCTCTGGCTTCTGACTCCAGCTTTTCCTGCAGACCCAGACTATTTCTCCCCAAATACCTACATCAGATAACACAGGGCTAAACCTGGAGCAAGAAGCCTGGAGCCAGGCACTCAATCCAGGTTTACCATGTGGATGATGAAGATTCAATTTCTGAGCCATTGCCATTGCCTCCCATATCTGTATTGTTAAAACTTGGCCAGTTAAGAAAGGTTGACAGGAAGAGTTTGTTCTGAAATAAAATTCAATATATTCTTCTACAGGCTTAAAAAAATCTCATAAATTGTTTTAACACTTTATAGGCTATGCATTTGCACTGGGGGCAATCATACCCAAAGGGGCAAAAACTGGCTCTTTGGGGCAGTGTAAAACATTTTACTCTTTGTATACATATATCATGTGTGTGTGTGTGTGTGTGTATACACACAATACTACATATGTATATAGCCCATAACAAATACAATGGTATTTATACTAAATACCATTAACTTTCATGGAGGAGACAACAATCAGAAAAAAATGTCTAAAAGCACTCTTTAGGGCTGTGTTAATGAAAATAGTTTGCAAGTGGAGCAGTCAGAGGACAGGAAATGCCATGTAGAGTTTCAGGCGTTGAGTGGAGTCAGATGTCAGCCACTGATCACGTAAATTTGGGCTGAGATCTTATCCTGCAGAATCTCCTCACTTTCCTGATGCTATTTGGTCAGAAGTCATTCATTAGCTTAGCGAAATGAAGGAGGAAAATTGTGATTTGTTAGGAAATATTTGTAAATTGAAAATTTTATTTTCTCTCTCTCTCTCTCTTTTTGACAGGCAGAGTGGACAGTGAGAGAGAGAGACAGAGAGAAAGGTCTTCTTTTTCCGTTGGTTCACCCCACAATGGCCTCTGCGGCCGGCACACCACGCTGATCCGAAGCCAGGAGCCAGGTGCTTCTCCTGGTCTCCCATGGGGTGCAGGGCCCAAGTACTTGGGCCATCCTCCACTGCACTCCCGGGCCATAGCAGTGAGCTGGACTGGAAGAGGAGCAACTGGGACAGAATCCGGTGCTCCGACCGGGACTAGAACCTGGTGTGCCGGCGCCACAGGCGGAGGATTAGCCTAGTGAGCCGCTCTCTCTTTTTTTAAAATCTGGAAACTTTTGATTAACAGCTCATACTTGCATACCTTTATGAGTATAGTACAGTATATCAGCATCCGCATGCAGCATAAGCTGATGAAATCTTGCAAGAAAAGATACGTTCATCTTCGTGTTTATACACTAGGAATTCAAGGCTCAGTGAGCTTAACACTTTCAAATTCTACAGAAAAATACCAGGCAGAGTTTCTGAGTGGAATGACTGTGAGGCCCTGAGCTTGTTGATTCTCAAAGCCCACCATTTCTTATCCTCACTGGATAGCCACTGGCTACTCCGTTAGATGGAGTCCCATTTGATTATCCTGAGTTCATTGGAAATTGATTCAAATGCCCAAGTTAGGAATTCATGCGTTACCTCATCTCAAATTCCAGAGATGACCAGTGGGTGGGAGTGGGGCTGTCACTGAGATATCCCAGGAGTTCTTCCAGGCGTGAGCAGAGGTGGTCCCCAGGGAGGCTCAGCCCACTGAAGTTTACAGGAATTCAAGAGGCTTAAGTCAGGATAGCAGAGAACCAATTAGTCACAATCTTACATTCCATTCTGTATTGGTCAGTGAGGGAGAGGCACTTTGATCCCAAATGAAAGCTAGAAGACTCACTCAGTTTTGGCTGGTTGCCCCTTATCTCTGCTTCAGGGAGCAAAGGTGGCCCTTTTGTTCTGTCTTCTCCATGCGCCCTCCCAAGTCATTCATGCAATAAAGAAATGGCTGCAGATTTCAAAATCGGAGCAGCAGCCCTACAGACTCTGAACATACCGGCAACACTTCTGCTGCCTCTTTTGTGCCCAGAGATGAGTAGAAAACTTTTTGTACAAAAACTCCTACTCACATTGAGTGTTAGATCTTTGATCTCTGTGATAGCATCTGATAATCTGGATCTTCTTTATTTTACATTTTTGCTTTTCTCCTCTTCTCCAGTGATGGATTGACTGCCACTTTAAACATGATAAATTATCTAGCGTCTGGGAGCAGGGCCTTTGCCTTCTACTTCTCTTGGCAGCACAAGACACAAGTGTCCTGTCACCTACCTCCCTTTCGCTTCACTCTCACCTGGTGAAGGAAAGATTTAATGGTGGGAAAGACCCATTCCTTTAGCAGGGAAGAAGAGAGAGTTTTGAATCAGGGGTTGAACCTGGAGGTCTAAGAGCTGTGGTTGCTTCCTTTGCTTTAGTAGAGAAACACATAGTGCTTGCTCACTCTGAGTGACAAATGAACACGTGAAAAATAAGAGAAACCTCTGAAACTTTCTTCTATTATCCACAAGTAAGGGCAAGCTGTCAGCTGCCTGCTAATGCACCTGGGAAGGCAGCAGAAGATGGCTCATGTCTCCGGGCCCCTGCCGTCCACGTGGGAGACCTGGATGGAATGTAGTTTCTGGCTGCTGGCCTTGGCCTGCCTGAGACCTTGCTGTTGAAGCCATCGGGGGAATGAACCAGTGAATGGAAGATCTCCCTCTCCTCTCTCTTCACTCTCTTCTCTGTGTCATTCTACCTTTCAAATAAATAAATATTTTTTTAAAGAACAAGACATGGTTGTTATCTTACTATTAGCCAAATTCATAGTCCTGATGTTTGTCCTGAAGAACAAGAGGTTACAAGACATTTTGCCCTACACTAGTCTGAAAATAAATTTGACTCAAGAAAACAGGAAATGAATATTCTAAATTCTCATGGAATACAGCAAAGGCATAAGATGACTGTCACTCACTAATTTGGATTCCCAAGCAAGACTTGAGGGCTGCCTGGGTGGTGCTGGGACAACAGACACAAGAGGAGAAGCCTCTGTGAAGGTGCTGTCCCCTCGCTTTCTCTCCTTTGCTTCACACGGCAGCCCTTGCAGGACTGAGCTTCAGGAGTCAGAGCACGGCTACTGCAGGGTTACACTTGGTGCAAGAGGCTTCCTGTGCCGTGCTCTGTGGAGTCTTACAGACAGCTGGTGGCATTTCAGACATTTCTGTGTGGTAGCTTGATAGACTGGAAAAAGCCATAGCTAGGTGCCAAAGTTTTGAAGTTAGGCTCAGAGTCACACTTACCAACAACGTGATTTTTAGTAAGTTACTTGAATCCCTCAATCTTGGGTTATCTATTGTCTTACATTTCAAAAATTATGATAGAAGTTACAAAAGTATATCTTACAACAGTCACTGGCGGCTAGCATTTTGGTATAGCTGGTAAAGTTGCCACCTGCAATGCTGGCATCCTTTATGGGCACCTGTTTAAGTCCCAGCTGCTCCTCTTCTGATTCAGCTCTCTGCTAACGTATAAGGGAAAGCAGTGGGAGCTGGCTAGGTGCTTGGACCCCTGCATCCACGTGGTAGACCAAGATGAATCTCCTGGCTCCGGGGTTCAGCCTGACCCAGCCCTGTCTTTGCGGCCGTCTGGGGCATGAACCAGCAGATGGAGGATTACTCTCTTTCTCTGGCTCTCCCTCTCTCTCGTAACTGCTTCTTAAATAAATAAATAAATCTTAAAAAAATTAAGAACATCAGTCACTTGGATATAGAAACTAAAGACATAATAATGAGAGTAGAAGTTAAAATATTTTCTCAAGCAACTGCAACTTAAAAACCTTATAGTTTTAAAATGATATGTGCATAATAGTGTAAGAATCTAGAGGGGGTGGCACTGTGGCATAGTAGGCTAAGCCTCTGCCTGCAGGTCTGGCATCCCATATGGGCATTGGTTCGCATCCTGGCTGCTCCTCTTCTGATCCATCTCTCTGATTATGGCCTGGGAAAGCAGTAGAAGATAGCTCAAGTGTTTAGGCCCCTGCACCTTCCTGAGAGACCAGGAAGACACTGCTTGCTCCTGACTGGGATTGACCCAGTTCAAGCCCTTGTGGTCATTTGTGGAGTGGACCAGTGGATGGAAGACTTCTCTCTCTGTCTCTCCTTCTCTCTCTCTGCAACTCTACCTCTCAAATAAATAAATAAAATCTTTAGAAAAAGAATCTAATACACAATATATCATATCTATCCCTGATTTTAAAATAACCAAGAGGCACAGAGGTTATAAAATAAAAAATAAGTTTTCTTCACCTTGACCCCTAGGCTCATTTCCCAAAGATATACTTCTAAATGAGTACCCTGCCATAATAGTTTTATGACTAGCATATGTCTACAATATTGACTTTAGAAAATAAGATCCTATTTGTACAAAATTCTATTTCTTGCCTTTCACTTAATAGTATTTCTTCCCTGTATTATACCTACAGATCCCCTCCTTGATTTTCAGGAGTGTACAGTATTCTATTGTGTGTGCTAAAGACAGTTCAACTGATCTCTTTTGAGGGACATTTATGTTGCTTTAAGTTTGGGGAAATTACATAAAACCACAACGAACATCTTTATGTAGGAATATTGTCATTATAAATTCTCAATGGTTAAATTAGGTGACGTCTCTGTGGTTTGAAGGAAAAGCTAATTTAGTCTACTTAATGACTTAGAGAAAATGTTAAATTCACTTGTCTGTTCTTACCCTTTAATTTCTTTTAGAAATATTTTCCAAGGGTGAGTATTGAATTTAGTGGTTAAGATGCCCATATCCCGTACTCTATAGAATACTATACAGCAGTAAGGAAAAAAAAATGAAATCCGGTCATTTGCAACAAAATGGAGGAATCTGGAAAACATCATGCTGAGTGAAATAAGCCAGTCCCAAAGGGACAAATATCATATATTCTCCCTGATTGATGACAACTAACTGAGCACTAAAAAGGAAACCTGTTGAAGTGAAATGGACACTATGAGAAACAATGACTTGATCAGACCTTGTCCTGACTGTTGAGGAACAACTTAATACTTTATCCTATGTAGCATTTTTTTTTTGACAGGCAGAGGGGACAGTGAGACAGAGAGAGACAGAGAGAAAGGTCTTCCTTTACCGTTGGTTCACCCTCCAATGGCCTCTGTGGCCGGCGCACCACGCTGATCTGAAGCCAGGAGCCAGGTGCTTCTCCTGGTCTCTCATGCAGGTGCAGGGCCCAAGGACTTGGGCCATCCTCCACTGCACTCCCTGGCCACAGCAGAGAGCTGGACTGGAAGAGGGGCAACTGCAACAGAATCTGGCGCCCGGACCAGGACTAGAACCTGGTGTGCCGGCGCCACAGGCAGAGGATTAGCCTATTGAGCCACAGCGCCGGCCCCATTTAGTATTTTTGTTGTTGTTGTTCTACATAATACTATTGGTTGAACTCTTTAATTAACACACAATTATTCTTAGGTGTTTAAATTTAACTGAAAAATGATCCCTTTTAAATATAAGAGTGGGAATAAGAGAGTGAGAAGATGTACGGTTTAGCACATGCTCAATCGGACTTGCCCCAAACGGTAGAGTTAGATACATGCCTGGGGACTTCAATTCAATCCCATCAAGGTGGCATGTACTAATGCCATCTCACTAGTCGAAGTGATCAGTTTCAGTTCACAATTGATCATAATGATAGGATTAAGAGTCAAAGGGATCACATAAACAAGACTAGTGTCTGAAAATACTAACTAATAGAATTAAAAAGGAGAGAACGATCCAACATGGGAAGTGGGATACACAGCAGACCCATAGAACGGCAGATGTCCTAAACAGCACTCTGGCCTCAGAATCAGCCCTTAAGGCATTCGGATCTGGCTGAACAGCCCATGAGAGTATTTCAGGCATGGAAAGCCAAGACACTCTGGCAAAAAAAAAAAAAAAAAAAAAAAAAAAATTGACCTGAATGAAAGATCTCTGTGAGTGACATCCCAGTGGAAAGAACAGGCCATCAAAGAAGGAGGTACCTTTCTCTGAAGGGAGGAGAGAACTTCCACTTTGACTATGAACTTGTCTGAATAAGATTGGAGTTGGCAAACTCAAAAGGCTTCCATAGCCTTGGCAACTCATGACAAGAGCTTTGGGTGATTACTGATGCCATAAACAAGAGTGTCAATTTGTTAAGTCAACAACAGGAGTCACTGTGCACTTACTCCCCATGTAGGATCTCTGTCCTTAATGTGTTGTCCAATGTGAATCAATGTTATAACTAGTAATAAAACAGTACTTTACACTTTGTGTTTCTGAGTGGGTGCAAACTGTTGAAATCTTTACTTAACATATACTCAATTGATCTTCTGTATATAAAGACAATTGAAAATGAATCTTGATGTGAATGGAATGGGAGAGGGAGCAGGAGATGGGAAGGTTGTGGGTGGGAGAGAAGTTATGTAGGGGAAAAGCCACTGTAATCCAAAAGCTGTACTTTGGAAATTTATATTTATTAAATAAAAGTTAGAAAAATAAAAAAATAAACAAAATAATTAAATCAAAAAAGATACCCATATCCCATATTGCAGTACCTGGATTCCAGTCCTGGCTCCACTTCTGATTTCTAACTTCCTGCTAATGTCCATCCTGGCAGGCATGGGTGGCTCAAGTAGTTGGGTCCCTGTCACCCACAGAAAAGATCTGGATTGAGTTTTGGGGTCCTACCTTCAGCCTGGCCTAGTGCTAGCTGTTGTAGGCATTTGGGGAGTGAACCAACAGATGGGCGGTCTCTGCCCATCTCTTTCTGTCTCTCTTCCTCTTGTCTGACAGTTGATGTACAATGTAATACTTTATCCATTTTAGTATTTTTTTTTGTTCTAGTACCATTGGTTGAACTCTGTAATTAACACACAATTATTCTTAGGTGTTTAAATTTTAACTGAAAAGTGATCCCTGTTAGGAATTTGGAAAACATTATGCTGAGTGAAATAAGCCAATCCCAAAGGGACAAATACCACTTGTTCTCCTTGATAGGTGACAACTAACTGAGCACCAAAAAGGAAACCTGTTAAAGTGAAATGAACACTATGAGAAACGGTGACTTGATCAGCCCTCACCCTGACTGTTGATGAGCAATTTGATATGTTATCACTCTTAGTATTTTTTTGTTTGTTTGTTCTACTTAATACTTTTGGTTGAATACTGTAATCAATACACAATTCTTCTTAAGTGCTGAAACTTAACTGAAAAGTGATCACTGTTAAATATAAGAGTGGGAATAAGAGAGGGAAGAGATGTGCAGTTTGGGACATGCTCAAGCTGACTTACCTCAAACGGTAGAGTTAGAAACATACCAGGGGATTCCAATTCAATCCCATCAAGGTGGCATGTACCAATGCTATCTCACTAGTCCAAGTGATCAATTTCTGTTCACAATGGATCATAATGATAGGACTAAGAACCAAAGGGATCTGGGAGGCGTTGGTGGTATAGTGGTGAGCATAGCTGCCTTCCAAAGGGATCACATAAACAAGACTAGTGTCTGCTAATACTAACTGACAGAATTAAAAAGGAGAGAATGATCCAACATGGGAAGTGGGATACACAGCAGACCCATAGAATGGCAGATGTCCTAAACAGCACTCTGGCCTCAGAATCAGCCCTTAAGGCATGCAGATCCGGCTGAGAAGACCATGAGAGTATTTCAGGCATGGAAAGCCAAGACACTCTGGGGGGAAAAAAAAAACCTAAATGAAAGATCTCCGCGAGTGAGATCCCAGTGGAAAGAATGGGTCATCAAAGAAGGAGATACCTTTCTCTGAAGGGAGGAGAGAACTTCCACTTTGACTATGATCTTGTCTATATAAGATAAGAGTCGGTGAACACAAAAGGCTTCCATAGCCTTGGCAGCTCATGACAAGAGCCTAGGGTGATTACTGATGCCATAAACAAGAGTGTCAATTTGTTAAGTCAACAACAGGAGTCACTGTGCACTTACTCCTCATGTAGGATCTTTGTCCTTAGTGTGCTGTACATTGAGATTTAATGCTATAACTAGTACTCAAACAGTATTTTTCACTTTATGTTTCTGTGTGGGAGCAAACTGTTGAAATCTTTACTTAATGTATGCTAAACTGATCTGTATATAAAGAGAAACGAAAATGAATCTTGATGTGAATGGAAGGGGAGAGGGAATGGGAAAGGGGAGGGTTGCGGGTGGGAGGGATGTTATGGGGGGGAAGCCATTGTAATCCATAAGCTGTACTTTGGAAATTTATATTCATTAAATAAAAGTTAAAAAAAAAAAGAAAAAAAAGAACAGGAAAGAAAGACAACATTTTCTAGCTGACATGGAATTTTTCCAGACCAGTTTCTATCTTCCAAAAACATAATTCCTGTAAAATTAGTCTGTATTTAAAGACCAACTGAAGCGTTCTACTTTACCAGTGTGAAGAGTTGAAGTAAGATTTAATTCTCTTTTCTAATACTGTTTTCCCAATAATAAATTCAGACTATGTTTACTCTTGTGTCTATACAAGTTCTTGGTTTAAATTGTGATGACACCATGATAAATTTGGGGGTAAGTTTTTGCTATGTGGTTCTCTCCCACCCTAGTGGAATCGTAGCTCCTTCTGGTCTGACCACATCTTTTGAGTCCTCACAAAGTCTCCATTGCACAGCAGTGATTCAGAACAAGATTTGAAATTGATGGCTTGTATTGGGAAAGTAAACAATGCCAGATCTTATAACTGTTCTGGTTGAAGAGAACAGTATTTTATCTGTGTTAGTAATTTCATTGCAGTATTGTGCTCTAGGTAATTTTGATTTAATCCTTGTTACAGAATTTAGTAAGAAAAATAAATACAAACAACCTTCACAAAACATGTGAAGGTTTTTCTGTACAAAATGATTTGATTTCAAAATATTTTAAAACCTTGTTTCTTTTAATTAACTTCACAGTAACAATTAACTTTTAAAAGTGTGAAAAGTTAGAACTCTCACAGATTTAGAATGTTTATTGCTTCTTTTCTAAAAATAGAAAATTTGGGAGCCTGTTATTTGAGTCAAGCTTTTATTTATTTATTTTTAAAATCAAGCTTCTGAAGGCTTATCTTTTTTTTATATTCTTTTAAAGTTGTATAATCAATGCTGGGTGACTTTGAGCAAATCACTTCATCTTGCTGAGCCTTGGTTCTGTTGGCTGTAGAGTTAAGACGGTCTTCAATGTCCCTTCAGTTCTGAGATGCTCTGACTCCAAGGAGTGGGTGATGTTGGAGAGGGGTGGTGGAAGTTGCTTGTAAACATATTTGTCAGATTTACAGGGCTACCCCAAGCATTAAAAATGACTACATATAGAATGGGTTTCAAAACATACAGATGGTAGTGAATGTGGAGCCAAGGCATTTTGGCCTTTGTCTCATGACTGACTGTCTTATGGAATCCTTCCACATGAATTGACTTGCTTTCACGTAAGGCATATGAGACAGAAATGCTGTGGCAGTCTCTGGGTCTCTAGTTACCTAGCGGCTGAGATGAGTTAGAAAAGTTTGGGGCTGCTCAGTCACCCACAATGACTATTGTGTGCGTGTATCTTTGCCTTCCTTTGTCGTTATGGAGTCCCTACTCTTTGTTAGGCACTGGGCTCTGAGATTGGTGGTGGAAACAGATATTGAATAAACAATCACAGCAGCACATATGAGGGTACTTCAAAGAAACAGAATTAAAAGATATGCACACTTCCACCTCTCTTAGACAACAACAATGTGGGATAATGTTGATAAAGGTAACAAAGGGCATAATGAGACATTAAGGCAGAATCGCTCATGAGATCATGGGATCAATGAAGGGCTTCTCAGACAGAGTCACATTTAGTTAAGACATGAGGTGTGGACACGAGGTAGTTAGGAAGAGAGGATGTCAGGCAGAGAAACAGACTAAGCTGGAGGTAGGAAAAGCTTCAGGAGTTAAAGAAACAAAAAAATCAGTTGTGTCACCCATCTAGAGAAGTGCAACAGAGAAAAGACTAGAAGACCTGCAGATCTTGATAAGAATTTAAAAATATATTTAATATTTATTTATGTATTTGAAAGGAGAATTACAGACAGAGAAGTTGGGGTGGGGGAAGAGATCAATCTTCTACCCACTGATTCACTTCCCAAATGGCTGTATTAGCCAGGGCTGAGCCAAGCTGGAGCCAGGAGCCTGGAACTCCATCAGGGTCTCCCATGTGTGTTACAGGGATCCAAGTAGTTGGGACATCTTCTACTGCCTTCCTAGGCACATTAGCAGAGAGCTGGATCAGAAGTAGAGTAGCAGGCACTGCAATTGACACATGGGATTGCAAGCAGCGTCCTGACCCACTGTGCCACAACGCGTGCCCCAGGGTTTTAAATTTTATTATTTTCTATCTTACTAATTAGGGATGTAACACAGTCAGGGGTGTGTCATTAAAATCCCCACTGGCTGTGGAGATTCTGGGGAGAACCCACTGGAAGTGAACAAGTGAGGGTTCAGGGAAATTGTTGAAGGAGATCCTATAAAAGTCCGTGTGAGGATGGTGTAGGCTGAACTGGGCAACAGGAAAGGAGCTAGAGAGAAGTGGATGGATGTGGGACATACTTTGAAGGTAGAATTAACAGGACAGTGTCTAGATATCTCTGGAATTTTGGTTGTTTCTATAGTTAGTTTGTATTCACTAGTACAGAAAACTCTGTAAAGATGAAAGATATCTTTGTATTTTTCCCTCCTCCTCAGAATAATAGACCTTTTCTTATAAAAACTCAGCAAACAGAGGCATGCCAAAGGATTACCCAAAAACAGGAGACACTCCAAGGTTTGGGGGAGTTCATGTGGTTGGGACAGATGACGGGATCCCTAAGGCCTGAAGGCATGGGGAGGTGGGGTGGTTTTACCAAATGTAGATTTACTTTCAAATAAATATGGTGCGGGACCTTGTTCTGCTCTTGTGGCTCATTGGAGGTGGTCAGATGGATGATGGAGGTACTGTTGTTGAAATTCTGACAGGAGGACCTTAATGAAAGGTTTCAAGAGACAACTGCACTCAAGTGGACAACATGACTTGGACAGTACGCACTCCTGGGATGCATTGAGTACATCCTCCCATAAGCTATTTCCATCTCATATCTTGGAGGAGGGAAAAGAGGCTCATAAACATTCCTGAAATGCAATTCCAATGACTAGAGGGTGAATCTTAGGCATATTTATCTGATTTTAACAATTAAAGAGGGGTAAGCATTTGGTCTGGGTGTTAAGACACTGGCGGAGGCCGGCGCCGCGGCTCACTAGGCTAATCCTCCACCTGCAGCGCCAGTACCCCAGGTTCTAGTCCCAGTTGGGGCACCGGATTCTGTCCCGGTTGCTCCTCTTCCAGGCCAGCTCTCTGCTGTGGCCCAGGAAGGCAGTGGAGGATGGCCCAAGTGCTTGGGCTCCTGCACCTGCGTGGGAGACCAGGAAGAAGCACCTGGCTTCTGGCTTCGGATTGGTGCACTGCCGGCCATAGTGGCCATTTGGGGAGTGAACCAATGGAAGGAAGACCTTTCTCTCTCTCTCTCTCTCTCACTGTCTAACTCAGCCTGTCAAAAAAAAAAAAAAAGACACCGCGGGGTGGGGGGCGGGATGCACCATATCGGAGGGCCTAGGCTCAGCACCAGGATCCGACCCTGACTAGCTCCCTGCTAATGTGGCTCCTCAGAGGCGGTAGTGATCACATATAAGTAACTGAGTTCCTGTCACCCATGGCACTTATGGCACCTAAAACAAAAACAAGATATTAGTTGTTGCTCTTCATGATGAAAGTGGTGGAGAGCTAGTAGTTTTTAGAACAGTGTTTAAAATGAGTTTTTAGAAAATGTTACTGAAAAGTGGGTTGTGGCTGGAGTGAATGTAGGAACAGCTGGAGAACATGTGAACTTCACATCTGGGAACCATCAAAGGCAATGGGGACAGAGGCATTCCAGATGGTTCGACCCTTTAGCCAAATGCTGTAGACTTTGATTCGTATCTGATCTCCCACACCAGACCAAAGTGGGAAGGCTTTGGGCAAAAATGAGAATGGAAAAGATCGACGGAGTGCCTTGTTTTTCATGAACCAGGGACAAAGGTCTCGTGGCTCAGGTGGATGTGACTCAACCACTGAGCTTTGTAGAACAGTTTAGGAGACAGGAAAATAGGCACTTGGTTTATTTTGCTGAGAAAATGAGTTGTTGAACATTCCTTGAAGGCAGATCTAGTGATATCTATAAATGACTTTCAAATGTTCACATCCTCCCTCCCCTCTCTTCACTGGATTTCCAATGCACAGAAATGAATTAATCACAATCTTGGTTCATTACACACACGGCTGGCGTTTGTTTGCTTGCTTGCTTGTGATAAGTTCTTGGAATGTTACCACTCAAACAAGTGCTCAGATCTTGATGGTAACTGACATCTAAGCACAAGCTCTTTAGATTCCTTCTCTCTGTCTCTCTTTTATCTGAGGCAATCTGGATGTATATTCATCGTGTCACATTTTCCTTTTTATATGACAGGAAATATGTATGACTGACAAAAACATGAAGTGATATTTAACATCAGCAGAGATTAGGAAATGTAAGTCATGATTATAATAAAATAGCATTTTATAACCATTTCGGTGATTAACAATGAGTAAATCTGAAAATTCCAGCTGTCAGAGAGGCCATGAGCCCACAGCTTCATTTATATATTATTGAGGCGGTTTGATTTGGTGCAGTAACTTTGGAACTGGGTTTTGTGTTATCGCTTAAGAGTGAACACTGATCTACCCTGTGACTCAAATGACTATGTGTTGCCTAAATCAAGACACTTTTGAGAACCAAAAGGAGACAATAACAGGGTGAGTTCCTGGTTCAGCAGCTGTTAAATGGACTGACATGGGGAAATTAAGCCATGTTGACATTTATATAAGACCTGGAAAATCCATTCCCAGGAGATAAAACATAGCATCTGCTCAACAGGAGTCCTATATAGGAATGTTCATAGAGACCTACTCACATGAAGAAAGTGTTGATCATAGCTTTTCACCCAGTAAATACAGTATCTAGGAATTTATTGTAAGGAAATAATGTTGACTAAGAACAAGCACTTACCTGTGATATTTTCACAAATCCATTTTTATGATACTGAAAATCTGGAAACCATTCAAGTAATGTCCACTTAGGTTTTATTAAATAGTTAGAGTGCACTCATAAAGTGGATTATTAAACAGCTAAGATAATATAACAGAAATATTTATAGTAAACATTTATAAAATCAAGAGGAAAGTAGATTGAAAATCAGTATGCTCACCATGACACTGTTTTTCTAAAATGAGTATGTACATTAAAAACAGACTAAGAGGATGCATTTTACAGCATTAATAATAGATACTGGGGGATTTCTGGGAAATGTTAAATTTTTTAGTGTGCTTTTCTGTATTGCTGTAATTTCCTCTCATGATGATGCATTTTTAAAGAAATATAAAGAGAAAACAAGTGAAAAATAAATCCTATCACAAGAGAATACTGTTTGGGTTGGAGACCATTCTGTTACTGTTGTCCTCATTATGTCATTTTTTTTTTTGTCCAGAGTTTCCTGAGCAGGCAGCTTTCTTAATAGTACGCTCACTTCATCAAACAAAGCCTTCTACTGCATCTGTGATAGGTTATCTCCCTTGACCAAACACTGTGCTTAGGTGGCCACAAGCATAAATTAGTTCACTGTCACCATGTGGCTCCTGAATTGCAGTCACTTAGCACTGTACTGAAAGAGTCCTAAGCCTTAAGTACTATGAAGAGAGTGTAAAGAGACTACTAATTATGTGGATAGAAACTTCTGCGAAGTAAATGGAAAACACTTCACGGATTTTGGAGCTTGCTTCCTTATCAGAGCAGAAGCACTTACCTAAGGAGTTTAGTGAATCTGCTTTCATGGTCAGAAAGGAGGACCGTGGAGACTGCCGGAGTGAAAGGGCAGCAGAAGGAGGCCCACCACTCGCAACAACAGCAAGGGGCTTTCTGGCCGGTCTCTGAACGGAGAATGGTCTTTATCTCTGATAGGGGAAGCTCAGTATTCAAGGCTATGTTATGAGGTCTTCAGAGTTTTGAAAGGCCATGGGATGGCCTATTTCTGAGAGTTAGAAAACACTAGGAAGCTAAGTTTCCACCTCCTGGTAGCTGACTAGCAGTAACACCTTTCTATGATGAAATACATGGGCCCCAGAGCACAGAAACACGACTGTGCTTGCTATGGGGATGGACTCTATTCCAATGTTCAGAGGGGCTTTGGCTGGAGAGATTCTGACATGTGAAAGTCATGGACTTCACAATGTGGTGGTGGTGAGAATCAAAGAAGTCATTGTTTTCAAGATATTTTAGCAACTCAATTTTACATTCTTCCATTAACTAAGACAAAGGTCAAACAAAAATGCCAAAAGCACATAGATCCAGCAAGCAGTGATAGCTTGGATGATCCTGGAGCAGTAGAAACGACCATTTATTGACTGCTCCCAATAGGATTAGACACTGTAAAAACTGAGCACATCATATACTATCTCACGTAATTCTAAACACTCCTACGAGGGAAACCCATACCATCACCATTTTATATATGAGAAAACTGCATCTTAGTAAATGCCTCAAAATTAGTAAAAAAAATCTCAATTCAGTACCATCTAAATCTGAAGCCTATACTGTCACTGAATGCAATACATGTATATATTATATAATATATACATATATATGTATATGTACATATGTACACACACACACACATATATATATATAGCAAGGCTTTTAGTTATTTCTTTTTTGCTTTTAGTGGAGAATATACTTATAGCAAAGCCATTTTGTTCCTACAGTCTCTAAAATAATTCAAACAGGATTCTATTTGCCAGTTATGTAACTATGAGCTGTATTTCCTTAATTGTTGGTTGAGCAAATGACTACCTCGTTTCCTTAGAGAGCATGTCATTACACCTTCTAAGAAAGCTGGCTAATAAGGAGTTCTGTTGAAGTCAATGGACTTCCTTCAAGGGACTCCCTAATCTGATGCCAGGAATCTGATACGACACTGGCCCACTGGCATAATTTGTTTAGCAGAACCGTCTTTGACCATGAGTGAGGAACATTGTTTTGCCCATTACCTTGTTCAAATATCTGTAGTGATGCTTTGAGAAAATAAAACAGCCTCCAAAAGAGACACGAAAAGATCTGATGTGTGAACTCTGTGTTCCTTTCACGTCAAGTTGACTCCAACAAAGCAATGATCCAACAGCTTACAATGTTCATTCCCTGCCCGTCATCTTGCAACGCTTTCCCTCTTCACCAAAAAGGAAAGAAGATGGAACTATTCTTTATTGAGCACTATTCTGTCTGCTGCTTTTCTTCAAGTTATCCTTTTATTTTGTTTTTTTAAAAAAAAGAGTTCATTTTTAAAGATTTATTGATTTATTCAAGAGGCAGAGGCACAGAGAGAGAGAGAGAGAGAGGTTTTCCATCTGCTGGTTCACTCCCCAGATGGCCGCAACTGCTGGAGCTGGGCCGATCCAAAGCCAGGTCTCCCACATGTGTGCAGGGGACCACGGACTTGGGCCATCATTCACTGCCTTCCTAGGCCATAGTAGAGAGCTGTATCAGAAGGGGAGCAGGTGGGACTCGAACCAGCACCAATATGGGATGCTGATGCCATAGGTTGAGGCTTAATCTACTACTCCACAAAGCCAGCCCTCAAAAAAGAGTTATTCATTTATTTGAAAAGCAGAGGGGACACACACACACACACACACACATACAAAGTGAGTGAGAAAGAGAGATCATCCATCCCCTGGTTCACTCCCCAAATGCCTTCAACATCAGAGCTAGGCAGGCTGAAACCAGGAGCCAGTAACTATCTGAGTTTCCCACGTGGGTGGAAAAAAACCCAACACTTGTGACTTTACCCACTGCCTTCCAGGTGTATTAGCAGGAAGTTAGATAGGAAGTATGTAGTAGCTGGGACTTGAACCAGCCACTCTGTAATGGAAAGTAGGCATTCCAAGCAGTGACTTAACCAACTGCACCACAAAGTTCACCCCTGTTTTCACTCTTTCAAGGATCCCTTTGTAGTAGATTGAGCCACTTTGATTTAATTTCTCACCTCAAACTCTTTTCAGAGTCAAAGAAATGCAGGTAGATAGATGGGAGAAATAAACAAAAGAAGAGTCAAAGGGCCTTCAGAAAGGACTTCTTTCCATTTAGGATACTCAAATTAACATCATTTAAACTAATATGAATATGCGCTTTCTCCCTGACTCTTCCATCTTTAGAGGATGAAGGCCTTATTTTTTCAGTAGCCACCCATGAGTTCTAGACCCTACTTGTGGCATAGACTGAGTCTCTTACACTGTCAACCTTAGTTTTCTCTTAGAAGAGGGTGGCCATGCAGATCTATCCCCATGGTATTTGTAGGAAACAAAATAACATCTATGCAAATGAAATGATATTGAAAAGAAAATAATGAAATGGTTCTCTCTACCCATTAGTTTTTGTACTCAATTCCTTTCTGTTGACCTTTTTCTTTTAATTTATTTTAAAGGCAGAGTTACAGATCTGTCTCTCCCTCTCTCTCTGGAAGTGAGAGAGAGAGGGAGAGGAGACAGAAAGAGAGATCTTCTATCTGCTAGTTTGCTCCCCGTATGGCTGCAAAGGCCAGGCTGCAGCCAGGAGCTAGGAGCTTCATCCCGGTCTCCCACGTGGGTGCAGGGGCCCAAGTGCTTGTGGCATCGATTGCTGCAGATAGCTGAGTGGGAATGAAACAGCTGAGGCTTGAACCAGTGCTCATATGAAATGCCAGTGTCATAGCAGCAGCTTAATCCTCTACACCAAATGCTGGTCCCTCTCTTGACTTTTGAGCATATTTAGGGCTGACAAATTCTACAAATTCTACAAATTCCTGGTACCTAGTGCTCACTTGGTTCACTATGCATGGTCTGATCACCTTGGTTACAGCAAGGAGCCCATTCATTTCCAACTTACACTCCCATTCCAGTTTTGCCACATTAGAAATTTTTTTTTCGATTTAATAATACAGTAGAGGATTTTTTTTACCATCTAATATACTTACTGCTTCATTCTCAAGGTTTATTTTTGGGGCCTACAAAGTCTGTGTTTGTTTATAAAGTAAAAAAATTTCTTGTATATTCAACTTGCTGTTCTATTTTAGAGAAATATGCATTCTGGTTGTATCCACCCTAGAATAGCCTGGGTGGGCTGCTAGTGACTCGCCCCTGGGGTGGTCCTTTCTTTTTGTCTGTGGCTATGGAAAACCTCCACTTTCTCCCACAGGACCTGTGTCCTCTTTGATGGCAGGGGACCCAAAAGGAAAGGTGTGGGAGCAGAGGTCAAGTCCCAGAGAATGAGAGAAAGCCTAGAGTGAGTCCTGGAAGTATGTGGAAGCAAATGAAGCACTGTCTTTCTCGTTGGAAAGTATTCTAATCTGAGGCAAGTGTGAAGCCACAGCCACATACCATGAAAAGTCAGGAAAAGCATCTGTGGATGTCAGAGTAGAGGCAGCCCTCATTTCCACCATATGAAACCCAAAATATCAGAGAGAAAGAGGAGTCTCCTGCTTATAAGGACTATTGAATTGAAAACTAACTGTACTATAATGTTTTGATCACATAACACACTGTAGGGCCCCCAGTAAATACATCCAAATGGTGACTTATTCAGATTTTTAAACAAGGAGTGCACTTGTCTTCAGTAACTTGAAGTCAGGGGGATTAGAATTGGAAGCTAGAGCTTCTTAGGTTATCTATGGTGTACCTAAAGTTCAAGTCATCACAAATACCAAGACAATAGGACAGCTAAGCTATTTATGAGAAATAAGAGAATCACTCATTGTCCAAGTCTGACACCATGATGGATCATGTCCTCGTGTTTTCCAGGCTGATCCAAGTAGGGCCATCAGTTCCTTCAGCAAGCCACCCAAATGAGCATTCCAGAGTTGAGAAAAGTTGCTATGATTCTGGAAGACATGTGCTGATCTTTATATGACTCTCGGGATGCTAAGAGATAAACCATGTCTTGTCTTTTTCCTCATCAAAATGATCTTTTGAAGTATTCATTTCTGTTTTTGCTGTAGAACAATAAGTACATTATATGAACAGAGACATAAAAGAAAAAGTTGGTTTCAACTCAAAAAATTTTGAGCAGTAGGATGAATAAATCTAGAGATCTAGAAATAGTATGGAGATTACAGTTAAGAAGATTGGATTGTATACTGGAAATTGAAATTGTCTCAAAGGGTATATTTTAGATGCTCTTGCCACACACACACACACACACACACACACGTATAAAGGTAACGATGTGGGATGATATGTGAATTCACTATAGAAATCATTTAACAATGTATATCATGTTCCATGCCTTAACTACTGCATGTAGTTTTGTGACTATTGTGGATGCTATTCTCGTCTACCATAAATCATAAATAGAAGGTCATCCTTCTATTCATATCTTGCAGTCTGGCCTCAGGAGAACTTTTAGCTGTATTTACTACTTATATTTGTTTTCCTGCACTTCTGGAAGAATTCGCCAGGATAGAAAAGCATATTATACTCAAACACCAAATTATGGTCACTCATTGTTGGTACTATATATCATTGGACCCTTCCTTAAAATGTGTCTTTATGGAGCAGGTTAGTGAAGCATAGAAGGCATGTCTCTTTGGATTTCATTCACACCACTCTAGGAAATCTTAGATAACCAAGCTCTCATGAAGGATGCCCCAAAAGGTAATTGTCAGGAGAGATTTATGAAGATTGTTTATGATTTGCTTGACTGAGGTTTTGGAGAGGTCTTTAAATTTAACAAGGAGTTGTGATTGCGACTCTTCCTTGAACCTTGGGGGCACTGCTCAGCATTTGTCTTCTGTTTCTGCTTAGCCAAGGTGCAGTGGGTGTGGGGGTTGGAATTCCTGCTGACCTAGGAGCATGCACAACAAGTGAGGCCGGACCAGTCCTTAGGTACCTTCTAGCCCACTCTTCAGGGACTAGGTTAGAAGGCGTCTATTTCTGAGACTACAGCGGTTAAAGACATAGCAGCATAATTGCTGGTGAACTAGACTGTCATCACTACTAACCTGAGATATTGGGAAGTGCAGACTCCTTGTAGTCACCCTTGATTCTCCAGTGCCAAAATAGAGTATGATGCGAAAACAAGCTCTCAGCATTTTTTTGAACAATAAATGATGAATATGTGAACCTATGGTTTGAATTCTGGTTTTTGCTTCAGGGGTTCTCAACAGCATAAGGTATGAAATTGCTCAGGATTTATTAGAAGAGGCATATGAGTTCCTATTTGGAAGCCTGATTATGTGGTTTATTCCACCTATTTATTAAACATAAAATTAGAGGGTCAGGCTTTGATGGAATCTTCAATCGTTTAGTGATGATATTTTAGTTCAGCTCTCTCATTTTAACCAACTGTAGCCCAGGCAAGATAAGGTCCTACTGATTATTGTTGGGTGATAAAGCCTGGGCTAGTACACCAATCCCCTGTTAGTGTCCCTTCCCCTATATTGATGCTCTGTCTTATCCTCCCAGTTTAAACCTTTTTTAGAACTTAGATCCAATTTTTTTTAAAAAGATCTATTTATTTGAAAGGTAGAGTTATATAGAGAGGGGCACACACACACACACACAGAGCGAGAGAGAGAGAGAGAGAGAAACAGAGAGACAGAAATTGTCCATCCACTGGCTTGCTCCCCAGATGGCTGCAACAGACAGGGCTGGGCCAGGTCAAAGCAAGGAGACAGGAGCTTCACCAAGGTCTCCTACATGGGTGGCAGGGGCACGATCACTTGATCCATCTTTTTCAGGTGCTTTAGTAGGGAGCTGGATCAGAAGTGGAGCAGCTGGGACTCAAACTGGCACTCATGTGAGATGTAAGTGTCATAAGCAGTAGCTTAGCCAACTGTAGCATAATGCTGGCCCCAGATCCAAGTTTTTGAATGTAAAAATTTTAGTTATTTATTAGGCCATTTTCCTTAGGCAGGCCACACAGTCTAGAATCACAAAATTTTAAATGTTGGAAGGGGCTTTAGAATTGGAGAGAGAGAGAGAGAGAGAGAGAGAGAGAGAGAGAGAGAGAGGAGGTATCATCCATGTTGTGGTTCACTCTTCCATATGGCCACAATAGCCAATGCAGTAGTAGGCTGACACCAGGAGCCAGAAACTCCATCCTGGTCTCTAATAGGGGTTGATGGGGCCCAAGCTCTTAGGCAATCTTCCGTTGCCATGCCAGGTACATCAGCAGGAAGCTGGATCAGAAGAGTAGCCAGGACACAAACAAACATTCTGAAACAGGATGCGGACCTCTCAAATGGCTTCAGTGGCTGCGCCACAACACTGTCCTGAAGATTTAGTTTTTAACTGACCCAGAACTCAGCAAGAAGCATCAGTAAGGCAAACAAATTAATGTAATTTTTCAAAAATTTAGATTCTCACCAGCACTACATTTTTAAAATAGTTATTTGTTCATTTTCATCTACCCAAAAGGCAGAGCAACAGAGAGAGAGAGAGAGGGAGAGAGAGAGAGAGAGAATTTTCTATCTGCCAGTTCATTCTGCCAAATGGCAGCAATAGCAATAGCCTGGATTGCATCAGGCCAAAGCCAGGAGCCAGGAACTCCATTCAGGTGGCCCATGTGGGTAGTGGGGCACAGACACTTTACCCATCATCTCCTGCCTCCCTGGATCACATTAGCCAGGAGGTGGACTGGAAGCTGAGTAGCTGGAGTTTGAACCAGCACTCAGATATGGGACACAGGCATCCCAAGCAGGGCTTAACCTGTGTGCCATAAGACCTGCCCCTTGATGCTACTTTAAACTTTCTGAACGAAAATCTAGAACACACAAAAAGGGAAGTAATAATTCTATTGCGGGCCGGTGCTGTGGCTCAATAGGCTAATCCTCCGCCTTGCGGCGCCGGCACACCAGGTTCTAGTCCCGGTCGGGGTGCCGGATTCTGTCCTGGTTGCCCCTCTTTCAGGCCAGCTCTCTGCTGTGGCCCAGGAAGGCAGTGGAGGATGGCCCAAGTGCTTGGGCCCTGCACCTGCATGGGATATCAGGAAAAGCACCGGGCTCCTGGCTTCGGATCAGCGTGATGCGCCGGCTGCAGCGCACTGGCCACAGCGGCCATTGGAGGGTGAACCAACGGCAAAAAGGAAGACCTTTCTCTCTGTCTCGCTCTCTCACTGTCCACTCTGCCTGTCAAAAATTTAAAAAAAAATAATTCTATTGCATTCTCCATCTCTCCGATCATATCTAAAATTAAATTGGGACATGGATAAGTTGGAAGAGAGCCAGAGAAGAGCAACCAACACAGGGGTGGTTCTGGAAACCATGTCTTTTAAGAATAATTCGAAGAATGCTTTGTGTGGAGAAGAGAATGAAAACTGTGCAGACTTAGGATTGCCACAAATATGTACTCAATTCGTTTATTCATATAGTTTAGATGTCAGCAATTGTTGCATTAATATTGATGGCAGAGTTTATTTTACTTTTTTAAAGGGAAGAATTTTACATCAACTAGATCTGTTAAAAAATAAGGTACTGAGTTTCTCCATTCTGGAGGAATTCTACCAGGACATTTGCACAGGAAATCCTTCCCTGGGACGGAGTGTTGGACTACTGGTCTTCCAGAGGTGGGTACTGTAGTGCAGCAGGTTAGGTTGCCCATTGGAATGCCTGCATCCTGTATCAGAGTGCCAATTTGAGTTCCAGTTACTCTGCTTCTGATCCAGCTCCATGCTGCTGCCTGGGAAGCAGCTCAGGTACTTGAGTCCCCCCCACTCACATGGAAGACCCACAGGGAGTTCCCATATCATGGATCCAGCCTAAGGTAGTCCCAGCTGTTGTGGCTATTTGGGGAGTGAACCAGCAGATGAAAGACCTCTCTCTGTCTCTCTCTGTCTCTGTCTCCCTCTCTTTCTGTCATTCTGTCCCTCAAATAAATAAAATAATTAAATATTTTAAAAAAAGCAATACTAATTTTTTCACTCAAACTTTTATGATGCCATAACAAATAAAGCCAAAATTTCAGTGATTTAATACAACAAAAGCTCATATTGCTTAGCAATTAGGTTATGAGAGAGGGGCTTGCTCATGTTACCCATTTAAAGACACAGATAGATGGGAGATTTGGAAGTTTCCATTACCACTGAGGCAGGAA
This sequence comes from Oryctolagus cuniculus, assembly GCF_964237555.1. Classification (NCBI taxonomy): domain Eukaryota; kingdom Metazoa; phylum Chordata; class Mammalia; order Lagomorpha; family Leporidae; genus Oryctolagus; species Oryctolagus cuniculus. The sequence goes on along the minus strand of NC_091435.1, from coordinate 67,829,399 downwards.
AAAAAAGGACAGGGAAAATCACACACTTTGCATGACACCTCTGGTATTTTTTTGTTCAAAGAAAATCATAAGACTATATCCCACTTCAAAGGGAGAAAAGGTTTGCGGTCTTACAATCATCCCAGAGAAAGCGCAGTGATTTTTTAAGACAGTTCTAATCACTACACACTGTCAGTTTCTACTTCCATTATTTCTGATTTTTCTAAATCAACATGTATAATATTTGATTAACACAATTGCTCTTCAGACATATGCCCTTAATCACGAGTTTGTGGACTATTGGCTAATAGATTTATTACTTCTTAAGATATTTCTCAATCTTAAGCTTGATTCTATTAGTGAACATATTTTCCCTCTCAGTGTAGTGCTCTTGGCAGTCTTGAAAAATGTCATCTAAATCATCATCAACATGACATCAGGCAGAGTAAGCATTCTAAAATGCTGCAGAGACTGTTCTTCCCAATAGGCATGCATCTACCACACAACTGCCTTAATATGCTGTTGAATTGACTCTGACTTCGTTCAAGTGTGTTCTCCTGTAGTCCTCACCTTACTCCAGTTTGTAATGATGGCAAACTTTGCCAAGAGCTGTACTGAAAATGAAATCCTCTCCAGTATTCATCTGATTTAGGGTTTTAGGTTTCACATAACTTGGTCTTAAACAAGCTCCTTTGGGATCAAGGAGATCTTTTCTGATCCAAAGTCTACATATTGACTATTTATTTTTCAATTCTAGAATCTGGCTAATTATCAACAGCAAGTGACTCAGCTCAGAATCAGAACCCTTGTTCTGTCTCTGGAGTGCAGGTTCATATATAGTCATGTGTGTTTCTCTCCAATATGTTCCTTTCCCTGGAAGTTTCCTGATAGATCTGCAAGTTCATTTCTGAATAACCTGGACCTGGGGACTTGCACGCACCTGAGGAAGTGTTCTTTCTTATCTCCTTACCTTGCACATGTTTTGGTTTCTTCCTAGCAATGTCTTTTTAAGTCTGTCATTTTAAATAGCCCTTGCATCCATGTAGGGGATTCGGAGGAAGCTCCTGGCTCCTGGCTTTGGGTCAGCACAGCTCTGGCCATTGAGGCCGTCTGGGGAGTGAACCAGTAGATGGAAGACCTCTCTCTCTGTCTCTACCTCTCTCTGTAACTCCGTCTTTCAAATAAATAAAATAAATCTTTTTCTTTAAAAAAAGAGTTCTTTACTATTAACAAAAATAGAAGTAAATTCCAAAGCAAAATGAATATTTTGGACATAAATTGCCAGTTGTGACTACCCATTTCAGAAGGAAGAATTACTAAGATAATTGAGTGTTGTTTCTTCTACTATTGCCCAACAGAGTATTTGCATGTATTCATCCAAGGGCTCCAGGAATCTCCTTCTGAACAGTAACGATTTCTCCCACGACCTTGATCTGCAGACACAGACCTCAGAACTCCTGCAAGCCATTTCTAGAAATAAATATAGGAACCAGAATTCTCCAAGATTTGAAGTACAGACAGCTGTGGAATTTTAGGAAATGTCCTAGAATAGCAACCGAGGACAGAGGAGGGGCAAGCAGATTGGAACTAACAAGAAAAATAAAAAAATACCTTGGAAGTAAGGCAAAATTACATGTGACAGAACATTAATACATAAAAACTAATTCAAGCTATGCAATAACATGCAAATACATATAGCCAAAAACAAGATGACACTATATATAAGAATATTTCAAAGCTTCTTTTCTCTTTGAGTAGACGGACAACAAAAACAATGCTGTGTTTATCATCTCCTATGCTAAGCACTTGTTCAAAATGGTGAGGAATGTAGAGAAGGTTATTGTCCTCATGGAGCTGAAAGTCAGACAATCCCTAGGCAGATGAGTGGTAAGTACCATGTTGAGATCAGTAGTTACTTGGTGTTACAGGGAGAAGCTCTAGAAGGAGTCTCATCTAATTTAAAGGCAAGTAGCAAGTGCCAGAAAAGTCCATCTGGCATAAATAATGTTTGAACTGAAATCAAAAGACAAATAAGAATTTGCCAAACTTAACTGGAGAATGGAGGTTTTCTAGTCTGAGAGGATAATATCAACAAAAACACAACAAATCAATAAACTATAAATTCTCAAGCTTGAAGTGTTAAGCTCAAGTGGTCCATGTTTCTGGCAGGTGAGCTTCCCTTAATTTTGCATTTGTAATTGGAGAAACTGGTTTACATAGTTACCAGGAACTTTCCAAGCCTGGTCATTAACTCAGAGTAGGCTGTTCCACATAGGATGAAGGTTGTTTTCAGTAGAGACCTGAATATTTGATGCTGACTTTAAGGGCAATAGCTACCCATCTCCACATTCTATTACTATTTTTGTCAGTTGGATATTTGGCTTCACAGTTAGTCTTTCTCTTAGACACTCTGTCCTCAAATTGTGACCCTGGACATGGTTACTGCTCTAGGCCTGAGATACCAAATGTGCAAAAAAATTTTTGGCTCAGGGAGATAAAAGTATACCCATCTTTCCCTGCTTGATAAAATTCAAAATGGGCAGGTTGTACCATGGCCCTTTGACAGAGGTTGTTTGATGAGGGAAGCAATACTCCTTGTGACTAAAGCTGCTGTCTCATGCATCCCGTAGGGCTACATTTCATTTGCCCTAAAAGGAGTGTTGGAACCACTTGAGAAAAGCTTGCAGAGTTGTCTGGATTCCTTTCTAGATTAAAAACAACCTCTCCTCCGACAAAAACTATATTCACAGTGCTTAAGAACTTGAGAATGGAGAGCGTGGTGGGGAAAGGAATGCAACCGCCTAGCAGAAGGCGGAACAAACAATTGTTGCTTTTAAATTGAATTCTGTTTGAAAAGCTAATGATCATTTCTACCATGTACATGAGGCTGATCTTTTTGTGAGCATTCACAAAAGAGAGATTCAGTTGTGAGTTGACAAGAATATTTAGAAGGTAGAAACAGAGACAGACACTTGGCACAGTGGTTGAGATATTGCTTGAGATATCCACATTCCATGTCGGAATGCCTGGGTTCAAGTCCTAGCTCCATTCCTGAATTCAGTTTTCTGCTAGTGTGCACCCTGAGAGGCAGTAGGTGATGGTTCAAGTAGTTGGGTCTGTGCCATTATGTGGGAGACCCAGATTGAATTCTGGCTCCTGCCTTTGACTTGGTTCAGCCCTGGGCTGTTATAGGTGTTCTGGAGAGTGAACCAATGGATGAGAGTCTCTCTCTCTCTCTCTCTCTCTCTCTCTCTCTCTCTCTCTCCTGCTGTTTGTGTGATTGCCTTTCAAATACTTAAATAAATAAAAGGAAATGAGACAGAAATCATCCTTCAAGAATAAGGTTCGTGCGGTACAGCCTTTATTATTGGGAAGATGTTGGTATTGGGGCAAAACATGAATATTTCAAACTTCACCTACAATGCAGCCTCAAAAGAACTCTTGATACAGAATTTGGGAAGAAGGGAGAGGGACAGAGAAGGAGAGGACACGTGGATGGGAACTGTGGGAAGAGTTTTCTTGGGGATATAAAAATAGGTTTGTGAGCAGCTCTACGGTTTAAGGAATTCAAGTGGAGAAAGTCAAGGAGACTTTAAAGGAATAATTACCATGGTCAATAGATCACCTTCATAGTTCTTCAGAAATAAGTAAGCAAGTTTTATTTTCAATATTTTGTAGATTTTTGAGATGTGTGGTATCACTCTACAAATGGGCCATAAGGATGTCAGGTTGAAGCATAAAAGCTGAAAAATTACTTCAGGAAAAATTCCACAGATTTTGGTGTTGAGGGACCTAATGCTAATCAAAAAGATTCTAAGTAACCACTCAAATCACACAGATCTATAAACAAAGGATGGCCTTCACTCACTGGGTACTTCCTAAGCTTCTGCTGTATGAGATGTACAACTCCAAATTCACTGTGCTCTGAAGGAAGAGACAAGCTACTGGGGAAGACACAGAAAATCCTTGATTAAGGCCCAATTAATGTTCTCACATATACTACTAAGATTCCTTAGGAGATTTGGTCTCTTTTGATCCTGATGTTATTGGTGGGTGAGTGTTTGGGCTTATTCACGTGGCCTTCTAAGCCATAAGTCTGCCATACCTCGTTATGATTTTAACTAAAGAGGCTCTAAGAGCTGAGCATTCTGGACAACATGAGTTGGAACTGCACTTGCACTGTTTCATTATGACTCTCTTCAACATGATTCTAAAACACTATGCTTTAGGACTAAGTACACTGATAAACATTCTAATAATGTATAACCTGAGGTCAACATCTGAGAAGTTACTGTGATAAACATCTGGCTTATGCATAAACTTTTGGTCCACATTTTATGACCTAGACACGTGTCAGAGTCTCTGAATTCTGTCCCTTTATAGCACAAGAGGTGGGATGATAAAAAGCCAAACGTTGGGATGCATGACTCAAACTTTCATTGACCACAGCTGGTTGGGCTACTTAACCTGAAAATTTCAATATATAAGATGCACAGGGACCTATATAATTAGGGCAAAAAGAGGATCTGGGTAAAATTCCTCTATAGAATATAGATATTGGGGGGTCTGCCTTGTGGTGCAGTGGATTAAGCTGCTGCCTGCCATGCTGGCACCTATATGGGCTCTGGTTTCAGTCCCGGTTACTCCACTTCCATCCTGGCTCCCTGCTAATGCGCCCGGGAAAGCAGCAGAGGATGGCCCAAGTACTTGGGTCCTTAAACATGTCTGAGAGATCTGGATGGAGTTCCAGGCTCCTGACTTCAGCCTAGCCTATCCCAGCTATTCCGACCAATGTGGCCTTTTGGGTAGTAGACCAGCAGATGCACAATCTTTCTCTCTGTATCTTTCTCTTTCTCACTGTAATTCTCCTTTTCAAATAAATAAAATAAATTATTATATATATATGGAACCTGAAAGGTTGTAGGTAAGTAAACAGTAAAAACTGAAGCAAAAATGTCATTTTACAGAACAGTGGTTCTCAAAGTGTGGTCTCTGGACAAGCAGCAGTGGGCATCACCTGGGAACCTCTTAACGCTTCCCTGACCCACTGAACAGCAAACTGCGAGCTATGGCCCTGTGATCCAACGTTCCCAAATCCTCCAGGCAATTTGGATGCTGCTACAATTTTGAGAAATGCTATTGTAAAAGTAGCCAAGAGAGGCGTCCGGAGTGATCTAAAAGGCAATAACTAAGCTAAAGTGAGTAGGTAGGTAGAGGCAAATGGATTATATGACAGAAGAAATCTGGTGAGAAATAGGATCTCCATCAGCGCCTCAGCCTCCATTTCTGCCCAGCTACGCCCACACAGTAACTGTCATGCTTTCCTTGAGGATATGGAGTCGGTACTGGTTCCTTAGGATCAAATTAGCTTGACTTGAGCCCTGGGTAGTGAGTTGGAATGTTCCATACAAGGTACTCTAAGGTTGTGGACAGCATAACGAGAGCTGAAGCACTCTTCATATGAGAGCATGGGTTGCCTACAAAGTTCACTGACTTGATGGTCTAGTGCAATGTTCAAGGAAGGGCAATTAGAGCCCTGAACTGGGGGTGGGGAACATGGTCATCTTACATATTTTTTGTAATTTTTTAAAATATTTTTTATTTTTAAATTTTTATTATTTTTTTATTTGACAGAGTTTTAGACAGTGATAGAGAGAGATAGAGAAAGGTCTTCCTTCTGTTGGTTCACCCCCCTAAATGGCCGCTACTGCTGGCGCTGTGCTGATGTGAAGCCAGGAGCCAGGCGCTTCCTCCTGTCTCCCATGTGGGTGCAGGGGCCCAAGCACTTGGGCCATCCTCCATTGCCTTCCTGGGCCACAGCAGAGAGCTGGACTGGAAGAGGAGCAACCGGGACAGAACCCGGCACCTATATAGGATGCCAGTGCCACAGGCGGAGGATTAACCAAGTGAGCTACGGCGCCGGCCCCCATATTTTTTGTAATTCTTAATGCATCTTAACAAGGTAGATTTATAATAGTATCTGTATTAACTCCCTAGTGCTCTGTAACAAAGTGCCACAAATTGAGTGGTGTAAACACCAGAAATACACTTTCTCACAGTTCTGGAGGCTAGAAACCTGACACTAAGATGTTGACTCAATTGCTTCTTCTGAGGCCTGGAAGGAAGGATCTCTTCCATGCTTCTCTCCTTGCCTTACAGATGTTCATTTTCATGTCCACATGGCGTCCTCCATGTATGCTTGCCTGTGTCTCGGTTTCCCTTTCCATAAGGAAATCAGTCAGTGTGGATTAGACCCACCCAAAATGACCTTATTTTAGCTTGATTGCCTTTGTAAAGACCCTTCCTCCAAATAAAGTCGCATTTTCTAACCAAAGGACATTTAGTGCACTATCATAAATCAGATTTGATGTCCTGGGGTTTAGGGTTCTTCTTCATTTATTTATTTTGACAGGCAGAGCTAGACAGCGAGAGAGAGAGAAAGAGACAGAAAGATCTTCCTTTTCCGTTGGTTCACCCTCCAAATGGCCGCTATGCTCGGTGCTTCCTCCTGGTCTCCCATGCAGGTGTAGGGCCCAAGCACTTGGGCCATCCTCCACTGCCTTCCTGGGCCACAGCAGAGAGCTGGACTGGAAGAGGAGCAACCGGGACAGAACCCGGCGCCCCAACAGGGACTAGAACCCTGGGGTGCTGGCGATGCAGGTGGAGGATTAGCCTATTGAGCCGCGGCACCAGCCCCCTTTTTTTTTTTAAAGATTTATTTACTTATTCCAAAGGCAGAGTGATGGAGAGAGAGGAAGAGTGGGGAGGGGAGAGAGAGAGAGAAAGAGAGAGAGGTTAGCCTACCATCTGCTGGTTCACTTCCCAGTGCTTTCAACAAGCAGGGCCGGACCATGAGGAAGACAGGAGCCAGGAACTCCATCTGGATCTTCCAGGTGAGTGGCAGGGCCATCATCCATTGCTATCCCATGTGCATTAGCAGGCATCTGGATTAGAAGTAGAGCAGCCAGGACTTGCACTGGCACTCCAATATTCTAATGAGATGGGGACATCCCAATTGGCAGCCTACCCCAGTGCACCTCAACATTGGCTCCTCATACCAGCACTTCTGGGGATCAATTGAACCCATAACAGGATCCCCAATTTCAAAACGAGAACCCTTAGAGAGGTTATATGACAGCCCAAAGTGTTTAGGTTGGTTGTGTGATAGGTTGTAAACCCAGAGCTCACCACAAGATTCGGTTTCTTTGTAGGCTGGGGTTTGTGAAGTGGTCTAGACCTGCCAAGAGCCAGTCCATTTAGCAGGGAAGAGGGAGGGCGAAGATTTAAAAGAAAGCATAACTTTATGTTGGGGTAGAACATGTGTTTCACGTCTAAAACTAGTTGAAGAATTCAGCACCCATGAGTTCTGTCCAGTAGAATAGTGCCCCATGTTTTCTTTGAAGAGGGATCAGATGAAATTCAGCTCATGTGATAGGACTGCTAATTGTTTTCTATTGTGTTGAACAGATGGCATCAAGCAACAAGTTGAGGATGCAACATACAGGGTTACCACAAGCCAGCATCTTTGGAAGAAAAATATGTGGCACATAATTGAAGGAAATCACAAAAAGATGAGCAGAGAATGAAAAGACCATTTCTAGTAATCTGGAACCAAAATGCTTTCATCCCTCTTATTCTTCAAAACAGTCAGATTTTGAGAGAGGACTGATTGGATTTGTAACACTGGCTAAAAAGAAATACCATAAATTCTGGGCCTAAATTTTAGAGCTGGGTATTAACTTCAAGTTATAGTCTACATATTTTGGCTTGTCTTATAAAAGAAAGAAAGAAAACATATTACTTATTTTGGAAATAATAATGATTAAAATTTATAAAAATATTTGAGAGAGAGAGAGCGAGCTCCCATCTGTTTGTTCACTTCTCATAGCTGAAGCTGGAATCAGGATCTCAGGCCGAGTCAGTCACATGTGTGGCAGGACATACCACTGCCTCCCAGGGTCTGTCTTAGCAGGAGCTGCAGCCAAGTGTTAAATCCAGACGTTTCAACACAGGGCATGAGCATCTTCACCACTAGGCCAAAGTCCTACTCCTGGTTCAATTTTAATAACTACCATTGTATAATGGAGATGGAATGTCCATCCCATTAGTAAAGACACAAGTGACACTTTAAGAGAAAAATGTGCATTTTACCTGGTCCTTGAAAACATGCTCTGTTGCTTCCTAACATTTCTAGGTTGAGAATACAGAAACACATTCTGTCCAAAGGAGGCATAGGCTAAAGACATTCAAGTGTATTGCTGTGGCCCCTAGTCATTTACTATTTATTTCATAGTGACAACCCACTTTCTTCAGAGAAGACTTATTTTCTTAGAACTTCCTGTGGCAAAGCCCTTCGTCTTCCTGTGTCATTACACATGACTGGCTTTTACCTTACCATTGCAGCTATTTTTTAAAAGATTTACTTATTTGAAAGTCAGACTTGAGAGAGAGAGAGAGAGAGAGGGAGAGAGAGAACTTTCATCTGCTAGTTCACTCCCCAAATGGTTGCAAGAGCTAGAGCTGAGCCAGGCCAAACCCATGAGCTAGGAGCTTCATCTGCATCTCCCATGTGGGTGAAGAGGCCCAAGGACTTATGCCACTTTCTGCTGCTTTCCCAGGTGTGTTAGCAGGGAACTGGATCAGAAGCAGAGCAGCTAGGATTCAAACCGGTGTCCACATGGGATGCTGGCACTACAGACAGTGGCTTAACAGCTGTGCTACAGCACTGGCCCGGGCTGTTCTTTTCTATGATGCTTGTTGGCCTTTCTTCCTTTGGATTTTTAACCATATATATTTTCCAAATTGTCTTAGCTCATCTTGAATGTAAACTGCTTAGAGATCAGAATCTACTATTTCCTAGTGAATACACTTAAATGTCATTAAATTTAGCATCCTTTACACAGAATGTATTTCTATTCAATCAAGAAATATTAGGCAGCAAAAGGCATAATAGTTATCATTGGTTTTAGGACCAACTGCCAAACCAAAGGGAATGCACTTTAGTAAATTATCTTACGACTAAGAAAAGGTGACGGTTATTTGCAGAATCAAGGTGGACTGTAACTCCTTCATACATTCCTGCAGGTTTAGCTTCTTTGAGTTCTGCATTTAGTTGTTTAAATCATTACAAGTCCCTTCCTTCACATTTTCCACTTTCCTAGGATAAGGTGCAATTGATTTAGTATTTTGGCAGGAAACCATTCACCCTCGGTAAGCTGCATTTGCCAGGGTACTGATGAGAGACTCTAACTGGATCAATTTGGAGTGTGAGGTATAATTGTAGGAATGTGCACTAGGATAGCAAATTTATATTTGATTTATAAGATAGGCACCAAATTCCATGAGTCAGAAATACTTTGGAAAGATGTTACAAGAATAGAAAGAAATTTCACATATTAAAATAGCACCTTATAGGCTGGTGCCGCGGCTCACTAGGCTAATCCTCCACCTTGCGGCGCCGGCACACCGGGTTCTAGTCCCGGTCGGGGCACCGGATTCTGTCCCGGTTGCCCCTCTTCCAGGCCAGCTCTCTGCTGTGGCCAGGGAGTGCAGTGGAGGATGGCCCAAGTACTTGGGCCCTGCACCCCATGGGAGACCAGAAGTACCTGGCTCCTGCCATCGGATCAGCGCGATGTGCTGGCCGCAGGGCGCCAGCCGTGACGGCCATTGGAGGGTAAACCAACGGCAAAGGAAGACCTTTCTCTCTGTCTCTCTTTCACTGTCCACTCTGCCTGTCAAAATAAATAAATAAATAAAAATAAATAAATAAATAAAATAGCACCTTATATACAATTCTGAAGAATGGATTTTGTTTTTTTTAAGATTTATTTATTTGAAAGGCAGATATACTTAAAGATAAGGGGAGAGAGATAAAGAGAGAGAGAGGGAGGGAGGGGAAGAGAGAGAGAAGAAGGAAGGGAGGGGGAGAGAGAGAGGGAAGGAGGGAGAGGGAGAGAGAGAGATCTTCCATCCTTTGGATCACTCCCCAGATAGCTTCAATGACCAGGACTGGGCCAGGACAAAGCCAGGATCCAGGAGCTTCTTCTGGTCTCCCACTTGTTGACAGTGTGGGGAGCAACCCGGACTGGACTGAGTTACTGGAATTAAGACTTATTCTATGCATCTGCTCTCCCACAATATGGCACTGGGAGAGGAGGCAACAGCTTCTACCCAGCTGCCTCTCACCAACTTGACAAGCTGCAGGACCTGCTCCTGATTGGAGGAGAGCAGCGTACTCGGCGTGTGGGCAGCCAAGTTGGGATTGGCGGAGGAGGACTATAAAGGAGGAGAGAGACGGCATGCACCAGGAACATCTAAGGGGAACATCTGAAGGAACGCCTGTGCAGCCCCCGAGAGAGCCGGCCGGCGGTGTGCCGCTCCCCTGCGGAAGTGGGGAATGCGGCCAGGGGGAACTGCCCTTCCACGGAGGTGGAAGGGTCGGCAGCCAACCCGGGAGGAACCAGCAGCAAACCCGGGGAGGGCCGAGCAGACGAAAGAACAGCGCAGGGTCCTGTGTCGTTCCTCCACGAAGAGGGGGAGCGACATAATGGTGCCGCGACTCGGATATGAAGCCTAGGCAGGGTTTAGTGTTGCTCCTCCACGAAGAGGGGGAGCGACATAATGGTGCCGTGACTCGGATATGAAGCCTAGGCAGGGTTTAGTGTCGTTCCTCCATGAAGAGGGGGAGTGACAGACAGGAGCCCAAGTACTTAGGCCATCTTCCTCTGGTTTCCTGGGCACATTTAGCAGGGAGCTGGTTTGGAAAGGGACTTGAACCAGTGCCCATATGGGATGGTGGCACAGCAGACAGAGGCTTAACTCACGTTGGTCCGTGGGTTTTTGTTTTCTATCATCCTTCTTTCTCTATTCCCCTTACTCCTTCCTAGTCCCACTTAACTGACAAAGACAGACAACGGGGCTCAACAAGAAGTGGATTCTTCCCAGGTCCCTGTAGATAATTCCCCTAGAGGTGCATCTTTAAATACGATCTATTCTTCAAGGATGCTTTCCCAAATAGCTTTTGCTAGTGGTTGTTATTCTAGTTATTCCCAAGGGTCAACTATGGAAACTCTTGTCTTTGGCATTGCTGTGGGAAGCTCAATATCTCTGAGAAAAAGTTTATACCAGCACCTCTCAGAATCCCTCTGGGCAATTTTATAGCAAAACGACGAGACAAAATTTAAGAACTTATTTGAGAAGTGAATGCTCATTTCTTAAATTCAGTATAATTTCTGGGCCTACACTAATTTAGCAATAAGATATAAATGTGCTCCCAAATGTGCAGTTATAGGAAAATATAAAAATTCTGCAAATCTATTTACCAGGGAAAAGCATATTTAAAATAATTATTCTCTAAGTCAAATTTCAAGCCAAATTTTCATTATCTCCAATTTTATGGTTACATCTCTTGATTTTTTTTTTGATTTACTTTCTTTTTTTATTTCACCTCCAGAATAAACCAGATTCCATGCATATGAATTCAATGACATCACAAAAACATACAATTATAAGAAAGTCTGGAAGGGGCTGCCAAAAATCTGAATAAACCACCATCTAATTATTTCCAAACTCTTTTCTAGGCTTGCTTTTCTGCCAGCAGAGTGCTCTGGGCCACCCCCAGTCCAGCATCGCACCTGCGGCACACATGCCCTGCATCCTTGACTTCTTAGTGTCTCCACGTATCAGCTGCCTGCCCTTCCATGTATTTTCTGCCATGGTTACTCACCATTTTAATCCATGGGAGAAATTGGCTCAACTGAATACATTAGATTTCTTTGCTTGAGGTTTGTTTTCTGAGGGTGTGGACCAACCATGCATCTATTAAGATGACAGCCAAGTCATCGCCCTTTGATCTCGCTGAGCCCTAGTTCCATCAATAAATGATAATGATGATGATGACAACAGCAATGTGTTTCACCCATAAGGTTGTTGAGAAGATCACAGGAGATAGCGCTAAAGCCTCGGAACAGAACTCTACCATCAAATCTGTGCTTAGTAATTGACAGCTATGATTTTTATCATTACTTTTGGGAATTATTTTGATAAAACCCTCATTTTTTTATATTACCTTATACTATTAAATAGAATTCTCCATGGGGTCCCCTGTTTCTTTCACTCATGCCCTGTGGCACAAGGCTCACAGGCCACGCAGGCAGAATCTGCCCCATCCAGAGGATTTTCTTGTGTCCTAGCCATTGTGCTTGGTGTCTCAACAGCACAGGGGGATGCTGACTGGGGAATGAAACCACACCCGAGCTGTGGACTTGATAAAAGAGCTGGATCATGAAAATATTTCTCTTAGGGCTAGGTTTGGCAAAACCCACTGTTTAAATTAAAAACACCATGAATTTGGGGCCTAGTAAATTGACAGTGTTCTTTGAAATCAAAAGAAGTTAACATGACAAAGAATGTGCCAGAGCTAGGATACACACATGACTGAAATGATTTCAATTCAGCTTTTTTTCAGCACTTTTTTAGAAAGATGAAAACAGACTAAAGCCCGTGAAAACCACCCAAGCCCCAGAAGCAGTGCCCTTTCCCAGCCCTTCCATCTCCTCTCACATTTCTCGTCCTGGCAGTTCTTCAGTCGGCCCGTCTAAAATCAGATGTGCCAAGCCACTTCATGCTTGCATCCCCAGTATTTCGCTGTTTGACCTCCATCCGTTTCTGGGAGATAGAATATTCAAGAGCCCAAGGATGTGTGCTCAAACTTGGTTCTTATTTTTCTACTTATCAGTTTCCTAAACCACTGGGCTCTCCCTGAAGGGTCATTACTTGGAGGACGACTCCACAGCAGGTTTGGAGAAACTCCTGCAGTGGGTGCCTTCCTTCAGCACCTCTGTCACTCACATGTCTGCTTCCTCCCTTGCTGAGTGCTCTGAGAGCACTTGGCAGAGGGGAAGAGAGGGGAGAGTGCAACAACATGAGAGCCCTCCCAGCTGCTGTCTCCTCCCTGTAGTCCCTTTGCAGGAGGAGCATCAGTACGCAGAGGGCCACAAACTTGGGACTGAGAGGTATTCCTAGAACTCGGTTAAGTGGAGAGGATACCTTAGTCATGAATATATATCATCAAAGTGCCATTTGCAAATTTCTCTCCAATTAGGTCAGTTTGGTTCCTTCTGGTATACCCCCAGTTAGGGCAGCTTTGAGGGTGAGGGCTGGGAAGAGAATGCATAAACAAGTTTCTAACTCAGGAAATCATGCGGCAAGCTTTGAGAAGAAGCTCTATTGTTTGAGCATGTTAGCAATAAAGCTAAAGATTCTACCAAGCCTACCCTTATATTAACCCTGTGTTATAATAAATCTTGATAGTTTACTGAGGACAAGCCTTTACTCTTTGCTTGCTAGGTTCCTGATGAATAAAGCAGCTATGTTTATCTACTTAATCAGCAAAAGTTTATGAAGTGCCTATTCAGTACAGCACTCTGCCAGATAAGAGATATATAAAGGCATAAAGATGATAAGCCACTGTCTGCTCGTAAGAGGCATTCTGGTAAATGGATCTCAGTAATCCACCGGACAGATGATATGCATAGTGCTGTAGAAACACCTTTTGCCAGATAGAGTAGGAGTCAAGAAGGACTCTTGGAAATCCAACTTTCTCTAAGGCTGAGATGACAACCACTGATTTTATTAGTCCTCAAGGGCCTCCAAGTCCATGTCCTTGCTGTCCTCTCATACATTTGGGTCATGCAGTGGCTTTCATACTGCAGTATGCATCACAGGTTTCTGGGAAACTTGCTTAAAATAAGATTCATGAGTCCGCATTCCAAAAACTTCTGATTCTGTTGGTTTGGAACAGAGCCTGGGAAACCTTGTTCATTTTTAAGATTCAGGTGATTCTGCAAAAAGTGAATCTAAGTGTTGTCAGCATGGACATTCTTGCCTATCTTTCTCAGGTCTGGTCTCAGACCTTTACAAGTTCAGTCTTCGTAGATTCCTACTTTTCCCTATCCGTTTACTGAAGCTGTTTGCTTTTGTGCTTCAATGCAAGAAAGATATGCAGGGAGTCAGAAGCATGTGATTGGAACATGAGTGGGAGTGGATGTGGAGGGATCTTGGCTTCCACTAAGAACCCTCTCCTTTCTGTAGAGGAAGTCCAGACTGCATTCCTCGCACACCCCAGCCCTCTTTCAGGATGCAGGAGGTGGGGTCTCTGGAGAAAGTATGCGGGGGGGGGGGGGGGGGGCTCTGCGAGGCGTTGGCTTCATGAAATCCTGTCTTTCCCCAAGGCTCATGGATATACCAGGCAAACCCATAAGCTCTTGGGGTATGTGAGCCCTTTGGTGAAGAAAGCAACCTTGGGGGACTGGCACCTGTGATGTCGGCACCCTACATGGGCTGTCCCTGCTGCTCTACTTGCAATCTAGCTCCCTGCTAATGCACCCGGGAAAGCAGCAGAAGATGGTCCAAGTGCTTGGGCCCCTGCCACCTATGCGGGAGACCCAGATGGAGTTCCAGGCTCCTGGCTTCAATTTGGCACACTTTGGCCACTGTGGACATTTTTGGAGTGAACCAGAGGGTGGAAGATCTCTCCTTCTGTTTTTTTCTCTCTCTAACTCTGCCTTTCAAAATTTAAATAAATCCTTTTTTAAAAAAGTCAACTTTGGATATTCTCTTGTGGCAACTGTTTCCTGTTAACTTGAACTGAGAAAAATGCTAAGAAAAACCCTGAATCCTGGCACAAACTACTCTACAAAAAGTGTGTCATTCCCAGTGTCTACTCAACAAGGTGAGTCTAGGCATTTCTCAGCCCATAAACCAGATAGCAGACAGAGATTTAAAAAACTCTCCAGCTTTGGCGATCAACCCAAACGGAAACTGGCAGCCTTACTCACTACTATTGCCTTTTATAGATTCTCTTCTTCCTTCTTCTCCCCTGTTACTTACCCACACTTTGTGAAAACAAAAACAAAAACAAAAACAAAAACAAAAAAACTCTTTATTATTATAGAAAGTTTAAAAATAATTTATTTTATGAATAAATCAGGAATATAAAATTAAATCCTTTTGAAAATACCAACTTACAGAAATTTTCCAATACCATGTTGGAAAAGACTCTCCTTTGAGTCCTCTCTGTTTGGATAAGGAAAAGATCATAGATTTTAATCCATTTTAAGTATACTGCTTGTTCCTGGATACAGGAATGGATCACTGAGTACGAGAGAAGCGAGGAATTCCGTAATGATAGCAGCCTTCCATTTCAGTACCATAGTTATCTTTTGAGAGTGATGAAACCTATTCTATACCAAATTCACAGGGTTATTGGTAAAAATACAAAAAGAAAAAATCTAACAAGAAAAAATTGACTTAAATTTAAAAAAAATGTCATTAATCACTATGTCTGAGGCAGGTGACACCAAACAGGCATGCCAAGGAAGACTGCCTTTGATTAGGAAATGACTTTCAAGAAGAAGCATTTGCTTTTCTATTGGTGCATGAATAGTGTGGGATCTGTAAATGTGACTTTGTTTGGGAATAGGGTCTTTGCAGATGATCAGATAAAAATGCAGCCATGAGTTGGGTCCTCATCCAGTTCATCTGGTGTCCTTATAAAAATGGGAAATTCGAGCTTCGAGACAAGCCTGCACACAAGAGACAAAGGCTGCTGCGCAAGCCAAGAAGTCGGAGTTGACCAGCAAAGCAGCAGCAGCCAAAGAAACAGGCACTGAACAGTCTCCCTCCCAGGCCTCAGGGGGAGCCAACACTGCCGACACCTTGATCTTGAAATTCTGGCCTCCAGCACTATAAGACAGCAAGCTTCAGCTGTGTAAGCCGGCTGTTGGGGAAGCTTTGTTAAGGAAGCCCTAGGAAACTCTTCTGCTTACCCAGGCACATCATGTTCTTTCTCAAAACCCATGTTTGCTGAGGCATCTGGTTTCATCCAGGTGGGTTCAGCTGCACCAGAACTGCCATCAAAAAGGGACCATTCGGGGCCGGCGCTGTGTGCAGCGGGTTAATGCCCTGGCCTGAAGCGCCAGCATCCCTTATGGGCGCCGGTTCTAGTCCCGGCTGCTCCTCTTCTGATCCAGCTCTCTGCTAAGGTCTGGGAAAGCAGTAGAAGATGGCCCAAGTCCTTGGGCCCCTGCACCCATGTGGGAGACCGGGAAGAAGCTCCTGGCTCCCGGCTTCGGATTGGTGCAGTTCCGGCTGTTGCAGCCATCTGGGGAGTGAACCAGCGGACGGAAGACCTCCCTCTCTGTCTGTCTCTATCTCTCTCTGTAACTCTTTCAAATAAATAAAATAAATCTTTTTTTTTTTTTAAGGGACCACCGCACACTGCAGTGTGAAGAGTCTTAGGGAAAAAGTCTCGGGTGCCATGCCGCTGTTGAGTTCCATGTCCTTGCTCATCCCCACTAAAGCTGCCACACGGACCTGGCTGTGCTGCTCTGGGTCACGCATTTCACATCAGCTGTGTTTTGTACTGAGGTTGCTCTTCTCTAAGTGATCAGATCCTCTACCAGCCCTGTGGCTTTAGGGTTTCGTCTTTTTCACCCTTTATTCATTTCCAAGAAGTGCAGAGTGACAAGGTTCTGGGTTTCGTTGTACTTCAGGTTCCAGTTCCATCTCTGTTATATGGAAAGCATGTAATAGTGGGGAAGTCGTTTCCAATCTCTAACCATGAGGATACATCAAAAAGTTTGTGAAAAAATAAATTAAAAGATATGTTCATTCTGTTGTAAAAATTTTTGAAACTACTTACAGTTTTAGTCAGAATGTGCATTTTCCATGAACTTTTTGAAGTACCATCATAAGCTTTTCTGTTTATGAAATGGATCTGGGACTATGAGTTCTCCCATAGTACTCCTGTAAGGGTTTGGGTTGAAGTATTTTGCACACGATACAGCATTTTCTCAGGTATATTTTGATAGCCTTGTAACTTGGTATATTGTGTGGGGTGTATGTGTGTGTGTTTCACTAATTTAGACAAAAGGGGAAAATAGCATAAAAGCCACAGATTCTCAGAGAACAGTCACTTCACATCTACATCAGAAATGGTAACTGGTATATTAAATGCTAAATTAAATTTACAACATTTTACTAATTGGTATTCACTAGGGAAAGGGATGTACACACACACATGCAGAATACAGGAAACACACGCACATCAGGAAAGAGGAGGAAAATAATGATTTCTTCTACAAAGATTTAATTACTTTCTTGGGGCTGATAAATGTTTCCCCAGGCAGCATTCCCACATCCCAAGGGAGCCCGGTGTCTGGGAAAATACACAGATGATGAATGAGAACCCTTCCCGAGGAAGCACCTTCTACAGAGGAAAACACAGGCCTCGGATGCAACCCGTGATTTTCAGCTGTGTGGCTCCAGCCTGTCTTTCTCATTACCTCAATTTTCCATTAATGAATTGAAGATTCTGCTCTTTCTTTAAAATACATCATAAGAATACTGGGAAGTGAAGTATGTTTTGTAAAATTATAAGAGAAGCTAGGAATTAAAGTTAACAATAGATCCTGTGAGTTAAATTATGTGTATCTCCCAAACAGCTAAGATACTGTGGCAATGACAACACAGATATCCCCAGCCCAGCAGGGCTCTTAATCTTTGTCTATCTAAACCATATGCACTTCATCAATTTGCATCCATCTGCCCAAATACTTACAGAATACAGCGACTAGAGAGCATACAGTTCAGAGAAAGAACAAAACACATTGAGTTGAAAGGCAAGCTTTCTGAAGCTGCAGGTTGGGGACAATATTGCACACCAAGAGAGGACTGTTTTACAACTGCATAATTTTTTTACAAGTACACTTTTTGGCCTGGAAAACCTTGGAGATGAGGAGCCCCAATGATCTAACATCCCTCCCTCTTGTGGTTGAATATTCATACACATGCCCTATGCTCTATTGATTGAGGATAGACAAATGAGACACCAAACAAATGCTTAATTTGGAGCTACCAAGTGTTCAGATTGAAGGAAGACAGGTGACAAACATTTCATTGGTGGGAGATTGTGAGATAAAAGGATTCATCTTTATTAACTCTGGATGGTGGAACATGGGAAAAGATGGTGTATGAGAGACCTGCTGAGCAATGGTTCGGACCCAAGTGAGAGTATTTATTGGGATTTTGGGGTCCCTCCCAGATCATTATTCCTAACAACCTGGACTGGCTTCCTCATCTTCCTCATGATCCTTATGCTTTGCAAGGGAACTTATAAGGGACAAAATTTTCTCTTTCTTGGACTCATTCAAATACATACGGTCCCGCATACGAGACTGAAGTCACTTATATATTAAACACAGCTCAAGGTCACAGGATAACTGATGACTGCTGCTCTTAGGTCATAAATAAAAGTCCTGTTGAATGTGGATCTTCGCTAACAGTTTCCATCTGGCAACACTCAGAGTCACATGTCTGATCTCAGGTCAGAGGTGAAAGGGAGCCAGCAGTTCACAAAAGGCATTGTTTTCATTGGCCCATAATGAAAGAATCAAGGAATTGCTTGTTGGCTGCCAGAGGGCTCCATGGGCACTTGTGAATCTCTTACTCTAGCAGAGATGAGAGTGGGATCAATGGTATGTTGAAGCATTCCAGACATGAATCCAGGCATTATACCCGAGGGCTTCTGACGCAGGCCCAGCCTAGACAACACAAAAGAAGCTGGCAAGGCAGAAAAAAACCCAAGATTTGCACAGATTTGGGTGATGAGATTGTGTAGGAAGACATGCAAGTTATATGGAACATTATTTGGTATGAGCCATTAATACTGCCATGGCTCTGACTCAAATACTTGTGGCACTGTCGGAGGGAGTGGGTGAGGGCCTGATTGGACGGGTCACGGCTGAACACACAGCTCTCCAGTGCTCCTTGAAACTCCATGAATTCTTGCAGCAGGGGGTGGGCTTTGGCTCAGTGGTTAAGCCCCAGCTTGGGATGCCCACATTCCATGTCAGGAAGCCTAGGTTCGAGTCCTGGTTCTGCTCTTGATTCTAGCTCCCTAGTAATGTGTACCCTGGAGGCAGCAGATGATAGTTTAAGTACTCGGGTCCCTGCCCCTCATGTGAAAGGCCCAGACTGAGTTCTGCCTCTTGGATTTTGCCTGGCCCAACCCTGGTTATTGTAGATATTTAGGAAGTAAAGCAGTTAATGGGAAATCTCTCTCTGTCTCTATTTTTCTGTCTTTCTATGCTTGCCTTTAAAATAAGTACAATAAATCCATTTTTTGAAAATGCAGTGAATTCTTGTAGCTGACCATATATATTACTACTATTCCTTGGGTTGAGGTTTGGTCTGTAGAGAGAAAAGGGGTCCTCCTTAGGTCATGGTTTTAGCATTGCAGCTGTCACCAGTGGTCCTGTTACATTTTTCTTCTTTACAAACCCATCATAACTTTAGTCTACTATTTACAGAGAATAATAACCTTACTGCAATGTGAAAAGTATTTATTAAGTAGGTAACTCAGAAATTGAACCCAGATTGACCCAACAGGTTATTTTTTTAGATTGATTTATTTATTTGAAAGGTAGAGTTACAGAGGAAAAGGGAGAAACAGAGAGAGAAAGAGAACTTCTATGCACTGCTTCACCACTCTCCACCCCACCAAGATGGCCACAATTTCTGGGGCTGGGTCAGGCTGAAGCCAGGAGCCTGAAATTCCATCTGTGTTTCCCATGTGGGTACAGGAGCCCAAGGGCAATCTGGGAGATGGATCAGAAGTGGAGTAGCTGAGACTTGGACCTAAGCTCATCTGATATGCCACCATTGCAGGCAGTGACTTAACCCACAGCCCTTCAACAGGGTTTTATGTTTAAATCCCTCAGTCCTTCTATATGTATCCCCCCCACTTCCTACTTCTGTTTCATGAGAAGTTCTGTTTTCTGTCAGAATCACCTCACACTCAACTCGGGAGTTTGCCTGGATATTACTTGGACCGGTAACACACATCTTCCCTACATTCTTTTTGATGGGGAGGAAAGTACATCCGATTGCTGCTCTCTGCTCTTTCCTTTTCTTGGTTTTACTCTTGACAATCCTAATCAGGATCAACCATCTCTCCCTCTGATATCCCTTTTCCAAACTTAATTTCCTAATCTCAACCTTTATCACATTCTACCAGCTCTTCTTAATTTCTACCCACTTCCCTTCTACAATTATTCATGTGTAACCCAGTCAGGAGCTTGTAAAATCAAACTCTATAGACAAGTATCTCTACAGACAAACTCATTAGCCACATCATTATATTTGAGAGAATATCAGCCACAATGAAACTACTCCCATTGCTGGAAAACCAAAGGGCCTCTGACAATGACTAGGAATAGATATATCAAGAATGGGATCAATGACAATTATAATAATTGCCATTTGTTGAGCTTTTGCTATGTGCCAGAAAAAGTTGAAAGAATTTCTTATAAATTCACAACAACTAAATGTAAAAGTCACGATTATGATCCTCATTTTCAGATAATGAAAATATCTATGTTTGTCTATGTGTGGGCTTCCCAAAGGTAGAAATTGGTGGAGTTATTTAACCTTGGATTTCATGAATTTTTTAAAAAATTCAGCTTGTGGTGAATATATAGCTTCTGATAATGAATTGTGTCACCAGATATTTGACTCCCTACTCTGGGGGCAACAATCTACAAGAGGCATACTCAATGGCAGTGGAAAGATGACAGGTGCTTATAGATGTCTTTTCACTAATCTGAGGAGTTCAGCCCAGGAGATTGTGAGAGGTCAAAGTTAAACACAAGGGCCAGTGCTGTGCTGTAGCGGGTAAAGCTGCTGCCTGCAGTGCTGGCTTCCCATGTGTGCGCTGGGTCGAGTCCTCATTGCCCCACTTCCGATCCAGCTCTCAGCTATGGCCTAAGAAAGCAGTAGAAGATGGCCCAAGTTCGTGGGCCCCTGGACCTGGAAGAAGTTCCTGGCTCCTGGCTTTGGATTGGCACAGCTTTGGCTGTTGCAGCCAATTGGGGAGTGAACCAGCAGATGGAAGACCTCTCTCCCCCACCTCTCTCTCTGCCTCTGCTTTTCTGTTAACTCTGCCTTTCAAACAAATAAATAAATTTTTAAAAACAAAGAAACAAAAAAGGTTAAAATCAGCTTTATCTGGAGAAAAGAATGCTTTTATAGACTTGGAGAAATTCCCTTGGCCTTTCTGTACGCAGGTTCCTTGTCTGAAATCAGAGTTAACCACCATCTCCCTATCAAGCCAGAGTAACAAGACACAAAGTTCTGAGAAAATTGTTATTGTGAGGCGACCTGCTTGATTGATATAATGGATAGAAGGCACTCCTTTGCTTTAATACTGTTTTTATTTTACCAGCTCTTTTTAAAATGTGAGGATATCTGTGCCTTGCTCTTCTCAGTACATGTAAGGACCCAGTCAAGGTTTATCAGATAAATGACTATTTCATCCTAATGTATCCCACATCAGGAAAGTACTGCATTTGTCTAGGCTTCAATATTCCACCTTTGGTCAGCACTTTCAGAGCAGGTTTAAACTGAGTTTTTCAGACGGTCTGTAAATCCTCTGAAATTACATAAAAAACTTTTCTACGCATTGTGGGAATTGGAGTGAGGTCCTTAATTTTCATTAGATTCTTCAGAAAGCTCTTGAATCCAATTATCTAAGATTTGTTGTTTCATGGTTTGCAAAATAGTTATACTTATTGCCTTGTTTGAGCCATATAACAGTGTTGTGGGAAAGACATACTAATTCTCAGTTTACAGAAGATCATAAGAAGCTGAAAAAGATGACAAGGGTGGTAGGTGAAAAACTCTGGTGTTTTGCTTTCATACACTGTTCTTCCCATTTGAAGTATGTGTGCATGGACGCGCACGTGTGTATATGTGTCTGTGTATGCGTTTGGGTGTGTGTCTGTGTGTGGAGAGGAAGAAATGGCAACATTAAAGTGGACCAGTCCTGTATTACTGATTAAAGGCTGTTTTTTTTTTCCCATCTCAAGTTTCAAAGACTGTGATCATTTCTTCCCACGCACCTCTCAGCTTCAATTCTTAGGCAGCCCCTAGGTATAAGCTAATTCTGCTCATCATTTCTGCCTGCACAGATTGTGTAACCCAGCGAGTAATTTAAGAACCAGGAAATAAGTTGAGTCACCATTTGCTGTTAAGCCTTAGCTTCTATATCTATGTAATGGAGGTAAAAATACTTTTTACTCTAACCCGAACACTGTTCTCTCTCCTTTTAAAAGGCAGCTAAAAACTTAAGTGATTTCTGGATCGAACATTTTTCCTGGAGACCTGTACTGCCTGACATCTGAGACCCATTTTCTCATATGAAAATTGAACCCCTTAGAGCAACATAGTTTTGTGGATGGCTTTTAGCTCTCAAGTTCTCTTTCTATGATACTGATGTAGAAGCCCGGGAGGTGGGGGAAAGGGAAAGCATAGAAGTGAGACAGAACAGCTGCTTGATTTGGATCCCTGGAGTTACTCTCTACTGTCCCCACTGGTGTTTGGGTTCATCCATTTTCTCACCACACTTGAGTGCCAATGTGTTACTTTCTCTCACCTCAGCAGGAAAGGCCTCAGTCAGAATTAAGCAGCTTCAAGCACAGGTGCTGATGGAGTGAACCAGCTGTTTAGAATGCTTGACTTCTGCCTATTGAGATTGACAAGTGGTTGAACTCCAACACTACTGGAAGCCAAGCCTCAGCTTTTATTTTTCCCTATTGACAAAAGGCAAATCAGAACTGTGCTGGCCAATCCCCCCCAGAGTACCGGAGAGGGTGGGACTGATGGTCTGTGCGGGTCTTCTCAACTCTTTGACCTTGTGATTCTGCAACACCTGTACATGACTATAGCACTGGAGGATTAGTGTGTGCTCACTCAGCAGGGACAAATTAAGGCTTGGAAGGCAGGATCTGACTCATCAGAAGGAAGGGAGGTGAGAAGCTCTGAGTAAGGGGACCTTGTTTCCTGCACCTTGACATGAGAGCTGCTCTGTTGCACAACCACAAGCGACACCCATACTATTGAGTTCCCTGTTACAGACGCTCCTTGCAGTATGCCTTTAATGCAATATGATGGAAACAGTGGCCCTATACTTGAGTGATGTTGTGCTGCCCTGCCCGCCATGCCTCAGGTGGCTTCATTTCATCACACAAAATGTCATAGTGTCTTGAAATGGAAATGCAAAGAGCAGGAGAGTACTTTTGTCATAGTTCTCTTATGAAATCTGTCAGAACTCTGCATCGACATGCATATTTTAGGATGAAAATGGAATTGATAAAGAAGGCCAGGTTGGGGGTAGGGTGATGGGAAATTTACAAATTAAAAAGCCAGGTTTAACATAAAAGAGAAAATGTACAAAGGACTATGTTATTTTAACTGCACTCTTTGAAAAAAGAATTTCTAAAAAAAATGAAATTGCTTTTATTTTCTTTGGGACACAGAAAGACAAAGAGAAAGAGCCCAGATGTGGAAACAGAGAGCTCCCATCCATTGGATCACTCCTCAAATGCCTAGAATGGCTGGGGCAGAGCTGGGCTAAAGCCAGGAGCCAGGAATGCCTCCAGGTCTCCTGCATGGATGGCAGGAACCCAGTTACTTGAGCTATCACCTGCTGCCCCACCCCCACCCCAAGTCTGCATTAGTGGGAAGCTAGAGTCAGGAGCCTGGGCTCATACCTAGGCATGCAGATATCTTAACCACTAGGCCCAACACTCATCCTGAAAAAAAAAATTACTGCCGAAATTCTTATGTGTTGAAATGGCACCTCTCCACTGTGCCCTTATGTGGTGGGAGGGGCTTGCTAGCTCTCTGTGCTCTCTCTTAAAAGGGCCTTGGTCTAAATCTCAAAGGTCCTGTCCAGGACCTAGTCGTATTCTCATAGCATCACTGTGAGGAGCAGTATTTCAACATAAGCACTTGGGGGAATACAAACATTCAGACTACAGCACTGTTCCTTTTTTTGCAGTAGCATTTTAGTAACAACATTGACAACAACAATAACCCCTGTGTCAGGAATTACCCTCAACATTTTGTGATTTATTAAATGACTTATTCGTTAGAAAAATTTCACAAGATATGGTCCTCGACAAGCCCATTCACAGATGCGGAAGCAAAGACATGAGAAGTTGAGAAAGTTTCCCGGGGTCACCTCCTAGCAGGTGGCAAAGCAGGGAATCAAAATTGAGCTCCAGAGTCTGCAAAGTTCATTGCTGTGCTAGTGTGGTCTCTCATATAAACAATGCACTCAAGGACGATCCGATGCACTGTCCAGAATCATCTTAGGACCACATTAGACATGGTGTGAGTGTGCAGAGTTGACACTCTAAGGTCCGTGTCTCCTTTAACATCTTCGGTGTTCATTGCCTGATTACCCAGCACCCCCAAATCCAGGCAGGGCCAGAAGGCCAAGGGCAGCTGTGGTTCTTCCCTCTTGTCTTGGGGATTCCCTGTGACAGTGCCGGGTGAGGGGTGCAGAGAAGGGGACGCTCCTTGGAGCTGTGTAGCCGGCATCAGATAGGTGGAGTTTTCATCTCTCCTATCTCTCCTCCCTTCTGGGTCATTGCTCTCCCATTTTCAGAAAAGTGAAATTCATTCTTTGGAGTTCCTAGGAACCAGAGGTTTTTGAGTCTGTAATGTTTATAAATCTGCTGAGAGCACGGAGAAATGAGGCTTCTTTTTTGCACATGAAGTCATATTTTAACCCAAACCAAAAAAAAAAAAAAAAAGATTATTTGAGAGTCTGTGGGGATCAGAGATGGGTATTGTGTTACAGAAATTTTCCATTTCAGACACAAACTACACAGAGCAGTATGTGGGCCAAAAAGGCTGCGAGAGACTCCAGGAGGGCCTGAAGAAATAACACCTCCTCCACTCCTCCTCCGCCCCCTTTCATCCCCAGGAGTGGGGCCAGGTTCTCGGGAGGGCCATCCAGAAGGTCTGGACCAGATCACACACAGGCGCCTGGGGTCAGCATGAGGATACTAGTGGCATCATATAGTGCCAGGACTTCAGAGGGCTCCCCAGGATGTCCTCTGGTGAGGCCCTTAACCCGTCAGTGCCTCCATATCCAAACACCTCAAAGTGTGTGAAGAGCAGTCAAAACATTATACATATTGACTATCTAATAATGACACAGCGAGGCCAGCCATAGAATTATGAAACAGTGCTTCCATCTGGCTTTTATTGAGGCTTTGCTATGCAAGAGGCTTGTGTTAAGGGCTCTCTACCTTATCTCACTTAATCTTCACAACCTGATGATCAGTCATACGATTTTCCCATTTTCCAGCGAGGAAGCTGCCATTTAGAAAAGTGAGGGACTTGAACAAGTTCATGGCCTTGGGTGCAGACCGAGATCTCAAATCTGTCTAGACTGCCGTGCTGCCTAAAGTCAGGGCAGCCACAGCCTGGGCTGAGCTGGCAGATGGGACCAGGGCATCCCTGTGCTCCTCGGGCCTCTCATCCTCTCTGTAGGAGTCTCACTTTCAGATTCACACGGAGGCACCCGTTTGTAAGAAATATTGGGTTGGTCTTCCTGGTCAATAAACTAGTTTTCATCTTTCTTGCTCAGTTCTGAAACTGGTTTTGCCTAAGGCCGTGGACCCCACAATGTGATATCCCTGACCAGCATCACTGGCAAGCTTATTAGAGGTGCAAATTCTCTGAGCCCACTCAGATCTACTGAATCACAAGTTCTGGACTTAGGGCTCTGTGTTCACAAACCTTGGAGGTGACTCTGAGGCAGCCAAAGTTTAGGAACCACTGGCCTCTGTGGCAGACAGGGGAGAGAGTTAAATCAGGAATAGGCGTCTCGCTATGATTCTTAACAGCTGCTAGTGACTCATTCTCCCCAGTCAATCCCTTCTGAGTTTCTGTCCTTTTTAGGATGAGGGATTTGCCCGTGTCCTATCTTGTGTGATAAATTTCATCAACAGTGTCTGTTGCTTTCTGAATCAATGCTGTGCAGGAGGCACTAGGAGCTCTGTTCATGCCCACGTGTATCTGGAGCCCACTTTGGTTCTAAAACAATTTGCTCATTTTCCAGTGCCGGGGATCCACTCTGAGATACTCTTCACGCCGCAAGAGAAAAAAAGTTGAGTGAACCCGTGGTGGTCAGTTGAATGGGACGATCACACAGTTGGGCGCAGTATCCAAACGTGCTTAGACGTGAAGGCTCCAAGCCGCGCTTTGGCTGACTGAGCCAGGAGCATCGCGCATCCCCCCTCCCTCCACCGGCGATTTATCGCAGAGCTGGAAATGGGGAGAATCAGTGCTTCAGATTTGTACCGTCAGCTCTGGCTCAAGCTTTGCTTCTCTGCTTCACCTGTCCCGCCTGCCCTCAGTGGGAAGCTGAAACAAGAGAACAGAAAAGGTGCACTGTCCCTTCCAGTGTCCTCCGGAGACTGCAGTCAGACGGATCCCACAAACCAACCCAAATCTGCCTCTTAACAACCGCGTAAACATAACTTTCAACAAAAAACGACTCTGACCGAGCCGGCTTGTTATAAAAGCCTTGCTTGTTATCTGAGACGCTGCTTTCCCTAATTTAAAAATAGTGGGGAGTTTTATTGTGTTTTGTCACGAAGTGGAAGCTGTGGTGATTGGTGTGAACCCTGTATAGTACTTTCGGGGTGGAAGGATGTGTTCTTTTGTCTCAGCAAATCCTTGTGTTAGGATTCACGGGCATGAAGTTCTGGTCTGAGGAGGTCCCTGGATTCCATTTTCTATCTCCAAATAAGGTAAAATAAAAATTTTAAAAATGTAAACATGGTTTCTGCTGACGGAAACTTTTGAGTTCCAAAGAGTTTTGCTCAGCACTTCATGTTGCTAATGGTCTTACTTAAATTCTCCGCAAAACATTTGAAGAATATGTCACGAGCATGAGTTAGCGACACGCAACGAAGGGAAGATATATTATGTGAACTAAGCTCTGGTGGGAGAGGAGACCACCTAGTGGTATCTTTCTTGAGATGCTTCTGCAGAAGTGTGTGGCTGTCGGGCCGGCCCCGTGGCTCACTTGGTTAATCCTCCGCCTGCGGCGCCGGCATCCCATATGGGCACCGGGTTCTAGTCCCAGTGGCTCCTCTTCCCATCCAGCTCTCTGCTGTGGCCCGGGAAGGCAGTGGAGGATGGCCCAAGTGCTTGGGCCCTGCACCCGCATGGGAGACCAGGAGGAAGCTCCTGGCTCCTGGCTTCAGATCTGCGTAGCTCCAGCCGTAGCGGCCATTTGGGGGGTGAAACAATGGAAGGAAGACCTCTCTCCCTCTCTCTCTCTCACTGTCTATAACTCTACGTGTCAAATAAAAAAAAAAAAAAAAAGTTTGTGGCCGTGCCTAAAACCAATGAGGAAGAATCAGCCATGGGGACTTCACATGACCTTTCCGAATTGATACACATGCTAACACAGGCGACGTTCTCCCTCCCTGAAGATGATCGTCCTGCAAATTGCATGTACCTGTGGTTATGAGCCAACAATATTCCCAACAACCCCTAGATTGTCACTTAACCTATTGGTTAAGGATAAATATTTTAGGAGCCTACCCTGTGGTCCCCAGCTGCAGTGCTGGCATCCCATATGGGCACTGATTCAAGTTCCGGCTGCTCCACTTCTGATCCAGCTCCCTGCTGTGGCCTGGGAAAGCAGTAGAAGATGGCTCAAGTCCTTGGGCCCCTGCACCCACGTGCGAGACTCAGAAGAAGCTCCTGGCTCCTGGCTTTATATTGGTGCAGCTCCGGCCGTTGCGGAGTGAACCAGTGGATGGAAGACCTTTCTATCTCTCTCTGCCTCTCCTTCTCTCTTCTTGTGACTCTGACTTTCAAATAAATAAATAAATCTTTAAAAAAAATAAACATTTTAGGGGGCAGATGTTATAGGGGGCTTAACCAGTGGGTTAAGCCACTGCTTGGGATGCCCACATTCTCTATCAGAGTGCCAATTGAAATCAGGTTTCCCCAGTTCTAATTCAGTTTCCTGCTAATGAATTCCAGGAGGTAGCAGATAATGGCTCGAGTACTTGGGCCCCTGCCACCCATGTGGGAGACATGAATGAAGTTCTGAGCTCCTGACATAGACTGGCCCAGCCTTGGCTGTTGCTGGCATTTGGGGAAGAACAGTGGATGGAAGATTCCCCACCCCTCTTTGTGTTTCTCTGTCATTCTACTTTTCAATAAAAAAAAATCTAAAAAAGAATAAAAAGTTTGGAGAGTGATAAATCCAAGTCCAAAAGCTGGCTTTATCTCTTACTAGCTGTGTACTCTTGGACAAGTTATGTAACCTGAGACTTGTTTCCTCACCTAAAAACTGAAATAAAACTGAGCACCTCATAGGTTTGCCTGAGGATTGATGTGGACAATGTCTAATGTTGTCATTTACTAGGCGTGACTGTTTTTTGCTATCTTAAACTTAATTGATGCAAACAGTTCATTTACATACTAAATCTACACTTCCTGAACACACACACACACAGAGGAATATCATTTCAGTACTATGGTATGAATGTTTGTCTTGCTAAAATTTGTGTGTTGAAATCTACTCACCAATGTTATAGTGTCAAGAGATGGAGGACAGAGGAAGGGGATTAGGTCCTGAAGTGGAGAACTCATGAGTAGGAGTGATGGCTTTATGAAAGAGGCCCTTGTCTCTTGCTTCCCCTGAGGACACAACTAGAAGGTACCAGGAAGAAAGCCCTCACTGGACACAAAATTTCCCAGGGCCCCGATCTTGGACTTCTCAGTATCCAGAACTGTGAGAAATAAATTTCTGTTGCTTATAACCTACAGAGTTTATGGTACTTTGTTACAGTAGCTCAAATGACTAAGATAATTAATTATTGAGAAATATACACACACGCATACACATATGCATATCTCTCTGATATGTACAAGGGATCTTTGAAACGTTCACTGGAAGTACATAGTACAGAAATCTATGCATGGATTTCCAAGTTTAAACACTAAAAATTATACTTATTATACTTTCATTTCACTTTTTCCTGAACTTTAAGTACCTCTATATAAAATCGCATTTTTACTGTAATCAGCTCTGAAATGCAGTACATTTTCTCCTTTCTTTCTATCCTTAAAATGTCACAGTGAACTCCACCGACTTATTCCTAGTCCCCTGAGTGATCCTTACAGGCTAAAGATGGCCTGAGTCCCCACTGATGCTACAGAACAGCTTGCTGCATCTGTCTGTTCAGCGTCTGGTAGATTTTAAAACCACTTTCATGGCTTTGTCATGGTTGTTGACTCAGGCCTCCCATGGAATCAGCCTATGAAAAATGCTAAACCATAGATTCTTCAAGTTATACCAACAGATAAAAGAAAAAAATTCAGAATATTTTGTTATAAAATAATTTAATGAGAAAGATGTTTCTAGTAAATGCTGGTCTGGTATTTAAATATCTATCCATATCATAGAGAGAATAGGTCAAGAGGTAAACTATTTTCACCAAAATATTTCCAAGTTTTGTAAATCTGCTTTTTATTAAGGTGCTCCAGCTGTTCAATAGAAACAGTGGGCAGTCTGTAAGAACGGACGATTTCAGAATCTAATTTTTTTAAAATGCACACACACACACACAAGAGGTAGACCCTCCCACAGCCCAGAGGAATGTAGCGAGAGGAGCAGTGCTTTTGCAGTGGGAGATGTGAAGAACCCATGAGGTCATCTGCTGTGCCCAGCCATAGGGAGATTATCCCCATATGATAGTTTATGTTTCTGCGGTTTGCTCACAGCTAGGGCTGGTTTTCAGTCATCTTCATCAAGGCCCTCTAAGCCAGTTTGAAAGTATTTTATGAACTATTCATTCTATCACGTGCTTTAGCGAAGGCTACTGTAATCTAATAAGCCTGTGTATCTGCTCTCTGAGATGCAGCTTACCACCTCCTTTTCTTGAACTTCAACTTTCTACCTCCTTGCAGCAAAATCTCTTTGCCTCTTTGGTGTTTACATTTTTCCCAGGCGCTGAGTGGTTTGACTTGGTCTTTCTATACAATCCTCAAGAGATGCTTTAAAATTCAAGCTCTGTGTCTCCAACTAGATTTTACAAAAAGTGTTGAACATAAGGTAGTAATAAATAATGCATAGATCATCAAATGCTTGAGTTACAGCCTGTTTGGGTCTTTGCTATTCAGCCAGTACAGGCATTTCTGGAGGGCCCATTGTGCAAAAGGCATTGGATCAGAGTTCTTTGGCTCTGGACACTAATCGAGTTTTCTCTCCGGTCCACCCTCATGTGATTACAACTTGTCTATACATGCACACGCACAGACATGCAAGAAACGTTGTCTCCATCTGCTTTATTTTTCACATTTGGTACTTGTTTAATGTTTTTATTTGCTGAGACAAACTTCCACACACAGTTTTATGTGTGTGTGGGCAGCAGGGAAGGGGGTGTTCTTTTAGCATAGATGATTCAATGAGCCTAAGGAAAGAATTTGGGAATTTTATTTTTAGATTACTCTTGAGTCTTTTCAATGTGTAATTTTAGGAATTACACATTCTACTCTAATAGAAGATAATTTCTTCAGTAACTTCCAACTTTCACACACACATTTCAGATAACCTTGATGACTTTTCTTGAGTTCTTAATTGATAAACGAAACCACCTTTCTTCTTTAACCTCTGGCCCTGAAGCAGTGTCGCTTTCTGATCTCCCATAGCAGCCATCTGTGTTAGTTAGCAATTCATGATGAACTAAGCTATCGTATTTCTTCAGCACCTCAAACTTGTATTTAAATCTTCAATTTTGTCTAATGCTTTAGAACCTTTAATTCGGCCTCTGAAACTGGTAGTATCCTTGAGAAAATGATTGTTCTCCATATTTCTTCCCATTCTTCCTTTGTGTTTACACAATGTCTTGCATTCAGTTGAATGAAAAATTATTTTTAACTTTTCCTTTAAATATTAATAGTTTGCCCCATCAGTAAAGAACGTATCATTTCCTTCCATATGCCAAGAGGCATAAGATTTGGGAACTCATATTTTATCCTAGCTGGTGCAGCTGTTGGGTACTCACATAACCCCCTAATCCTTTGTAAAAACTTAATCGGACAGCTGCCTTGATAATATGCAGTTTCAATGATTGCCTCTGTTGAGGAAAATAATATGCCATTGTAGTAAGTCTCACAGATTAATGATGTTTCTCTGCAAGTAAATGCCCAACAGACAGGAATTCCCAAACTGGGAATCAAGCTTCATGATGAGAAAAAGCATGTCAATATCTACCATTAGACCAAAGCGAGCTCCTGAGTTTAGCAACTATCGGCATCTTTGTTAAATGAATGGTTTAATTAGACTGTTTTAGTGCAGCTCAGCTGTTCTTGGAAGCACTTTTTAAAAAGGATACTATTGTTAAAGAGAAACAGTTCTTCCATTTGTGCCACTGAAATTATAAGGGGAAGGGGTGCAAAAAATAAATACTTCTGCCAGCATTTTTTTTTCAAAACTCAACCTAATTAACAAGAAGCCTCTATAAGGCAATTCTGGTTTCTATAGCAGTTTGGTTTGGATTCTTGTAAATTAAACATAAGTTGACAAATTAGATTTAACACTACCACCCTCTAGGACATTGTAAATGTAGATAATTAAAACAAACATGAGAAATGTTATCATAATAGGGTGATGTAAAGTCAGATCCTGTAACACATAAAGAGCTTTCTTATGAATACAAGTGTAATTTACTACAGAGTGTCAAGCAATAGTTGGTATTAATTATTATGCTTTTATTTATATCTGTCATCTTGCATACACCACTAAAATGGATGACTTTGTTTCCCCACAGATATTTTTGGGTAAGAATTTACCAGAGACATCTTCTTGGCTCTTGAGTTAAGCAGTTCAGTGGTTTTTGCACTATCAAAGTTAAAAATCTCTTTTAAAGAATTCCTGAAGTAAGTATCTTACATTGTGGGTAATTAAATACATGAGCACATTCAGTCTCTTTGAACTTATCTTCACAATGGATTTATGTTTTTTAGTGAAAAAGGCTCAGAGACTATCTGAAATTTTTGTCCTAATAGAATTTAATAGGAAAGATTTCCCAGTCTTATCTGTGTTTATTTAGAACAAAAGAACATAAAAGTTTAAATTAGAAACTCATGTTTAAGGTCTGATTTTGAAAAAAGTATGACTTAAATTTTAAAAAAAGAAATAGGGATTCTATTATGTAAATACAACAGATCCAGTAGAAATATATCTTGGCTTGGGAACTGCTGAATCTAACAAGAGAGATGACTACAAAGAGGAGCGTGAGTTGGCTGCTCTGATAGGGCTTCACAGTGCCAGCAAGAGAGAGGCACTTTTGTTGCTTTTGCCTGCCCTGCCTTCCTATCTCAGGGAAAACCGATAAGGAAGCCCAAGCCCAAGGGGCAGAGGTTTCCTTCTGCATTTTCCTGACCGCTCAGGCCACCAGGTGCACCTGTCTGGGCACTTGAGTGCAGCTGGCATTGGTGGTGATGCAGGAGGCAGCACCTCAGCTGGCATCTTCCTGGTGTGCTGTTTTGACTTTCTTCCACAGACCAGGCCTCATCCTCCAGCATTCCTAGCCATTCTGTAAACTATTTGGCCTCCTTTCAATAAATTCATTTTATGGTTCCAGTTCCAGAGTTAGTCTGCATGAGGAACCAACAACCTGGTCTGCACCATCAGGTTTGATCCCAGCTCCTTAGGACCAGAAACTTCAGCATGTCCATGGGTCCCCAGGTGATGGGGCTCTGGGACCCACAGGAGGCAGTGCCTCACAAGAAGTGAGGTTAGTGTCACTAATGCTACCTTTCCTCAGTCCAAACAATATCTGAGATTCCTTACATAGAAAGACATAATCCAATAAGTAAAGAAGGGCGATGGGAGGAAGTAAAAATAGAAGTACTGATGCATGAGTCAGATGGTTGAACATATTACTTTATAATGAGAAATAGAACTCTAGGCAAACAAAAACACTCAGTTCAACCGGCCTTCACATTTTCTTCCCAGCAGGAGAGGCTTCCTGTGAAGCCAAAACATAGTCCCAGGCTCCTGGGGAGAGGATGATGAACGCAGTCAAGGCAAAGGAATTAGCCAACTTCAGGGTGTGGGCAACAACCAACAGTCCCTGGGCTCCTCTACCCCAGCTCTGCTGCAGCTGATGAGCTCCTACTTTTGTCCCTGCAGTGACCTGTAAGTCTGTCTTTTGAAAATGCAACTAAATTTAAAGAAATTAGACATTATATCATTTACATTAGCCAAGTGTTCCCTAAATTTTAGTCATTCATCTACTGTCATTGCCATTTTGCCATATTTGTCTACTACATGTTTGATTATATTTCTTTTCTTTTTTACCTAAATACATCTACTAACCTTGTTCTAAATAATATATTTGATGTGGTATATTGTTATGCGAAATACTTTTAATGCACATGGAAATAAACTCAGAGTACTAAAATGATTACATAACACCATCTTGCATTCTGTAGGAAGATTATTAATGAAATAGGATTTTGTTCTTGTTTAAAACACTGTGCACAGAAGTTAAAATTTTGGAGTCTTTTCCACCAGGAAATATTTGTGTTCTTCTCTACATTTTGGTTTACAGTTTGCCAAGGTATAAAATTCTAGGTGGAAATCAGATTCCCTCAGTCATGTGTCCTCAATATCTTCCCACATCATTTAGCGAAGTTGATGGGAAGTCAGAAGTCAGCTCAGTTATATTCCTTGTGGGTTACTGCTTTTTCTCTGAAAGTGTTTAAAATTTTAATCTTTGGCATTCTCTTTTTTAAATATTTTTTAAAGATTTATTTATTTATTTGAGAGGTAGAGTTACAGAGAGAGGGAGAGACAGAGAGAAAGGTCTTTCATCTTCTGGTTCACTCCCTAAATGGCTGCAATAGCTGGAGCTGGACCGTTCTGAAAGCTAGCAGGCAGAAGCTTCTTCTGGGTCTCTCACATGGGTACAGGGGCCCAAGCACAGGAGCCATCTTCCGCTGTTTTCCTAGGGCATAGCAGAGAGCTGAATCGGAAGTGGAGCAGCTGGGACTTCAAACGGCACCCATATGGGTGCTGGTGCCGCAGGTGGAGGCTTAACCTACTATGCCACAGCACTGGCCTTAATTTTTGGCATTCAAAAATATCACAGGGTTGCCTACTTATTTGCTTTAATTCATTGTGCTGGACACAAATTATTTTTTCATCTAAGCTTTTTGTCTTTGGGGTTCTATGATCTTATTTTTTTCCTTTTTTTAAGATTTATTTTTTATTTTATTTGAAAGAGTTAAAGAGAGATGGGGGGGGGGGGGTCTTCCCCTAAATGAAAGATCTCTGTGAGTGAGATCCCATGGAAAGAATGGGCCATCAAAGAAGACAGTACCTTTCTCTGAAGGAAGGAGAGAACTTCCACTTTGACTATGGCCTTGTCTAAACAAGATCAGAGTTGGTGAACTCAAGAGGCTTCCATAGCTTGGCAGCTCATGACAAGAGCCTTGGGTGATTACTGATGTCATAAATAGGAGTGTCAATTGTTAAATCAACAACAGGAGTCACTGTGCACCTGTTCCCCATGTAGAACCTCTGTCCTTAGTGTGTTGTACTATGTGAATTAACGGTAAAACTACTACCCAAACAGTACTCTATACTTTGTGTGTCTTTGTGGGTGCAGTCTGTTGAAATCTTTACTTAGTATACACTAAGTTGATCTTCTGTATATAAAGATAATTGAAAATGAATCGTGATGAAGAATGGGATGGGAGAGGGAGTGGAAGATGGGATGGTTGCAGGTGGGAGGGAAGTTATGGGGGGGGAGCCACTATAATTCAAAAGTTGTACTTTGGAAATTTATATTTATTAAACAAAAGTTTTTTAAAAAAAGAGAAGTCTTCCATTTGCCGGCTCACTCCCCAAATGGCCCAGCAACCAAGCTGAGCCAATCCGAAGCCAGGAGCTTCTTCCAGGTCTTGTATGTGGATGCAGGGGCCCACGGAATTGGTCCATCCTCTGCTGATTTCCCAGGTGCATTAGCAGGGAGCTGGAATGGAAGTAGAGCAGCTGGGACTTCAAACGGCACCCATATGGGATACAGGCACAGCAGGCTGGGGCTTTAACCCTCTGTGTCACTGCACCAACCCCTTTGATTTTATTTTTTGACTATTTTTTCCCTCAATGTTCTCTGTTGTTTCTGAGACACCTATCAAATACTGGACTTCCAGGATTATAACTTCACATTGGCGCCTTGGGCATCAGTCATAGCTGGTCAGGAACACAGCCTTTCCGTGTGTTCATAGTAGGAATAGGCATACGGAGGGCTGGAAGAGTGAAAGATGTTTGAGCTGTAACTGAGTAGCTCAGTCTCCACCCCTGTGTGCCTGACTTGATGCTCCATGTCAAGTTGCTTCGAGCCTCCGATTCTGTTCACGCAGCTGCCTCTTCCCAGTCACTGTCTTCCCCCGCACGGACGCTGCAAGGTTCTAAGGGGGGACAGGGTCGGGGCACTCTGGGAGACGTCCCTGCTGCCTTCCAGTGATGCAGAGAAGCCTGCGGCCGTGATACGGAGACGCCGAAGTGACAAAGACAACTGGATTCAGCACAGAGCCCAGTAAATGCTCCGAATCCATTCTATACACGGCCTGGGGAACATGCTTAGTTTCTCCAACAGTAAAGAGGGAATAATGCTGTCAGCTGCCTCTTAGGGTTGCTAGGAAGACTGATGGAAATAAAACATATATCAGATGTAAATCACTGCCCGACGCATATTCAGGTGCTCTCAGTACATGCTGGCTGGTCTAATTTTATGAGGAGTATTAAATTATCTTTTCTCCTCACATTTTCACTTACATCATTTTGCACTAAATTTCAAGACGTCCCTTCTACACTATTTTCCAGGCTATTGATATTTTTGTAACTGATAAAATTGTAGTTACTAAGAGAACTTTTATCAAGTTATTTTTTGTGGTGTCTGTTTTACCAATGCAATTCTTTTTACTTTGTGTTTTGTTCCTCGGTCTCATTTATTTTCTTTTTTCCAGCAATTTGTTAACTCCTTTCTTCTTTCTTCTGTTGTAGCTGCTGCTTCTTTTGTTAAAAACAAGTTTATTTCAATAAGGTTTAGAGAGGAGCAAGAGGCAAAGCCAGGCCTGGTTTGCCATCTTGTGCAGAGGCTGACAGTGCTGTTTGGGTCCTAATTTTCTCTACTTAGCATGACCGAATCAACAGGCTCTGTCACAGCAGCTCCCAGTTACTCTGGTCCTTTTGTGTATCAGGTGGTGTACTAAGAACTTCACATATGAACACTCAGCTAAATCACTTGATCTTAAAGCATAGGAACTAATATTATCTCATCCCCATTTAAGTTGAGATTATTAAGACTTTCAGAGGTCAATTGACTTGTCCAAGGTCATATAGTTAGTAACTAGCAGAGCTATATTTTTAAAACAATTTGTTTATTTATCAAAAGGGAGAGAGAGAGAGAGAGAGAGAGAGCGCGTGCATCTTCTAACTCCTGTTTCACTCCCGAGATGGCTGCAACAGCTAGGGCTGGGCCAGGCTAAAGTGAGGAGACAAGAACTTCAACCTGGTCTCTCACATGGGTGGCAGAGGTCAAATACTTGAACTAGTTTCCTCTGCTTTCCCAAGTACATTAGCAGGAAGCTGGATTGGAAATGGATCACCTGGGATTCGAACCAGCACTTCTATATGGGATCCTGACATGGCAAGCAGTGGCTTAATCTACTGTACCACAATGGCAGGCTCCCAGGATTAAAACTGAAACACAGATGTATTGGCTATGGAGTCCAAACTCTGAACTACTGCTGCTAGATGAACCTCATTATTCTATGTGACTGTGTGGCATCCATAGACGGAGTAGATGTGTGTCTAATTAACAGACTGCTTTCAAAATTTGCTATTACAATAAAACTTCACATGAATATCTGTGTACAATGGGACACTTACATGACAGTCATTTTATTTTCGAATACAAATCTCAGGAAGTTATTCACATAAAACATTTTTAATATGTTTTGACAAACTGTCCTTACAAAAGAAGATGAAGCAATTGACACTTCCGCCAGCAGCAATGTGTGAAAGCTGCTGATCTCTACAGGCCCATCAGTACCTGTTATCACCCACTATTTGCCAATTTCATAAAGATTAAATGCAACTTGAGTGTTTTTATTTGCTTGTATTGCATTGTTAGTGTGACTGAACATCTCTCTGTGTGATGATAGCTCCTGTTCTATTGTTATTTTGTGGATTGCCGGTTCATTTTCTGCCCAAGTTTCAGTTATGGTATTGCCTCTAGTTGGCTGGTATAGATCTGTGAGTACTCTTTAGGAACAGCAACCTTTGGCCTGTTATTTATGATGCAAATATACTTTCATAGATCACTACTTCTATTTTTACTTATATTTATGGTATTGGTAGAAGAGATTTTAAATAATTATGTAGTCAAATCTACCCTAAATTTTACACATATTCTTTCTTTCAGTGGGTGAAAGAGTGAAACCAACATGAAGGTTGGTCTGTTTGATTTATGATCTGAGTTTCTAAAGGAAGTGGACAAGTCAATAATCTGTTGGTCCTACTGCAGGATACAGGCCAATTGGTTAAGATGATGAAAGTTTTCACTTACACACTAAATACTGACCTAAGTCAACTTACGAAGGATTTCCAGCCAGGTTAGGTTGAAAGCTCCTAGGTTTACTCTTCTGACTTTCATTCCACTTAAAATGTGCAGTATCACAGTCAAAGTTAGATTTGATGTTAATGCAGTCTGTTGGATGCATGCTGGGTAGGTCATCTGTATTCTTCAACCTTGAGTTTTCCACCTTGTGCCAGCAGCTCACATCATAAGACCTCACTCCGATCTCTCCAGTTTTGTTCTTCATCATTTCTGTTTAAATTTTCTCCCAGCATAAATTAAATTAAAGTCATAACTCAGTGGAGATCAGGTTTATAACAAGACTATCCGCCTAGCTGAAGTCCCTAGAGTATAGGGGAACCTATGAGGCCTGGGTTGCAGAGAATGTTTCTAAGGTAAGATTCCAGGTTCAAGGGATGTGTATTAGGCAATTCAGGCCAAAGTTCCACTTTTCTTCCTGTATTTTAATGAGAAGGATCTTTCTGGACTTTCCTGCCCTTTTTTTCCTTTTCTAAGGATGAAAACTTTGTTAACAGTGACTACCACAAGTATCTCTACTCTTGGAATTTTTACTCTGTAAGATATTCAAGCTTCTAAAAATATTTACTTATTTTGTATTTTATTTGAAAGACAGAGAAATAAAGACACACACACAGGTAAGGAGAGAGAGAATCCTCCATCTGCTGATTCACTCACTCTGACCACAATAGATAGGGATAGGCTAGGCTGAAGCCTATAACCTGAAACTCCATCCAGAACTCCCACGTGGGTGACAGGGACCCAAATACTTGAACCCTCACCTGCTGCCTCCCAGAGTGTGTACTAGCAGGAAGCTGGATCATAGCAGAGGAACTGGGACTTGAACCAAGCACTCTGATATGGGATGCAGGTGTTCTAACCACTGTGCCAAATGCTGGTCCCTAAAGTCTTAATTCTTCAAGAGGAAGGATGCAAATCCTTTAAAATACCATTTGGATATCAACTTCTCTGACAGAATTCTTGAGAGTCCATATGGAATTTTTTGTGTTGTATTTTGTTATTGCTGCCCCTACAGACTTGCACAATGCTGTGTGGGTTCCTTTACAATGCTCTACCAGATGTTGGTCTTCTTTTGGGGCAGGACTATGAACTGCTCACATCTGAATCTAAAGTCCTGGGCACAGTGTCGACCATGCTTTAGGCACCATGTAAATATCTTCTTATTGGAGATGGGTTAGAATGATGGAAAATATTTGGTTCCAGCATGCTGTTATGACTTTGACTTGGGGCAAGTGGAAGTTCATAACCTCACCTCTTCTCTTCTCTTCTCTTCTCTTCTCTTCTCTTCTCTTCTCTTCTCTTCTCTTCTCTCTCTCTCTCTCTCTCTCTCTCTCTCTCTCTCTCTCTCTCTCTCTCTTTCTTTTGACAGGCACAGTTAGAGAGAGAGGCAGAGAGAGAGGTCTTCCTTCCGTTGGTTCACCCCGCAAATGGTCAATGCACTGCGCCGATCTGAAGCCAGGAGCCAGGAGCTTCCTCCTGGTCTCCCATGTGGGTGCAGGGCCCAAGCACTTGGCCCATCCTCCACTGCCTTCCTGGGCCACAGCAGAGAACTGGACTGGAAGAGGAGCAACTGGGACAGACTCTGGCGCAGTCCAACCGAGACTAGAACTCGGGGTACCAGCGCCGCAGGTGGAGGATTAGCCTAGTGAGCCACGGCACTGGCCAATAACTCTTGATATAAATAGATGTGGAGGGGGCTGGCGCTGTGGTGCAGTAGGTTAATCCTTCACCCGTGGTGCTGGCATCCCATATATGCGCCAGTTCTAGTCCTGGCTGCCCCTCTTCCAATCCAGCTCTCTGCTGTGGCCTGGGAAAACAGTAGAAGATGGCCCAAGTGCTTGGGCCCCTGCACCTGTGTGGGAGACCCAGAAGAAGCTCCTGGCTCCTGGCTTCAGTCAGCGCAGCTCCGGCCATCGCGGCCATTTGGGGAGTGAACCAATGGAATGAAGACCTTTCTCTCTGTCTCTCCCTCTCACTGTCTACCTCTCAGATAAATAAACAAAATCTTTAAATAAGTAAAAGATGTGGAGAATAGTAGACTCTTCATTGGATGTTTATCATAAAGTGGGTAAAAGACAAAATACGGAGACTTTCAGTTAGTCTCTTGAAGTGAACAGCTAAAGATCAAGTAAAATCAAGCATGGTCAGAATGTGTATCTATGGAATAGGAGAAAAAAATGTGTATGGAGAGTAGACTAAGTACACAATCTAAATACTGCTCAGGCCATTGTATTCATTGATCAGTTTACCTGAATTATAACATTGAACCTGCCTTACAATACCATCTAAATAAAATGGATGACAATGTGCTATAAATTCAGCATGCTGAGAGTCACATGCAGACATCTGAAATTCAGTACAATTAACTGACCCTGAGATACATTTAGACAGCACAAAAGAAATTTTTACATGCCAAAGGTTTTCTAGGGTGCTTTTTCTAAAAATGATTAAAATATGTTGTGGTAAGTGTAGAGAAGGGGGTATGCTAACAATAGAAGTCTTTAAGGTCAGTGTTTTCAACAGATGTTTACTAATTAACTCCAGAAATTAAAGAAGTATTTAAATTTTTTTGAAATCCACATCCAGGAATAGTCCAGACAAAAGTTTTTTCTTATTGCAAAATTGATCTAATGCCCTTCTGAAATTAAAATTCTTTGCATGCATCGCACACACACGCTCAGAAACACCACTTGTAAATTATTTTAGTTCTACTTCATTCACAGCAAGACATTTGCAGCCCCCAAATGCCTGAAGATTTATGGCATGAAAGTATCCTCTGTTCACAGTGCTGCCTCTCCCCCTTTTGGCCCAATGGACTGTGAAATACAAGATTATCAGGAACAATCCTGCACCTTCTGGAAAGCCTCTGCCGGATACGCCCTCCCTTGCTTTCACCGTCGGGCAGACGCTCCGGCACAGATGGGAGACCACGGACTTGGACATCACTGACTACCAGTAGGCTGAGTGAGGCTGAGTGAGGTCGATGAGTCAGTATCTGAGTGGCCAGGTGGCTTTTTCAAAGTAGGAAAACAGAGTTTTGTTTTCTCTGAAACCCCTTTTTCCTGCTGGAAAACTGTTACGGCTAGAGAATCCAGTCCAATGATAGAAATTCAGTTCAATTCATGAAACAATCAATGTGATAATTTTTTAAAATAATTTATTTATTTATTTGAAGAGCAGAGTTGGAGAGAGACAGATAGAGACAATCTTCTATCCACTCCTCAAATGGCTGCAACACCCAGGGCTGGACCAACCCCTGAGCAAGGAACCTGGATCCTGGAACTCCATCTGGGTCTCCCACATGGATGCCAAGGGCTCAAGCACTTGGGCCATCTTCGGCTGCTTTCCCAGGAGCATTAGCAGGGAGCTGAATTAGGGTGGAGCAGTCTGAACTCCAATTGGTCCATATGGGATGCTGGTGTCACAGGCTGCGGCTTAACCTCCTACCCCACAATGTCAGGCCCTATGATCATTGATCATTGACTTTGTAGGAGAACTTGTGAACGTGCTAGTTGGTATCCAGTTATTAGCACTATAGAATTATGAGGTTGTATCATATTTTAGCACCTTGCCTATTCTTTTGTTTGTTATATTTTTCAACATCATAGGAATACACTGATGCATTAAGGTCCATATTTGGGCTATGTTTAGCAATGATATGATTGTTGGAATCATGGCCTCTTTCAATTTTCTGGCCTCATTAAGAATTAATACATGGGGGCTAGCACAGTTGGTTAAAGCCCTGGCCTGCAGCGCAGGCATCCCACATGGGAGCAGGTTTGTGTCCTGACTGCTCTGCTTCTGATCCAGTTCCCTTCTGATGCGCTTGGGAGGGCAGCAGAGGATCTCCCAAGTTCTTGGGTCTCTACACCCACATGGGAGATCCAGAGAAAGCTCCTGGCTCCTAGCTTCAGCCTGGCCCAGCCCTGGCCATTGCAGCCATTTGGGGAGTGAACCAGTGGATGGAAGACCTCTCTCTCTCTGTCTCTACCCTTCTCTATAACTCTGTGTTTCAAATAAATAAAATAAATCTTTAAAAAAAGAATTAATACATGGTTGAATAATAAGTATGTCCTCTTCGTGTCTTGCCTATATATATCGTGGGTAACCCAAGGGTGACTTTTGGTGATTGTTTTATGTCTTCAAAAAAAGTGAGCCACTGTGATTGTGGACGATGTCATCTAAGCATTATTTACTGTGTTACTTTTTACAAGTTCCTGGCCCAAGAGGCTATCTATGGATAAGTCAACTAGATAAGAGGGGTAAATTTAAACTGAGAATAGTAACATGTAGTCAGATTTTTGTTGAGTACAACAGAAAGTCACTGGAAGACCCTGCCAGGTAGCCAGTCTATCTTTACTGAATTAATGGCATGACCTCCTTCTCCAAAAATTTCACAGATGTCCCCTGGTGATGAGGATTAATTGTTGTCTCTTCTTCTCTCATATTTAAAAGGGGACAAAAATAGACAGCAAGGCGATGCAGCCTCTGAGCACTACTAAGATGTAGGTCTACTGATGCACAATTTCTTTCAGTGTTTATTTTTTTTTTTTTTTTGAACAAAGGTTCTTGCCCTCATGTATGAGTGTGGATCTTCAGGGTCTTAGACTACTTGGACATGTGTGCAGGGTGACAAAGGAAGCAAGTGCGGGCTCCGATGCTATCCTGCTTTCTTTACTGGGGCCTCTAGTCAGGCTTTGGTGTTTAGTGCAATTTGGTTCCTTTGAACAGTGCTGCCCTGGGCTACTTTCTCTCTTAACTACATCACAGTTAGCCAGCATTATTCTTTCCTTTTTATATGAAGAAGTAGAGCAGAGAGAAGTGAAATAATGCCAGAGGTAAAAAAATATAAAACAGCAATGCTTGGAATGGGCTGTCACCACTCTTCCAGTCACCCTGATGACCATTCGTTTCTGCAGATTATAAGAGAGAAATTGGAGTCTTTCCAGAGAAACTGCCCTTTCAGTTGAGAGCCTCAGGGAAAATTTTTGATGCAGTCTCACTTCCTAGATATGCCTTCTCTTCATTACAAATAGCCTTTGATGAAGCTTACAAGAAAGGACATGTGCACAGGCAGCCACTTAGTAACAACCAGGGTGAGTAACCCTGGGCAGGGCAGCTGGAGTGGCTCAGGGAGGGGCCGGTGGACAGGGATGGTCTCAGAATCCACAGTGGATTTTAAGCTCTTCCCCAGCCCTGACCATTGTTCTGCATACTTCAGAAGAGCCACAATGCATCCCTCACTCCTCCGCCTTTTGCTTACAATGTCAGCTGCTCTTCCTCCTCCACACACACACAGTTCCACCTGACTCAGTGGCGTGTTTCTGTAACCTTGGGCAAGTAACATCACCTCTAAGGATTTCTGTGTATTTCAAAGGGAAGAGGATACTCAGGACTGCCGGCTGCTGAAGCTGGCATTAGTGACACATGGATGCCGGCGCCGCGGCTCACTAGGCTAATCCTCCGCTTTGTGGCGCCGGCACACCGGGTTCTAGTCCTGGTCGGGGCGCCGGATTCTGTCCCGGTTGTGCCTCTTCCAGGCCAGCTCTCTGCTGTGGCCAGGGAGTGCAGTGGAGGATGGCCCAAGTGCTTGGGCCCTGCACCCCATGGGAGACCAGGATAAGTACCTGGCTCCTGCCTTCGGATCAGCGCGGTGCGCCGGCCGCAGCGCGCTGGCTGCAGCGGCCATTGGAGGGTTAACCAACGGCAAAGGAGGACCTTTCTCTCTGTCTCTTTCTCTCACTGTCCACTCTGCCTGTCAAAAAAAAAAAAAAAGTGACACATGGGTGTGGTGGGCTGAGTGTTGGTGCTAGGGTTGCAGCCGGAAAAAAACCTTCTGGATTCTTCCAGTTGAGTGGGCTCCTACTCTGCAAAGATCAAAATCCAGCTTCTCCAATGTATAAATCAAGATCTTGTGCATAGGGGCCAGTGCTGTGGCATAGAAAGTTAAGCCTCAGTCTGTAATGCCGGCATCCCATGTGGGTGATGTTTCGAGTTCCGGCTGCTTCACTTCCAATCCAGCTCCCTGCTAATGTGTCTGAGAAAGCAGCAGAGAGATGGTCCAAGTGCTTGAGTCCTTGTACCCGTGTGAGAGACATGGAAGAAGCTCCTGGTTCTTGGCTTCAGCCCGGCCCAGCCCTGGCCATTGCTGTCATTTGGGGAGTGAACCAGCAGATGGGAGATCTCTCTCTCTCTCTCTCCCTTTCTCTCTCCCTCCCTTCCTCTATGTATCTCTGCCTTTCAAATAAATAAATTTTTTAAAAAAAGATCTCATGTTTAGCTTTCCATCTCCCTCTAGTTCATTCATTGAGGAGACAAGGGCAATTAAATTGCCTCACAGATCAAAATCATTTCCATGTTTTCTTTATGGGACTTGATGTTCTTTCCTAGTTGTCCATAGAAGACAGGATATTAAAACTAGAGGACATCTTAAAGATGATCTATTCCCAACCCCCTGCCTTCATTTGGAAAGTGAGAAAATTGAGGCCAAGAGAGCTGAAGTGGTTTGCTCATGTTTCATGGAGGGCTTGTTGGAGCAGCAGAATCACTCCAAACCAAGGTCTCCTATCTACTGTGCTGTTCTGCTACAGGATGGCAGAAGAGTTAGGTAGACCCACAGGCACTATTTCCTCTGCACCAATGGTTAGTACTTCCAGTTCTTTCTTTAGTCTTCCATGACAATTTCAAAGTATTTTTAAAAAATTACTCCCTACTAAATTCACAGCTGTTACCAGTTTATTATCACCAACAACTATTTACTGAGAACGCATGCTCTTCGGGGTCCTGAGCAAGTGATTAAAAAGTGTATACACAAAGGATTCTAAGGGGGCTGAGGGCTGGCTCACTTGGTAGGTTTAAAAACCTTCTCATCTCTGATGAGTGGCAAGATTTTAAAATTGTTTCAAAAATGGTGTCTGACATGCTTCTGAGAGAGGAGATGTGTTGCTGAGTTGAGGATAAGCCAACAATAAAAGTTAGTGGTTATTTGCCATGAGGCTAGAGATGATTAAAGAAAAATTGGCACAAACCTGCAGAGAAAGACATTGGTGGTGTCAGAATGAAGGATGCATCTGTTGGACTGTTTTGTGTTCTTTA
Source organism: Oryctolagus cuniculus (assembly GCF_964237555.1). Taxonomy (NCBI): domain Eukaryota; kingdom Metazoa; phylum Chordata; class Mammalia; order Lagomorpha; family Leporidae; genus Oryctolagus; species Oryctolagus cuniculus. The sequence goes on along the minus strand of NC_091435.1, from coordinate 67,784,748 downwards.
AGATTGCAAGTTATGAACACAACTGTATTCTACAATGAGACTTCATATGAAAAATGAGGAATTCCCATTTTGCCTAGAGAAGCAAAACAAGATGAAGTTTGGCAGAGAATTGTCAGGTTCTGGGAAGTGCTGTTCTTGGTTCCTGCCTGCATTCAGGGTTCCTACCTTTTGTAGAATGACTATATTTCAAACTGGCACATCTTGGAATGGGTAGAATCAGCCTGGTGTCTGTCATTCACTGCAACATCTCCTGGTTGGCGCCTGGGGTTTCTCTTCTACAGTCTGCTTACATACTAACCAGAAACTTTCAGCTGCTTACTTTGTGAAACCTAATGAGATCATCACAAAGTAGGCCCTATGGATGAAAGCCATCATTCCACAGAAATACACATGAGCTCCAGCCAACTGCACTGTATACGACTTATCTTAAGAAATGAACCCTTGAGTACAACAGCCCAATGATGACAAGAAAGAATTCTGCTGAGTTCTTTGCAGGAAGTTATTTTTGATATTGTTTTGGCTTTAGAAAAAAAAAAAAGAAGGATTTTTTTGAGGGTTACCTCGGTGCACAGTGAAACTACAAATTCAAATTGTTTGAATCCTGTCCCCCAAACACAGAAGTTTTATGTGAAAACAGTCTCATTTTCATCTTACGTTCTGGGAAGCCCTCCAAGGCACAGTAAATAGCCAACTTTTTGTGACCTTGAGTTCCTTCACTGCTCCCATGAGAAACTTGACCTTGAAACTGTAGAGAAGAGGAGAACAATTCTCAAGTTGGTATGGGGAAAGGCTAGAAGTCATATTATGTGTTTACTGATTGCCCAAAACTTATGGGTTCTCCTGCATCAAGATCCTCAGAACTTCCAAGGTCACAGAAATGGGGACAAAGTTACAGAGCAATGCACATTAACCTCAAAACAAGGACATGCATAACAAGACTGTCACATGGGTGGAGATTGAAGCATCCGGCTGGGGCAATCCCCAGTGAAGCATTAGGAATAAGAAAACCCTTGATCTCCTCCAGATGCACAGCCGATGCAGAACTCCTTGACCCCTCTGATCATCCTTGGACTAGAATAGAGTTCATAAGACACAAAAATTCCTGCTGTGACAACTGCTAGTTTCTACAGTGTTTGCAATTATGCTTGTAATGAATTCCCACTTTATAGAAAGACTTCCTTAGATTTTCTACCAGTTGGCAACCGTAAGGTCATGCGACATCCATCTGGTCATTACAATGCTTACCAAAAGAGGACTTGTGTATATCAAAAGACACCTGGGGCTGTAGCCACTACCCAGGTATATTTTCTCCTAAGCACACAACAGGTTAAAGTACAGTAATTTCTTCCATGTTTCCTAGCAAGAACTCCTTTGAAACCTTATTTTGCTTTTGGGTACACGAGCTTGAAAGATTTTTGCCTTTAAGGCAGCTCTTATTCAGTAGCCATTAGCATCTTCGTTTTTATTACACTGTGAAAATCTAATTATAATAATGGCATTTCCATTCTAACCTGATAGACTTCCAGCCAAAAGCAAAGCAGTTCATGCTGGATTGGGACTATGTGGCCTAAGAACAGACTGTGTCATCATTTGGCATTTTTATTTCCTGAAAACCATTTCTAGACTCCATTCTTAGCATGATGAATTCAGAGGACTGTAACTTGTGTTGTGACACAGCAGGTTAAGCTGCTGCTAATGATGCTGGCATCCCATATGAATGCTGGTTTGAGTCCTGGCTATTCCACTTCCAATCCAGGTCCCTGATTACACACCTAGAAAAATAACGAAACATGGCCCTGGGACCCATGGGGGAGACCCAAACGGAGTTTTGGGGTCCTTTATTTGGTCCAGCCCTGGTCCTTGTGGCCACGTGGGGAGTGAACCAGTGGGGAAGAATGATCTCTCTCTCTCTCTCTCTGACCCTGCCTTTCAAATGAATAAAATAAATCTTTATAAAAAAAGAAATTCAGAGAACTGCTTGTAAATGAGAAAAGAAGATCAAAGCATTTAGTGCTCAATATTTACAGAACTCATTAGCTGCCTGAGGTTTGAGAGGGAGGCCCACTTGTAATGAGCCTCAGGTTCCTTATCTGACACGGTACCACCTGAAAATGGTACTCAACTTACAGTGTTATGATGAAGATTAAATAAAACCATTGACATACTGGAAAGTTTTGAAAAATTTAGCTTTCTCAAAGGCTGAAATTTCATGGCAGCAATTAACTTTCAAAAATCTTATTATAATAATGGAAAAATTTTATTTTGCATTATGTTAAAATCAATGAACCAAAGAAACCAATGTTTGTGAGCAAGGTAATAAGACCAATTTTCTCCACAGCTTCAGAAAGGGATCAAAATGCTGACTCAGGGGCAATGTGTGTGTTTATAGTATACGAATGTGCGTGTGTGTGTATGTGTGTGTCTGTGTGTGTGTGTTGTGTTACTTTCCCGCAGGGCAGGTAAATCACTGTGATACTGAATTTTATGGCTGTACAGAGTCAAGAACATTTCTTGGGGGAAGGAAGCGAGAATAAATATGTACTTTGAGAATTCAAGCAACAATTTGGAAAGGACGTCCCCTCCTTTTGTACAGTGCAAACAATGTAGGCACTGTGGAGTGAGTATAGGGAGTTGGGCTTTAGGATCAAGTAGACTCCTGCTAAACTCCACCTGATCTTAGTAGCTCCTTCATTCCTGGCAAGTTGTCTTGGAAATACATGCAAAACATGCAGACAAAAAGTCAGCAGCTGATTTGTTAGGCATAACAGGCATTGGGTAAAGGTGAAATGTTGGTAGGAGCCCTTGTGTTTTAGAGTCAACTTTGTTTTTCTCTCAGCGTCTTAATTAACACAGATGATAGGCTGTGCGTACAGTTCAAATGGGGTCCCCTGCCTGGATGGGGCCTGGTGGACGTGGTGATGCAGTCCCTCTTTGCAATGCCTCACACTCTTGAAGTATGCATGAGGCAAGTCCATAAAAAAAAGGAAAGCCCTCATGCAAGGGTGTTTAGCCAACCACCCGTCACAGTGGTGTTTCTTAATCTTGATTATGTAAAGGCTTGGGCATTGTGTCTGTTTGGAAGTTCTGCCAGACAATCCATGGACATTTTAGGATGCATTTGAAAGAAGTGAACCTGGGAGGAAGAGGGGGAGGAAGACTTGCTGCTGTAGTTTACTCATTTACAGCTTAAATGACATCATCAAGCTATTTGGATTCCAAGCCAACCTGGGTCTCTTTGAATTGCAATAGCTGGGAGCCTTGAAATGATGGACTGCTGATGGTTCCTCTTGCTTTAAGCCTCCTTTCGCCCAACTGGGATATGGATGAGTGGACATCTAATAATGAAATTCTTGAGTTCTCAGGGGAGGGTAGGGATGGAGTCCATTCTTTCTCTGGATCCGGTTCAGGTGCGGTATTTTAGTTGGGGCTCATGAATTTGAGTCTAGAGAAAACACAGGGCCCAGGATCTAGCTTGAGAATTCACTAGGTTTACTGGGAAATATCCAGGACTGACACGAGTCCAGAGATAGTCACCATTACAAACACGTCCCTTTACTTCCTGCCAGTTTGTGCTTTTAAGTCCCCTAGAATCAGGTCCACTCCAGTCAAACGGTGGTCTTTTGGTGACAGTGGCACTCACCTGGCCTTAGGCCTGGCACATCCAGAGGCCAGTGGAGAACTTCTAACTCTATTAGTGAGACTTCCTTATCCCGTTGACCTTTAGCGTCTCCATGTGTTCAACTCCATTGCCTCATGAAGCAATGGGTTGGCAACAAGGCAGAAATGAATAGAACCAGGGGTCAGCCTTGGAGTAACTGCATGAATCGGGGCAAATTAATTAATGTCTGTGTTCTAACTTTCCAGCATTTAAAGAGAATAACAATGCCCATTTAATCAAGTCCATCTCAGGGATAGTCTCTTCCTATCTAATTTACAATGTATACGAAATGGGAAGAAGAGCTGGATAGAACCGCAGGGTTTTCCTTTGTGGTTTTGGCTTTGAGCCAGGCTGCACAGGAAGGAGAGTGCAGTTGTGTGTGCGAGTCCCTAAGGCAGCCTAAAGCATAGTAAGTAAATTTGGCCTATGTCTTGAATGCCCCAAGGCTCTGTGCTCCCTTCAAAACCACCTCCAGCACTTGCATGATGTACAGCATATTCCAGTTTCCAGCCAGACACACAGTTAATATTCTGCAGGACTTAATATCTGCACAGCATTTCGTAATTGTCCATAACATTCCTGCAAGGTTGCCACAGACTTGTCCCAAATCACACAAGTTGCAATGTGTCTGCAGTGACCTCAGCTCCTGCATCTGGTTAACTACCTCAGCCACTAAAAATTCCAGCTAGAGACCTTACCTGAAGGGATTCACTTAAGTTCCATAAATGATTGACAACAATCAAACATGACCTTGTCTAATATGTGATTCAATCCCTTACCCCAAGGGACTTCAGGAAAAAAGGGCCTCCCTATCACTAACAACTATAAGATCCAAGAGCTATAGCACACGCTTGGCAGGTATACATGATGACAATATGACAATGTTTCTGCAATTAAAGAAGTTACCTTCAGACCTAAAGAAGAGGAGGCCATGTTTGGTTCAAATAACATATTTACAAAATGTGTAGGCCTGAAGAGAAAGACTTCACTTTTTTGATAATTACTCCATAGCCTTATTCTCCATCAGAATCCCTTAATAACTTGATCCTTAGTTAGACCACTTTCTTCCATATAGACCTCCACTGACAGGCAAAGTGCTCTCTAAAGCCACAATGTTTTATCCTAGTGATATGAAGTCTCAGGTTTGTGCATGAGTCTTGCTGAACTGGGAGGGACCTTGTGGGGTTTACTCCTCGGGTTAGGATACAAACTAACTTGATCAGAGGAGAATATGGGGTAAAGCCTCAGAGAATGTTGCTTTGATGTTGCCATGTGTATTCTGTGGAGGGGATCAGCTGGTGGTCTTCTGTCAAAGGTAGGAAAGAGCCCTGCCCCGGTAAATGATTGACCTGGCTGCCTGGTCTGATAAGCCTGGGTAAATAGGCTTGATTCTGCTCCAGTAATTTCAGGACTTTTAACTCCTTTGGTACCAAAGCAAGCAGGCCAATGGCTCCCTGGGAAATCCCATTATTTGAGATTGACAGCGCCTGAATAGACAGCGTGTTTCTCAGACTTGTCTGTACACTGTCCTCTCTGCTATATCTTGAAAGCAAGAAGAACTCATGCAAGCAAAATTCTAGAATGAAGACATGTTTATAAAGCTACCCAAAGTGGAAAAATTCCAATAAGCCACATGTATGCTTTCAAACCATGAAAGAGAATAAACCTACAGAATTTTCAAAATACATAGAAGAGCAACAACAGCAATTTTTAGAGGAGCAAGAACGAGGAAGGAAAATTCAACCTAGTTTCCAGAATTCGCTGATGGTCAGATGATTGAATTCTGTGAACACCCGCCCCAACTCCCATCTACCACATCTCCTGAAGGAGACGGCCGGCAGAGACACTGTAGTTACAGGGCTAGCTAAGGAGCTTGTTTGCAATCTGGAGAGAAGGTCCAGTGGCCAGCCTGATCCCTTACCTTGATTGCTGCTTTGTATTTCAGATTCTTCCTTCTTTCCTTCCTGATTCAACAGGGATGGTCCACAGTTCTCCCAATCCTCTCTGAAGAGTTTCGGATGTGGGGAGGAAGCAACCACACAGGCTCCAGCTTTTCCCCAAGCATGAAAATGAGCTGTTCCCTTCTATCTCTTTCCTGCTCTCTGGCCGCTGCAGCCAGTGGTCACAGGCAGCAACTTGTTCGCAGCCAGGTATGTTGACAGATGTGAAGGAGGGAGTGTGCGCTGGTCTCAGCTGCCTGGTGCAGCCAATCATTGCACACCAGGCCAGGCTTTTTGCCCTGATCAAATCTCAGCAGACAAATCAGATACCAGGGCTGTAGAGGGCAAAGGGCAGAGCCTGATAACTGTTGATTATCCAAAAAGTGATTACCTTGTGATTGGCTCCATCAAGATGGTAAGAGGTCCTGCTAATAACATGGAGGAAAATGTTACTCCCATTTTCAGCTCGGAAGGGAGTTTGGAGGTCACTTGATCAACTCTCTCCTTTGGTAGTAGGGTCTCTTCCACTGAGTTCTTTGCTGCTGAGACTCCTCATCTGGCAGTTCTTTGAATTAATAGGGCTGCATTTCCTGGGTGTACTGTGTGTTACACATTTCATATCCATGAATGAAAATCCTTGTGACAACTTTGGGATTGCATTTCTATTTTATGAATGAAGGAACAAAGTCTCAACGAAGGTAATGATCATGTACCTTGTGGGTGCTGAAGTCAGATTTTGAACTCAGATCTCTGAAACCAGTGCATCGGTAAACACTTCCTGATATATTCTGTGGTAGGTTGACTAACAGGCCCAAAGAATGTCCACCTCTCAGTCTTCAGACCCTGTGGATATATTACATTATGTGGTGAAAGGGACCTGGCTGGTCCCCATTCGAGTTAGGAGCCTTGAGACAGGAGACTATGTTGGATTATCCAGGCAGGCCCAGCATAAGCACAGAGTCCTCAGCAGACGTCAGAATCGGAGATGTGAGGATGGAAGCAGAGTCGCAGATGGAAGGTGCTGTGCTGCTGAAATGAAAGATGGAGGAAGGGGGCGTGACTCAAGAAGCTTCTAGAAGCTGGAAGGGCAGGGAAATGGATTCTCCTTTAGGGCCTCCACAAAGAAAATTACCTGATGACCCATTTTAGACTTCTGACTCCAGGCCCGTGCTGTTGTGAGCACGGTAAGCAACCGCATCTGTGGTGGTTTGGCACAGTAGTGGTAGGGGACTAATACACCCTCCCTCAGAAATCCTCGCCTGCCTAGGCAGTGTCTCACTGCGCAGCCATGCATTCTTGAAATGACAACTCATTGGTTCTAGCACACTGCCCCGCCCCCGCTCAGGAGGCAATGGAAAACCGAGGGAAATAGAAACAGTGCTGGGAAGGCTCTCAGAGCCAGGATTGTGGACCCAGCTCTGCCTTGAGCAGGCAGTTCTCTTTGGGTTTGCTCTCCTGTACCATTAGTCCTTCGCCCAGCTTTTCCTTGATCTCTGCCACATATAAAGGCACAACATTCTAAAATCTTAGTTGTGTAACAAGTTGAACATATTTGAAGACATTGCTATAAACTTTCTCTCCATTTTTCCTGTTCCAACCCACGCAGTGTCCCATGTAGCAGGATTTCTGGATCCTTCTCAGTTTACCCATTTCCCTCTGAATTGTGGTACCCAGATCTGTGCATAACTCACCTGCCATCCCTTCTCTCCCAGAGTGCCTGCTTCCTCTGGTCCCTGACCATACTCTCTCGCTGGATCCCAAGCAGCCTTGGGAACTTTTGGACCTACACATTTTAGTCTTGCTCACTTTCTCTTCCTTCCTTCCTTCCTTCCTTCCTTCCTTCCTTCCTTCCTTCCTTCCTTCCTTCCAGATTTATTCATTTATTTGAAAGGCAGAGTTTACAAAGAGAAGGAGAGAGAGAGAAAGATATCTTCCATCTGCTGGTTCACTCCCCAAATGGCTGCAATGGCTGGAGCTGCGCCGATCTGAAGCCAGGAGCCATGAGTTTCTTCTGGGTCTCCCACATGGGTATAGGGGCCCAAGGATTTGGGCCATCTTCTGTTGATTTCCCAGGCACATTCGCAGGGAGCTGGATGAGAAGTGGAGCTTCTGGGACTCCAACTGGTGCCCATATGGGATGCTGGTGTTGCAGGAAGCAGCTTTACCCGCTAAGTCATAGTGCCAGCCCCTACTATATTGCTATCCTCTTTCATCTGACCTTAATCTGACCTTATTTCTTGAAGGAGGGCACTTAGAGGGAACAAATCCACATGAGTCTTAGTCTCTCTCTCTCTTTTTTTTTTTTTTTTTTTTTTGTAAATAGGAAGGGTCAAGACTCTAACCTTAGCCTAATTAGACTTCTTTCTTGTTTAACAACATTTAAATGATAACTCATTTCCACAGGCTCTTGGAAAACAGTGGTGTACACATTTTTTGGATCATAGATTCCTTTGAGAAGCTTATGAAAGTTATGGATCCTATACAAGAAAAAGTGTACTTGTTGCTAAGATTTTTGTGTGTCGTGTGAGGGTGGTTCAGCCCTCAGGAAGTAGTTTACTGGCCTCTTTGATGGGTGGCAATTAAGCTCTCTAACTCACAAGGCTGTTGGTGAGGGAAACTTTGGCAAAAGGCTGTCTGATATCTTCTTCCAGATCCCTGTATAGTTCATGGAGGCCCTGGAATCAGAACCCCCTTGGGTTGAATTGAGCAAATACCCAGTGAGGGTCAAGGCAGGAAAGGCTTCAGGCCAAAAAGCAGCCAAGCTCCCAGCTTAAACAAAGAATAGTGTTCAGTGGCCTTCTTAGCAATAGGAGTTTGCTTCTGAGGGCATTTCTCTACAGGACAAATCTCATTCTTTAGAAAGACACTTGACCCATTCGATTAAAGCCATCTGCCTGCCCAAGGCTCCTTGCAATTGCATAATGCTACCGCAGAGGCTGCCACCTCTGTGTCCCCTCTTTCGACCCATGCTATCCCCAAACACTGTCCAGCTGTGAAAACACCCTGGGCTGACTAGTGCTTTTGTTGGACTGGCACTTGTCCAGGTCACTTTGGGTGAGGTTTTGGGCACTCGGGCTTTGGCCACTGTACCTCTTGAAACCTCCCGCCCTCTCAGAGAATGAAAAGTTTCAAGTCTTAAAAATAATAACCCTCCTTTGGGCCTGGCGAGCAGACTTGCAGTGGGGTAAACAAAGAAACATACAGCTGATTAAGAAGAATTCCTTTGGAAAAAAACCACAACAAAAATCTAGGACATTCAGGCTTGCTAACCGCAGGGATTCACAGACAAGGGTTCATTTTCAAGTGGAAGAAATGGGATGTGTGGCCTGCATTCCCCATTCACCCACCACATCCTTCTTTGGGGCCCAGGTGACTCCACTGGCCAGCGTGGAGAAAGCCTACGTGGACTTCTGTAAGAAACCTGGAGAAAGTCGCTTTATGAAAAGAGAGGTGCTTTCTATCTCAAAGAGCAGTTTATATCTACTTAGTAAGGAATGTTTAGAAGGAACACAGCCAAGCTAAGTTCTAGGCAGATGTGTGTGGTAAGCACTGCATTTATTTTCAACTTGGAAAGATCATAAACTTAGGTCATTCTCACAGCTTCATCACAGTGAATGCTCAAAAGCCTAAATTTGAGAGGGAATGTTCTATCACTACTGAAAACCCAGGACAATTTCTACAAAATAAGCAAATACAATAAACAGAATGGTATTACATGGTAACTAGATACTGAAGCCTTTTTCTTTTTGGTCCGTAAGCAAGGAATAGAGGTTTCAACACTAAACTGAGACTTCCTGTTGAATATATATACATAATATCTATATTTTATATATTATATTTTAATTTAGGTTTATATATTTATATAATATTTATATTTATATAATAAATTTACATATCATATATAATTTATATAATTTAATATATTATATTTTACATAATTTATATATCAAATTATATTAATTTATGTTTTAATACATTATATTTATGTATAGATTATATATATATATTTTTGGATTTGATTGCTGAAGATTTTGACTCTTTGTATCTTAGAATAGCAGTGGCTGGAGTTACAAACTCTGGTGTGCAGCCAGTCGGGGAGTTATTGCATTGCTCAGAGAGTGGGAGTCATGCCACCATGGTGTGCAGGATGATGTGGGGTGGCAGCCGATCACATCCTTACACAGCATTAGCATCATTAATCAATCGACCCCAATATAGTCAACAGGGAAGTCTCAGTTCGGGAAACTTCTACACATGGGAGCCGCCAGTGACCAAACCGTAGCCCTTTGTCTTCCTTACATCCTGTACTTCTCTTTGCCCATGACCACCTCCTCTCCCTGAGAGAGAGAGAGAGAGAGAGAAAGAGAGAGAGATAGAGATGCAGTCTAAACACCCAGTGTAATCCAGCTGACTTGATCTTCTGCGGCAGAACCTCTGGTACAAAGGGCTTTCATATTCCCTGTCACTGCCCACATTTATCTGCTTTATCTCTCATTAATTTAGTTCCTTCTAAATCATTCATAAATCCACATAAAGGCCAGTGCTGGTTGCAATATGGAGAAAGTGGATGCAGAGTCCTTGCTGCTCGTACTAAACTAATAGTTACTATTTAGACTTTACTATGTGTCATGCTCTGTGCTAAAATGCGTTCCATTTGCTTCTTTGTTTTACTCAGTAATCCTTCCTAGTAGGTATTTTTTAAAGTCTATTTAGTTATTTGAAAGGCAGAGTTACAGAAAGAGAGAGACAGAGACAGAAAGAATGATATCTTCCATCTCCTGGTTCATGCCCCAAATGGGTGCAACAGCCATGTCCAGGCCAAGTCAAAGCCAGGAACCAGGAACTCCATACAAATCTCCCATGTGGGAGACGGGGCCCAAGCATTTGGGCTGCTGCTTTCTCAGGCGCATTAGCAGGGAGTTGGATTTAAATCAGAACAGCAGGGATTCAAACTGGCACTCATATGGGGTGCTGGGGTTGCAGGCAGTAGCTTAATTGGTCACCCCTTTAGTAATATTAATCCTACATTTTATGTATGTGGAGATGTTAATTTGTCTAAGGTCACACAACCAGGATGTTGTAGAGTTGGGATAGAATCCCAGGTCTGTACATCTCTGAAACCCCTATCCTTAGCTTCTGTGCCAAATGGAATGTGTATAATCTAGTTGTAATATGATAAATTAATCTGTGAATAGACATGAAAGATTCATACATAATGCAAGAACTCCATTGTTGTGAAGGCAACATCTCAACCCAAGTGTATGCTCAGAAATTGAGGCAGGTCAGCAGTATCTTTGCAACTACATCCATGCAGGTTATATCAGCTTTGGTTATGTCTGGGTCCAACCCTCTCCATGCTATGTGTTAAAGAATGTATACACTTCTTGTGGAATGGAGCAGGTGTTCCACCTAGAAGCCAAGATGCCCATTTCCCACAATAGAGTGCCTGGGTTGGATTCTCAGCCTCAGCTCCTATGGTAGCTTCCTACAACGCAGACTTTCAGAGACATTGATGCTGGCTCAAATTCTTGGGTTCCTGTTACGCGTCAGGGATCATGATTGTGTTTCCAAGCTCTTGGGTTCAGCCCTCGCCCACTGTTGCTTGCATTTGGGGGAGTGAATTAGCTCTCTATCTAATTATCTCTGTTTGTCTTGCAAATAAATTTTTAAAACAAATTAAAAAATATTTTTTGGAACGTGAAAAAAGTAAAAATTATATAAACATAAAAAACAACTTTAAGCTACTGAAAGAGGTACTTATTAAAGCCAAACAGAAGACAATGTAGCATATTTGCCAAATAATAACTAAATACAGGCAGATAATTCTGACTATGACTATATTCTTAAACTATTACAGTAACTGGAACATGTAATTATTTTTAATTATCTGTTCCAAAGTTCAAAAACATGAAATGAATGACTGCTTAGAATTCATCTGATTTCTGCTAAATTCATATAAAGGATTTTAACACCAACACATTATTTTTGTAGATGGGGAAAAAGAGTTCACTGAAATGAAGCCATCTTTGATATTCAAATAACAAAATTAGATATAAAAAAAATATTGGAATCTTCACTGCAACAGCAACTGCAGGCCAATCCTTATTTATTCTTTGTATACTCGGATACATCATCGGGGCATTACTCTATTTCTGCGCATTTAGCAATCCCTCAGATTCATGTGGGCCTGAGATGGTGGTCAGATGAGGCTATGGCATTCAGTAGGCCTGGCCAAAGCATAATGGAAATATTTGAAGCACTAAGGATGGAGTCTGAAAAAGCACAATGTCAAGGTTGTCTACATACTTCACATACTGCTGACTTCAGGGACTGCAACAGGTTGAGTTAGTCCCAGCATACACTAGAAAGGGCTGAGTGCGTTTTCACCAAATACTGTAAAACAAGAAGTTTTATTGATGCTGAGTCTATAGCTCCTTAAAAAAAATTAGAAGTTGGGCTAATAATAAAATGTTCATCCAAACAAAGTGCCTGCTAAAGTTTCACATTTATTATTAAGCTACATAGTTCAAATCAAATACAAGAAAACATATCATGTCATAATATCTAGTAAAAATTTTCACAGTTAAAATGAGGTATTCTGGAATTACAATGTGCTAGGTTAAATCGAGCAGTTTAATCAAAGTTACAGGGGAAAAACAGAGAAATATATTTGAACCATTATTTCTTGGGGGAGGGAGCTAAAAAGCCAAGTGAAATGTGTATGAATGAGATAATGAAGCCACAAAATACAGCATATCCAGCAGCACAGAAGCAACCTTTTAATCCTAACCATAATTTTGTATAATTTATTATTTGAATATTTAACTTTGCAAACAACATGCAACTGTAGTGTAAAACAAGCAATATCAGACAAAATAGAATACCTATTACAGCATTTATCAGGTTCATATATCATCTGAATTCACCAAGACTTGATTCACTGGGACAGTTTCTGTATTTTCTAATCGCTGATCGGTGAGGTTAAGTATTACAGTTGGCATATACACAGTACGAATAATGAATACACGATTTGTATTTAACACTTATTAACACTGGGCTATAACTTAGCATAATAGCAGCAAGGTACCACTATTTCTAGAATATGTTCTAAGATTCACCATACTGATACTACAGATTAGTGACTGAAGTATAATTAGTGCAATAAACTAACCGCAAATGTACAAAGCTGCCAAAGGCCTGTATTTGACTTTTCAAAGTGCTGTGCTTCTTCCTGGGCTTAAAGCTTGTGAGCAAGCCCGTGCTATTTGAATGTAATATGGTTCCCAAAGTTTTGTGCTCCAATCAAGTATAGTTCTAATATTTGAGTGGGGTGGGTAGCAGATGCAATAATAAAGGAGAGTAAGGAGCAACAGCCACTGTGATACGAGTGCGTTGGACCTCACTGAATGTCCACTCCTCCCACGTCCATTTTGCCAGCGTCCTGTGATTAACCGTAACCAGGAGATGATGGACGACAGCAAGGAGACAAGAGGAGAAGGTGGCGGTCTGTGCAGGAGATGAGAAGGAAGTCATAGAAAATGCCTCTAGACTTTTGGTGGGGCTGCTTCAGCAGATTGTGGAATGGAATTCCCAGAGAGAAGAGGGAAATAGCTTTTCCAACTATTTAGCTGAGTTTGAAAATTCCTAAGAACAAGTTCCGTTGGAGAAGATAGGGCACACTCTATCTACTGAAGGATAGAGTTATATTAGAAAATGTTAGTGTCTGAGACTGTGCTATTTTAAGGAAATCAATTAAAAACATTTTGTGGTACATTCTTCTGGGTTAGGGCTCGTGTAGAGATACAGTGCCAATGGCACCACCACACTAGTAGGAAGCTGGAGAATACAAAGGCTAAGGAGATAGAGGCTCTCTTGGGGGCACTAGAGAGTTGTTCATATTAAGGGTAGTCTTCAGCTACATCACATACACCATCAGTTTACTCCTGCATGTCCCAGTGCAATGCATGTGAGTGACTTAGCTATGGTGGCAAATACCAGGAGGCAGCCGGGGGCATGGGACAAAGATGCACTAGAAACCTAGTGCAATATACAAGGACAATCATGTCCTATACCGTGATCAACCAACTTCCTTGCAGTTTGGATGTTTGATGCCATTGATTCCTATTCACCTCCTCTTCACGTTACAAGGCTGCATAGCATGTATTGGGCAAGGCCCACTGTCGGGATCCACCACACCTGATGGCAGGTTTCTGAGGCCTCCACATTTCATTATACAGATCAGTAGAGGTGCCATTCAATGAGCCCAAGTAGCATTCTTCATGTGTGCCCCAGAAGGAAGAATGTCCACAACTGTACACACCCTGAGGATAAGGCATTTGACCTACACACTAGAAACCTTCTATGTTGCGAGCTGATCCACTGATGTTTGCACAACACTCAGCACTCAGGTAGCAGACAGCATCTTTATTACACATGAAAGAGCAGGAAGACTGACCAGAGGGTCACTAGCTCCACTCAGGCAGGGGAGCCTCATGGCTGTGCCTCATTCGATAGCACTGTCTGCTCCCCAGAACCTAAGAAGTCAGACAATAAAGAACACGGCAAAAACTTAAAGTGGCATGAACTACATCCGACACGTGGCCTGCTTTCGTGTAGTACTTTTGCTTCCCAGAAAAGTGGAGTGACTTTGCTTCAGTCTCAGTCTCTGCCGTGTCTCCACTGTTAGCTTTGTGCTCAGCCCTCTACTTGGGTTGCAATCAGGTCTCTTTGGGGAGCACTTTCTAAAGGCAAAGATTCAGAAAACCAAAGATAGAAGATCCCAACACACCACAAAGCTGAGATTAATTCCTGAATGCTCCTTGGACAGAAACATACATTTTTTTTAATGTGAATATGAAGTTTTTGAAAGAAGGATTAGAGTTCTTAAGACCTATCACTACCTGGGCTCAGATCTTGTGCTTTTCTCTGGGTTTACATAAAATCCTGGGCTTGGACTGTGGCTTAACTGTTCTCAAGATTCAGGGAACTGGATCCAGCACTAAGGAAAATGACTAAACTACTATCAGGTCTAATACAGCAAATATTAAAAATTGTTTGGCATGACCCCTTTAGGTCTGTCATCAAAATAAAATTTAATCTCCAGTAGCTTGTCATCCCCTTTCATCAGATTCATCTTGACCTAAGAATATCTTTTGTACCTGTGACACCACATGGTACTTCCAATATGCTCAAAGTTCGAACTTTCCGTGCTGTTCCAACCCAGCTGAAACCTGTGATGGTCCCCTTTGCCACAAGACATGGACATGTGACTGTGTGAGAAATGGTCCAGGGAGCTCATGAAAAACCCAGTTATATTTTGAAATAAATAATGACCCAAAATTCTGTGAAACTTAAGTCCTCTTTGGCTCAGTCAATTTTGATCTAAGTGTGAGCCTGATTTTGATCTGGAAGTCCCCAGAACTTGTGAGAACATATGATATGGCTGGGTCACCATTTTTGTTGTTGGCAGGTGTGCAATGAGTCCTTGACTTAAGGTGTATTTTCTTTCTGTCCCACGTGCCTGAGTTCTGCTTGGCCTCATGGTCAAGGAATAGAATGCACACAATCTTTACATATGTCAAGCAACTTTTTCATGGGATGGAGATTTCACCCATTTGAGGATATTTATAAAGGGAAAACTAAATAATTCTCCTCCTATCTCCCAGAACTCCTATGCAGATTTTCAAAATGCAAGCAAAGCAGGCAACCAAAAGCAGCCCAAATGAGTGACTACTTGCATTCACCACACAGAGCAGAATTCCATGCACACAACCCTGGTGGTTTTTTGTGCTTCTGTGTCATGCTTGATGATTTTTTTTTTCTTACCATGAAAACACTAAGGTGCACTTAAATGTTACAATTCAAGCAAAGTGCAACTATATATTGAAAAACTAAACAAGAAAATCAAGTAAACATTTCACTGAACAGTCTGTAGCCCTTGGTTTCACTGGCATCCAGTATAGATACCTGTCGACACACCTGGCCTCATAGCACCAAGCACCTGGACAAAGCTGAGGCTCAAATAAAACAGAGCAGAATGATTCTCCTCTTGCCTCCTTATCTCTTTGCCAAGTAACGAAGGGTCAAGAGAGGGGCATAAATCTAGTCGGTAGGATAGAAACATAACCCAAACAGAACAACAAAAAAAGTAAACTCTGAGGACAGGCCAGGGGTTTCAGGGCTGGTTGCTAGGGTTTATTACCCAAATTGAAGGGAAATTAAGAAAGGAAGGGCATTTTCGTTCCTCCTCCTATCCAGAGAAAACTCTACAGGATTAGATAATGCTAATCCCCAAAGCTCTTTAGGGAGAGGTTCAAATGCAAGAAAAGGGAGATTTGAGCAAGATTTTCCCAGAAGCAACTGTAGTGTGACCTCCTGAAGCTGTGGGAGCTAAAAGTCAGGGCTTCAACTATTTTACAGAAAGTGCAGGCTGGAAGATCAAGAGCCAGGGATGTGCATGTACTTTTAGTAGCTCACCCAGGATGCCCCTTACTGCAGGCAGCATGCAAAGTCCAGCTACGAGCATCAGAAGACAGGAGTGGGGAACTCCTGGGAGAAGGGGCCAACGACCTTCACGAATGCACACATGCATTTCAGATCCCACGCTTGTATTTCCTCCTTAGGAATCCAGAAGCTGACACTTGCTAGGATACCTGGAGGGTACCGAGCAGCATTGAGGCTCATCCACGCTCACGCCCAGTTTTCTTTCTGGCTCCTTCTTTTGCAACTCTCTTCCCGAGGGTCTACCTCAAGCACCAAGAGTTCTTTCTTCTTGACCCATTGCGTCTTCTGTCCCACTGCGTGGCTTAGTAGGGGCTTCTCAGAGCTGGAGCACAGCCACACACAGGCACTGTCTCCCCCAGCAGGATGGACAGAGCTAGGCCATCTACAGCAGCGTCAGAGGTCACTCACAGCCCTGATACACGAGGCCCCGTCCAGGGCAGAGGACCGTGGCAGCATGTGTCCTGGGTGAGGCAAGTTCGGTAAGCTCCTGTGGGAGCGCTCTTGACATAAGAAGCACTGCAGATTCTTACTCTATGAATAAATAAATGAACAAATAAATAAACAATCAGAACACAAGAGGGCTCTTTGTAGGTAAGCACCTCTTCTCAATAAAAAAAGAAAAACAAAATCCCCTCTTGAGTTTCAAAGCCCTCATTCAGTGGTGAGTAGTAGGCTCAAAACAACCTGCAGAAAGTAGAACAGTCCAGACAAGAACTGGCTAAGTTCCAACACTGGGATTTCTCACTTGATGACCCACAAGTCATCCTAAACGTCCCCGAGGTAGTCTAGTGTTCCAGGAGTTACAGAACGGCTCCCATCCTACTTGAGGCTTCCTCCTTTAATGCCACTGCACTTCCCCATGCACCCTGTGTCTGCCTCCATGTGTCACAGCCAGGATGCCTTAGTGTGGTGTCCCACGCTATGCACCTAAGTCCTAGGCAGAAAACAATGAAATGCAACTCCAAGATTTGGCTTGGAGACCTCACTCTAAAGAGGACCTTGCCAAAATGATGCAGGTGCTGCTCTGGCAGCTACATTTTGGGGAAAGCGACAGAACTAAATCAAAGGAATCTGGAAAGCAACAAACATGCATGTCTATCTCTTAGTGAGTCCAGTTCTCAAAAGATCTCCTGTCATTGTTCCTTTCACTTTTAAGTAAGGGCCTAATGAAATAGAAGGGAATCAATGTTTTAAAATTAGGAAATCTTTTTCCAGCTCTAAAGGCAGTATATACTGTTGATCTGAATAATGAAGGTGACCAGTTGCCTGCACAAGCTATGCACAAAGAGCTTGTGGCTGAAACACCTTGGTGACAAATAACTTACGTTCTCAGGGAAGAAGGGGTGGCATTCAAGAATCCTAGAGAGAGCTGGTGCTTGACCTCCTCTCACCTAAGAACCCTGGGTTGATGTTAAAGCCAACCCAGAGGGCAGCCCACACCTGCTAGGAGTCATTCCTTTTACCTGGAATGCCTTTCTGGTCTATCCTCACTGGCTCAAGCACAATATCTTGGTAAAGACAATAATAGGGAAACTGGACCAATCAGGGGACACTCCATACCCCAGTGGCATTTGCATATCCTATTCCTATATTCCATTCACCACCATAAGCCACTGGGGAGATTCTGGTCTTAACCACATGAAATAAATTTTATTCCCTCAGACTTAAATTTTTTTAAAGTCTCTCTTGGGGAAAAAAAATGCAGTTGAAAGCCCTGTCATTTTATCCTAATGGCCCTGTGAGGAAGGAAAAAAAAAAACCCCTCCTCCTCTTACTCACTTCTCCATCACTGCCCAGGGACCATCCTAACAGGAAACCCTTCCAAACTTTACCCTGGATCAACAACTTCCACATTAAGTTAAACAAGCAATCAAATCAGCATTTAGCCAAAGCCCTGTCCTCCTGTAGGAGGTCATTCAACTCAATGACGGTCGTGGCAAAGTCCACCAGGTCCACGAAGTCAGATGTGATGATGTTGACGCCCATGGCTCCAGGCTTCTGTGTCTTCACCCAGTCCAGGATGGCAGGAAGATTCCTACACAGAGGGAAGTGTTGGGGGCAGAGAGAACAGAGGGCAGAGTTGAAAGTTCTGCGTCTGTAGGCATGGGAATACAACAGTCCCCTGATTGTAACAAAAGTATGTCAAGGAAATCACAAGCCATGAGGGGCATGTCTGCTTAAAGTTTACATTTTCTTTAGGGGTGGCAGTGGTCTCTATTCCACCAAGCGTTCTACCTTCCAGGTTTCTTTGCTGGAAGAGCAGACTACCTGTCTCAGGCACCAAAGTGGTGCCATGCCAACAAGAGCTTAAAAGAGAAAACTAAGATCAAGAGCTTCATAATCGGTGCACTCTTCAATCCTTTTTTTAAAAAGATGTATTTATTGGCTGGCGCCGCGGCTCAATAGGCTAATCCTCCACCTAGCAGCACCGGCACACCGGGTTCTAGTCCTGGTCGGGGTGCCGGATTCTGTCCCGGTTGCCCCTCTTCCAGGCCAGCTCTCTGCTGTGGCCAGGGAGTGCAGTGGAGGATGGCCCAAGTGCTTGGGCCCTGCACCCCATGGGAGACCAGGAAAAGCACCTGGCTCCTGGCTCCTGCCTTCGGATCAGCGCGGTGCGCCGGCCGCAGCACGCCAGCGGTGGCGGCCATTGGAGGGTGAACCAACGGCAAAAGGAAGACCTTTCTCTCTGTCTCTCTCTCTCTCACTATCCACTCTGCCTGTCAAAAAAAAAAAAAAAAAAAAAAAGATGTATTTATTAATTTATTTGAAAGGCAAAGTGACACAGAGAAAGGGAGAGTCAGAGAAGGAGGACGAGAGAAAGAGAGCTTCCATCTCCTGGATTACTCCCTAAATGGCTGCAATAGTCAGGCCCAGGCCAGGCCAAAGACAGGAGCTCCACCCAGGTCTCCCATGTCAGTGGCAGGGGCCCAAGTACTTGGGTCATTTTCTGCTTCTTTCCCCAAGCGCATTAGCAAGGAGCTGGATTGGAAATAGACCAACCAGGACTTGAACTGGTGCTGTGATATGGGATGCTGGAGTCATAGGCAGTGACTTAACCCATTGTGTCACAATGCTCGGCCCTTTTTCTAATTAGAATATAGTAAAAATTACAGAACCTTATAATAATTTTATAGTAAGTATATTGACCACTCAGATACTAGTACTCCATTGGCTACACCTGCTTGCCATGTATCAATCCACCAACCATCACCCGGCTTCCATCAATCCATCCTGGTATTAACATATTCCAACTGCAAACATTTATACACAGCCCCTCCATTTCAACTGGCATAGGATTAATTAGACTTCCGTTCTCATTTCAGGCTTTCTTTTTTGACATAAAGTTTATGTGCAATAAAATGTGCAAATCTAAAGTATATATTTACTGAGTTTTGGCAAAACAAAAAAGAAAAAAATCAAAGTATAGAGCATTAACAGCATTCAAGAAGCTCTTGCACCTCTTCTGCAGCGATCCTTGTCCCATCCTCCCATCAACAATAATTATTAGGATTATTTTCTACTACAGATTGTATTTGCCTGTTCTGGAATTTAATATAAACTATGCAATGTGTACTTTTTGGTGTGACTGTTTCTTTATTTAGCATAATGGTTTTGAAATTCACCCATGTTGATGTGTGTATCAATGGTTCTTTCTTTCTTTTTCTTAGCGTGGCATGGTATTCCATTGTACAAACAAATCAGTTTGTTTTTCCATTTTCCTATTTATGGGTATATGAATTTTTTTCCAGTTTTTTACATTGTGAATAAAATTGTTACAAGCATTCTTATGCAAGCCTTTTTGTAGACATTTACTTTAACTTTCCTTTTTCTTTTCTTTTTTTTTTTTTATTTGACAGGTAGAGTTATAGACAGAGAGAGAGACATAGAGAAAGGTCTTCCTTTCACTTGTTCACTCCCCAAATGGCCGCTATGGCTGGTGCTGCGCCGATCCAAAGCCAGGAGCCAGGTGCTTCCTCCTGGTCTCCCATGCGGGTGCAGGGGCCCAAGCACTTAGGCCATCCTCCACTGCTTTCCTGGGTCACAGCAGAGAGCTGGCCTGGAAGAGGAGCAACCAGGACTAGAATCCGGTGCCCATATGGGATGCTGGTGCTGCAGGCGGAGGATTAACCAAGTGAGCCATGGCGCCGGCCCTAAATTTTTATTTTATTTATTTGAAAAGCAGAGTGGCAGAGAGGAGAGGGAGACACACACACACACACACACACACAGAGAGAGAGAGAGAGAGAGAGAAATTTTCTATCTACTTGTTCACTCCCCAAATGGTTGCCATGGCCGGGGCTGCTCCAGGCCAAGTCAGGAGCCAGAAACTCCATCCTAGCCTCCCATGTGAGTGGCAGGGGCCCATGTACTTGGACCATCCTCCATTGTTTTCCCAGGTGCATTAGCATGGAGCTGGATTGGAATCGGAGCAGCTCGAATTTGAACCAGGGCTCAGATATGGAAATGTTGGCTTTGTAGGAGGTGGCTTAACCCAGTGTGCCACAATGTGGCCCCTTCATTTTTCTTGTGTAAATATTAAAGAATAAAATTTCTATGTTGCAGAGATGGTTTATACATAGTTTTATAAGAAACTGCTGGGCCTTTTCCCATTGAAATTGTTCTACCATACAGGTAGACTCCCACCTGAGTGTCCCACTTGCTTCACTTCCTTCCCTAACACGGTGCTACCAGTCTTTCATCTTAGCCATTATAATGGATGGGTAGCAATAGCTCAAAATGCTTCAATTTGCACTTTTCTGATGACTAGTAACGTTGAGTAGTTTCTCATGTGCTTATTGGCCCTCTGTATATCTTATTCTTGAAAGTGTTTGTTCAATTCTTTTACTAATCTTTTTACTTTCTTTAAAAACAAAAACAAAAACAAAAAACCTGCTACATTCAGAGCCTGCACTGTGGCATAGCGGGTAAAGCCGCCGTCCTGGCTGGTCCACTTTCAATTCCGCTCTCTGCTATGGAAAGCAGTAGAGGACAGCCCAAGTGCTTGGGCCCCTGCACCCGCATGGGAGACCAGGAGGAAGCTCCTGGCTCCTGGCTTCGGATCTGCGCAGCTCCGGCTGTTGCGGCCAATTGGGGAATGAACCAGAGGATGGAAGATCTCTCTCTCTCTCTTTGCCTCTACTTCTCTTTCTCTGTGTAACTCTGATTTTCAAATAAATAAATAAATCTGTTAAAAAAGCTGCTGCATTGTAGCAATTACTTATGTATCTTGATACTAGTCTTTTGTCAGCAATATTTTGTGAATATTTTCTCCTATCCTGGAGCTTGCCTGCTGATTTTCATTTTGATGAGCTGAATGTGTTAATTTTGAGTGAGTCTTATCCAGCAATTTTTTTTCTTTTATGACTGGTGATATTTTAAAGAAACTTTTGCTTACTCCTAATACACAAAGATATTCTATATTTCTTATAAAAATTTTATGTTTTTAGCTCCTGCTTAGCTCTCAGATTCACTTCAAATTAATTTTTGTATAGAGTGTACAGTAGGAGTTAAGCTTCACCTTTTTCTAAATGAACATATAGCTATTCTACTTGCTCTGCGTGGCTTCTTAGTAGAAGAGTGTGTAACCAGTAGTCTCATGAATGCATACGATCAGTCTCATTCTATAAACTGAAGACTTCCTACATGACAGCCAAATGTGGTGCCCACTAAAGCTAACAGGCTAGTGACATAAACAAGTCATGCCAACTCAGGGTGACCACTGCGGCATTAGTAGTGAGTGCAAAGTACCCGGAGCCGTAGGCAGGGAGCGATAAGATGTACTCGGAGTTTGCGTCATGGTAAAAATAACTTACTAAGTGCCCGACTGGCTGAGAGCACTTTAAACAAGACAGAAACTGGTCCTGTGTTGGGCAGAGGGCCTGGCGATTTCTTATAAAGGATTTGCTCTAGGCCCAAACTGAACTAGGTCACGTTCATTATCACCAGCGGCCTCTTTCTGCTCTTTGGGTACCACCTCTCCAGCTGGTTCCTTTTCTCCTTCGAAGCTGCACCCCTTCCTTTGGGTACATATGTATGTACAGCTGTCTCCTAGATGACCCTCGATCGGCCAGTGGGGGCACTGTTGTCTTTCTCCCCTTTCTTCCACACAACAACTGCACTCGGTCCTGGGCCTCTGCCCACACTCAGTTGCCTCTAGTCAGCCTTGGGCTAAAACTCTTCTCCTGAACCGCTTCGTGCTTTTAGAACAATAGCTGGTTAAAACCTAAACCGCTCTCTCAGGGACATTTGCATTTTAACTAGGACTGCAAAAGGTTTAAAAATCTCAGGATGACCTGTGTTTACTTAGTTTTGTGGTCCTTCAATTTCTGCCCCCTGCAAAATGGGGGTCCTAACAGTATCTCACACAGAGTTTTGGGGCATTAAATAAAACAATCCATCAGAAGTGTCTGGGACAATTCCCAGGATATGGTAAGTACCGTGTTAAGTGTTTGCAATAAGAGGTCTCATAAATTGGGAGAATGTAAGTCTGAAACATTTGGAAGCTGGGGGTAAGAACTTAAGCTACAAAGTGCTGTTGGCCTGACAACGAGGGGCTGCACAGAGACCAGGAATATACAAGGGCCCACATGAATGTCATGGTGCTACCGAGTTTGAGGCAGTCAAGACTTTGTCAACAGCAGCGTTTAAGTATGAAACACAGGCGCCATCTGCTGGTCACCATGGGGAAGTGGGCATGGTAGGCCTGGTGGAAACTCCGACCTGCTGCAGCCAGAGCTACACTTTCCAGCCTTCTTTACCAATAGGGCTGACAGGTGTATTTTGTGCCAGGTTCTGTGGTAGGCATTTTCATGTTAAGATTCTGCAGTCTCGTGAGGTGTTATCAATCCCAGTGAACTGTTGAGAAAACCACAGCTCAGGGACCTCAGAAGTCTAAGGCCACCGTGTTGCTAAGAACTGCATTAGCTTGCAAGGGCTGTGGTAGCCAAACACAGGACCCAGGATGGCTTGAATAGCAGGGATGTGTGTACTCCTGTTCTGGAGGTGGATGGCCAAGGTCAGGGAGCCAGCAGGCCTCCCTCCTTGGCCTGCGGGTGACTGCTTTCTCACCGTGTCCTAACCTGGCCTCGTCTATGTGCACGCAAGTCCTGGGGTCTCTCTGTGTGTCTGAGGTTCCTTTTCTTTAAAGGATTAGGGTCCACCTGGCATGTTAACTTAATTGCCTCTTTAAGCACAGCACCCATATCCAAAGATAGTCATATTCTGAAGTACTAGGGGTTTAGGGATTCAATAAATGAATGGGGAGAGACCATCTTGGACTTTAGCCCCAGACCTCCTTGGTTCAGTCCATGTGCCCTCTTTCATGGCAGCTCTCTCCAGACGCTTGGGCAAAACCCACTTTCATTTGACTTCAGTGTGAGTACTATAAATCTGAACTCCAGGATGCCTTGAATCTGGGGAGAGCCACAGTAGAAATTCGGTTACAGTGGCTACGGTTTCTGTGGCCTCCTTCTAGGGGGATGAGCCAAGATGTGCAAGTTCTCGCGTCTGACGTTCGGCGAAGAGTTGGGAGGTTAACTCCTGTGTGAGAGAACCCTCTCCACATTGATGGAAAGCATGCCTTGTCTTCTCACTCAACTTGGCTGATGACCAGTGCTCAGAACCAGCTGGGTGGGTTGTGGTCTAGGACAGCCCCTCTGGGTGTTGTCGCCCAGGGGAAGGCCCTGCACTGGTTCAGCTGCCCTGACGAGGTCACGGTCACGTTTGCACTGGGCTCGACCTCAGCGGCACTTCCTGCCTTAGTAGATGAGCCAGCCTAGGAATGCATGATGCTTCCCTGTAATAGTCTTGTGACCAATAGGGGCCGAGATGCCAAAGAGTCTTTCTAATCCCAGGGACATATGCTGCCTGCCAACCAGGCAAGGGCTATGGCATCACCAGGACACCCTGGCTTTGGGCACATGCCCCTGTCATTAGATGAAAGGGCCTATGATTCATCTGCAGCCCAATCAAAGTTCTAGGAATTTACAAGTAAGAAAACCAGTGTGACACTGTGGGGCAACAGCTGCAGCCAGAGATCTGGCCAGATTCACATACTAATAAGACAATTCCAGGCCTGCAGAGAGAAAGGGGTAGCATTGAACTTTATAAAGGACAGTGGTCCACAGAAGCCTGGTTATTTGATCCTTTCTAAAGGACAGGGCAGGAGCACAGTGGCCATGCAAGTGGCACAAGCAAGTCTGAGATGTATTATTGACTCTTGGCAGCTATGCAGATCTGGGTCAGTTAACTTCGCTGAGTCCCATCTAAGTGAGTGGTGACACTGTGCCCTAGATAATGAGCCCTCTGAGAGGCTGGCTTGATTTAAGAATGAAGTGAAATCTTCCACAGAAAAGGTACTTGATATTAAGAATACAGCATGCAGCTAGAACTACTCATTATTTTTAAATGCTTCCTCTTCCTTGTTTCACACCTCTCCCTGCACAGACTTTATAAGAGTGATTTTCACATGGCCTTACAGAAATTTTTATGTCGGTTTTTCCTGCCAGACTTTGAGTTCTAGCAGAGAGCAGAGCTATATTCATTCGCTGTCTATCTTTCCCTCTGGCCCCTCCCAGTTACTCAATGTTGGCTGAATGAATAATAAATACCACTGTGTTAATCTACAAATTTACCAAAGGCGTTTATATGAATATATATAATATATAATATATGCTTCTAATTCAGGATCTTTCAAAAAGATATAGTATTGTTTTATTAATTCTGTTTTCCAAGTTCAAAACAACCAATTCAACTACAACAGCTTAGGAGAACCACACAGAAAGGAGGATCACTGGGATTCAGTCATAAAAAGAATGGTAAACTGGTTAGAACCAGGAGACATTATGTTAAGTGACACGAGCCAGACACAGAATGACAAATACTATGTGCTTTCTCTCATATGTGCCCACTAGAAGAACTGATTTCCAGGGGCTAGCAGTGTGGCCCTGAAAGGGTTAAGCCTCCGCCTGTGATGCAGCATCCGGTGTGGGAGCCGCTGGTGGCACTGCTGCTTCCCTGCCCATCCAGCTCCCAGCTCTTGGCCTGGGAAAAGCCAAAGATGGCCACTAAGGGAGATCTGGATGAAACCCCTGGCTCCCGGCTTCGGCCAGGCCCTCCCCTGCCGTTACAGCCATTTTGGGGGTAAACCAGTGGATGGAAGATTTTATCTCTCTCTCTCTCTCTCTCTCCGTAACTCTGTTTTCAAATAAATAAATTTTTAAAAATAAAGATTTCAAATTAGAAGAGAGTGGAATAGTGATTTCTAGACCCCAGGAAGTGTGGGGGGAAGTGAGCTGGTGAGCGGTTGGATAGTAGGTACCAAAATACAGCAGATAGGAGCGGCGAGTTCCAGTGTTTCACATCTTAGTGTCTAGTTCACAATAATCCATTGTGTATTTTGAGAAGAACTAGGAAAGAAGAGCTTGAAAGTGCCAAAAATAAAGGAATGATAAGTGTTATTACCATGATTTGATCATTACACATCATATACATGTATTGAGATATGCACAATTATTATGTGTTAATTAAGCATTTAAAAAATGACACAGGTTTCCGGTTCTGTCCGCAGCCAACATAAGCAGGAGCACTCCCAAAGAAAAAAAAATGCAGGTGCCCTGTGCTATCTAAACTCCTCTTGGGTGTAATCCTCTTTTTGAGGTCACACTCTTCAAACTCAGAACCAGCCACACAGGGGCATGCTTCTGGATGAATCTTTCACTATCTGAACTCCACTCTCATCATCTGGGACCCAGGAACCAACTGCAGTGTACAAAATACATTTTGTTACCCAACTATATTAGCTTCCCCAGCCTGGACTGCAAAGGATGCCCTGTTATTTGAGTATATTTGGAATGGTTCCCGTATGTGTGTACATATGGGCATGAACATACACACACACACACACACAAACCACTATTTTTTCTTGACAACATCTATCATCCATTGGTGTCCAGGACAAAGAACGCTGTCCAACATACATCACCGGCACTTCTCCTGCTTAACTGTATGGTCAGCTCCGTTCTACCCCCAGGGATTATCCACAGCTAGGGCATGGGGGGCAGTGTCCTCAGCTGCTTCTCAGGACTCAGGGTCACATGGAAAGGAGAACAAACTCTTGAAGGGCCATCTCTGAATCTCTGGCACAATGGTCTGTAGTTAATGATTCTCGAATAAGTGAGTACTTGGACCAACTGTAAGGGACCAGGGCAAGTGGCACAAGCAAGCTGGCATCGATGGCATTGATTCAAAGTGCTTTACCATGGTATCAAAACTTAAAGCATATTTAATTTTATGATGTGTATTTTTAAAAAAGTGTTTAGAGATCCTTTGTTAATGTGAACCACCCCAAGTGCATCGCTGTCTCAAATGTAAGTGTTTTTGTTTGCTTTTAAATGGTCAAACTCTACAGTTTCTCTGCTGTTTATTCAGAACAGAATCAAGTTAATTAAAAACAAAACTAAACCCTGATTTGTGAGATGGATAAATACTTACCTATGAACCAGAGTGTTCTTGAGGCCACCGACCAGGCCCCTGGCGATGGTCTTCACTCTGGGCGTGAGAATGGCCTGGGAGACGTGGAAGGAGCCGCGGGGCGCTCGCTCACTCAGGGTGGTCTCCAAGAAGAGGATGAGCTTGCGCACACTCGTGGTATTTGCCCAGGGTGCTGGGATCTTCTTTCCAGGCCACAGGAAGGGGTATTGCTTGTAGAAGGGACAGTGGTAGAAAATAAGGACCTGCGGTATTCAGAATAGAAAAGGGGCAGCAATTCATGACAAAGCAGAACGTTAACTTCTGGGTTACACAGATTGCTGCAAAAAGCAAACAAATACAACTGTATGTAGAACCTCAAGATCTGTTAGCTATATATGCTTTTTTTGGTAAAGATTTATTTATTTATTTGAAAGTCAGAGTTACACAGAGAGAGGAGAGGCAGAGAGAGAGAGAGAGAGAGAGAGAGGTCTTCCATCTGCTGGCTCACTCCCCAATTGGCAACAACAGCCAGAGCTGAGCCAATCTGAAGCCAGGAGCCAGGAGCTTCCTCCGGGTCTCCCATGTGGGTGCAGGGGCCCAAGCACTTGGGCCATCTTCTACTGCTTTCCCAGGCCATGGCAGAGAGCTGGATTGGAAGTGGAGCAGCTGGGTTTCAAACCAGTGCCCATATGGGATGCCGGTGCTTCAGGCCAGGGCATTAACCTACTGCCCCACAGCGCCAGCCCCTAGCTATATATGCTTATAAAACCACTGAGCAAAAATGTACTCAGTGTTTGCTCTGTGTCTGACACAAAGATTCTTAATCAGTTCTGTTTTCTTTTATAGACATGCATGCCTCTGGAAACAGGGAAAAATCTTGGAGCTCCTTTTTGAATTATAACCTCGGGCCCAGCATTGTGGTACAGTCAGTTGTGGCATAGTGGGTTAATCCACTGTGATGCCAGCATCCCATTTGCATACCTGTTTGTGTTCTGGCTGCTCACATTCTGATCCAGCACCCTGCAAATGTGCCTTGGAAAGCAGTGGAAGATAGCCCAAGTACCTGGGCCCCTGCCATGCGTATGGGAGCCCAGGATGGAGTTCTAGGCTCCTGACTTCAACATGGCCCAGGCTCAGCTACTGTGGCCATCTGGGGAGTGAACCAGTGGATGAACCAGTGGATGGAAGATCTCTCTCTCTCTGTCTCTCTCTGTCTGTCTGTCTCTCCCTCTCTCTGTAGCTCTGCCTAGCAAATAAATACATTTTTTTTTTAAGATTTATTTATTGGCTGGCGCCGTGGCTCAGTAGGCTAATCCTCCGCCTATGGTGCCGGCACACCAGGTTCTAGTCCCGGACGGGGCACCGGATTCTGTCCTGGTTGCTCCTCTTCCAGTCCAGCTCTCTGCTGTGGCCCGGGAGTGCAGTGGAGGATGGCCCAAATGCTTGGGCCCTGCACCCACATGGGAGACCAGGAGGAAGCACCTGGCTCCTGGCTTCAGATCAGCATGGTGCGCCGGCTGCAGTGCGCCGGCTGCAGCGGCCATTGGGGGTGAGCCAATGGAAAAAGGAAGACCTTTCTCTCTGTCTCTCTCTCTCACTGTCCACTCTGCCTGTCAAAAAAAAAAAAAGATTTATTTATTTATTTGCAAGGCAGAGTTACATAGAGAGAGAAGGAGAGGCAGAGAGAGAGGGAGAGAGAGAGAGAGAGGTCTTCCATCTGCTGGTTCACTCCCCAGTTGGCCACAACAGCCGGAGCTGCGCCGATCTGAAGCCAGGAGCCAGGAGTTTCTTCTGGGTTTCCCACATGGGTGCAGGGGTCCAAGGACTTGGGCCATCTTCTGTTGCTTTCCCAGGCCATAGCAGAGAGCTGGATCAGAAGTGGAGCAGCCGAGACTTGAACTGGCGCCCATATGGGGTGCCAGCACTTCAGACGGTGGCTTTACCCACTACGCCACAGCGCTGGCCCCAGCAAACAAATCTTTAAAAAAGAATTATATTTTAAATGGATGCATAAAATAGGATTACAAAGGATATCAACGATTTGGAAATAAAGCCACCAGTGTAGTAAATACATTTGTAATAAGTTTTTGTATGTGCTTCATGACAAATGTATTAAAAATATTCTGCTATGGGTCTAAGTTTCATCCTTTTGAGTTACTGATGAGCATAGATTGTACTTGGAGATATCTGAAGAAACTGAAAATGTGATATGGCCAACAGTGTTGTGGGTCATGACCTACACTCATGATTGACAGGTGTACTAATTTTCAGTTAAAAATTAGTATAAATAGTCATTTTTCCCATCCAAATTCAGACTTCTTAAATTCTGTCCATACAAATCCCCACCCCCAGTGCCCTGGGGGCTCCCTGGACTGCAGGCTGGGAACTCGTGGGTGGGATGGGCCAGTACAGCCTGGAAGTTACAGTTCCCGTGCTCACAAAATCCACACTTAGATCCAGGAGCTGAGATGAAGACACCGAACTAATTTGGAGTAAACAGATTTCCAATGGCGTGCGCTGCAGGAAGCTGCCCTTCCCAGGAGAGTGGGGTCAGGGAAGACTTCAGAGAGGCCGCCATGGGCCTCCGGCGGGGCGGCTCGGGATGCTGGTGATTTTGAAATAATTAGCCAGCCGCATCCACAGCATTAATTAGGTTCTGGGAGGCAGTGGTGGGACTGGGAGTTGCTATTTTGATTGTCCCAATTCAGAGCTGTGCGGTGTACGTTTCTAGGAGTAATCTATTTTCTCCGTTCACGGGCACCAGTGATCTCTTCCTGGAGGAATGTCCCGCATATGCTTCCCCAGTCTGGGCTGCACTCCCCAGACAGCTGGCCCCAGCGTCATCCTCCAGCACCCAGGCACCAGGGCCCTACCTGCGCTGCGTGTCATGTTTCCACTGCGCTGTGACTAAGGGGCCTAGCTGCTGGAGGAGGCCCGCAGCTAGGGAGCACAGAGCAGGATAATGGCTGTTCCTGTTGTTTCTAATGTCTGATGCTAATGATGGCTGCGGTAAACACGTGCTAATGAGGTTAATCATAGGCTCATGGTAAGCAGCTTGCTGGGGAGATGGGGGGGGAGATTTCCTCCTGCCCTGTCATTGGCTCTCTGGAAGGGGAGCTGGCGCGGGGGACTACCACTGCCGTGGGAGGCGGGGCAGGCTGGGTGGCCCTGTGCCCACGCTGCTTCTCCTGGCTGCCTGGCCCCTGGGCCGGGTGTCAGGGGACCCCGGAACCTGTACATTATACAAAAGGGCTTTTCTGATGATGAAGGTGTCAGGGGACATTTCTCTTTAGTGGAGAAGGCTGGCTAGCAAAGTCACTCTTACGTTACAAGAAGGAGCAGTGACTCCCACCCAGGGTCTGAGTCGGCATCTGCCTCCCCATGTCACTCTGCTGTAGTTTTCTCTGAATTACTACTCCAGCCCAGCGGTTCATGTTTAGTTCCCCCCCCCCCAAGTCTCAGATTAAAAATCTCATTTCCAGGGCAGGCGTTGTGGCACAGCGGGGTAAGCTGCTGGGTGGGATGCGTGTATCTCACATCGCAGTGCCTATTTCAAGTCCCGGCTCTGGCTCCTCGACCTCCAGTTCAGCTTCCTGCTAATGCATCCTGGGAGGCAGCAGGTGATGCACAAGTGCTTGGGTTCCTGCCACCCACGTGGGAGACCTGGACGGACCCATCCCTGGCTGTTGCAGGCATCTGGGGAACCAGCCAGCAGATGGAAGATCTCTTTCTCTCTCTTTCTGTCTGCTTCTCAAATAGATGACAATTTAAAAAAAAAAATTAAAAATTACATCTCATTTCCTGTACAAGCTATTCCTTAATTGATCCTTATTCTGATCCTTCCTTTAATAGGGGCCTCTGGGATGCAAATTTCTGCTATGTTCTACTTTTTACTTGACTTGTTATAAAATCCCTGTCTTCACATAATATAGGACATTCAAGGCCATCTTATCTTGCAATTGTATATGAACTACTTTGTATTTCAGTAGTGTTATGCATTCTTAATGTCTCATTAAGATCCTAATTACTTCCAAGGTGTAGATTACATTTTCCAATTCACTTATCCGCTACTCCCCAAATGGCCACAATGGCTGGAGTGGGGCTGATCCAGAGCCAGGAGATTTTTCTGGATTTCCCACATGAGATTCAGAGGCCCAAGCACTTGGGCCATCCTCCAGTGCTTTCCCAGGCATATTAGGAGGGAGCTGGATTGGATGTGGAGCAGCTGGGACTCAAACTGGTGCCCATATGGGATGCCAGCATCTCAGAGGGCAGTTTTACCCACTACGTCACAGTGCTGGCCCTCCCAATTCACTTTATCCTTAAAATCCTGTCTCCTAGTACACAAATATGTACACGTGAGCTGTGATGTAACTGCATGTTGAGTAAATGAAATTTGAATGGTAGTACATTTCTTGATATTAAATTATAGTGATAAAATACTCAGGGGGTTACATGCAAGGTAGCTCATTACATAAGGAATATTTAAAATTTAACCTCCAGTGTGGCACTGCCCCAGCTGGGGGAAGACAGCTGGGGACTCCTTTTTGAGATATCTCTTTTTAAACCAAATCTTAAAATCAATTAATTTTAATTTTAAATTAAATTAAACTTTGACCCTTTTTGAGAGGCAGACACACACACACACACATACACACACATGCAGAGGGAGAGATAGAGAGACAGAGAGACAGAAACAGAGAAAGATAGTTTCCACCTGCTCCCCAGAATATCCACAGTGAGCTGGGAGCTAAAGCCAGGAGCGGAATGCAATGCAGATCTCCCGTGTGGACAGGAGGAACCCAATTAGTTGAGCCGGTCTGTATTAGCAGAAAACTGGAGTGAGGAGTTGGAGCCAGGAATTGAACCCAGGTACTTCATTGTGGGATGCAGATGTCTTAAGCGCTAGGCCAAATGAAGTCCTCTTTTTTTAGCTTTTAAGAAGAGATGTGTCAGGGAAAACATGGGGATGGAAGGAGCATTACATCTTGGGATTTAAATTGGTGATACGCTTCCTTTTCCTGCTATGTCATCAAAATGTCTTTTTAAAAATTTACTTATTTGGCCAGCGCCGCGGCTCACTAGGCTAATCCTCCACCTGCAGCGCCGGCACTCTGGGTTCTAGTCCCAGTCGGGGCGCCGAATTCTGT
Source organism: Oryctolagus cuniculus (assembly GCF_964237555.1). Taxonomy (NCBI): domain Eukaryota; kingdom Metazoa; phylum Chordata; class Mammalia; order Lagomorpha; family Leporidae; genus Oryctolagus; species Oryctolagus cuniculus. The sequence continues at coordinate 67,753,027 of NC_091435.1, read as the reverse complement.
TCCAGTTGCTCCTCTTCCAGTCCAGCTCTCTACTGTGGCCGGGAGTGCAGTGGAGGATGGCCCAAGTGCTTGGGCCCTACACCTGCATGGGAGGCTAGGAGTAGCACCTGGCTCCTGGCTTCAGATCAGCTCGGTGCACACCGGCTGCAGCAGCCATTGGGGGGTGAATCAACGGAAAAAGGAAGACCTTTCTCTCTGTCTCTCTCTCTCACTGTCCACTCTGCCTGTCAAAACCAAAATTATTTATTTTCTTGAGAGGTAGAGTTACAGACAGAGACAGGGAGAGACAGAGATAAAGGTCTTCCAGTTGCTGGTTTACTCCCCAAATGGCCACAGTACCTGGAGCTGGGCCAATCCAAAGTAAGTCTCCCATAGGAGTGCAGGGGCCCAAGCACTTGTACCATCTTCTACTGCTTTCTCAGGCCATAGCAAAGAGCTGGCTCAGAAGAGGAGCAGCTGGGATATAAACCAGTGCCTATACAGGATGCTGGCACTGCAGGCGGATGCTTAGCCCACTATGCCACAGCACCAGCCAAAATGTCTTTATTTTATAACTTTAGTATTTGTGGTAAGATAATATAGTGAAATTGGTCCATACTTAAAAACTATGACATGGGCCAGAGTTGTGCCCAGTGGATTAAGTGCCACCTATGATGTTGAGTCTTTGCTGCTCCGCTTCAGATCTAGTTCCCTGCTAAGGTACTTGAGAAAGCAGCAGAAGATGGCCCAAGTGCTTAGACCACTGCACCCACATGGGAGACCTGGATGGAGTTCCAGCTCCTGGCCATTGTAGTCAGTTTGGGGAGTGGACCAATGGATGGAAGAGCTCTCTTTCTCTCTCTCTCTCTTTCTCTCTCTCTAATTCTACCTTTCAAATAAACAAATCTTTAAAACAAAACAAAAACCAAAAACTATGACAGATCATCACTCCACTGCTAGAAGTTCAATGTCCCCACTACTCATTATTCCTGAAGACCGTTCCTACTTCTCAGGTTTCTGAACAGTTTAGTATGCAATATGTCAGCCAGCAGAATGCCATTTGTGTACACAACTGCAAAACTGTATCTGCACTCAAATTTAACCTTAGCTGAATCCCAGTATTCAAAAGCCCTCTTACAGATCTCCACCCCCTTCTCCCATCCTGCTAACTCTGAGACCTTCTGATGCTAGGTGCTCTTTAATAAAGAGAAAATGTTTTTATTAGTATGTTACATGACGCCAGTTGTGAAAAATCACCAAGGCATATGAACAGTAGGCTGTTGTTACAGTCATCTCTTTCTGAGTGAGACCTGTGAATCAGAATAGATATAAACTCAGGTTTAAGTGAAAGAACTGTGATAAATTTTTGGTAAGATATCACCAAAGTTTTATCAGGAAACGTGGCTTAGCTGTATTTTAACAGACACTAAGAATTAACTCATCAAACTCTGGAGTCAAAGATATTGAGCACTTGTACCAGGTACAAAGCCGCCTGTTGTTTCCAGTTACTAAACTCTGGGAGTCACTATTGGATCTGCACTTTCTTTCACACTGGGAATCCTGTTAGGAGTCCCTGTTGGCTCTTCCTTCTGACCACTTGCCACTAACAGTATTCTGATTGGTTTTCCCACTCCTGCTCACCAGCCCCTTGCCCTAGTCTCAGCCTAGTCATCAGAAGGATCCCATTAAGATCTGCCAGGCCCCACCAACCAGTGCTCAGAACTCTCCTCACTCAGAGAAAGCCAGATCACAGTGTCTTCAAGGACCACGTGATCACCCACTCCCACCCTTAACCCCTCCTCCACAGGGTCCTCCCCCGCTTGCCAGCCCCATCACCCCTGTTGTCCCTCAAAGATAGCGGGGACGCTCCTCCTTTAGGGCTCACACTGTTTGCTTCCTCTGCTCCTCCATATTCACAGATTAACTCCCTCAAATGTGTTTTAATGAGAGTGCAACCAACTCTCTAGGCCACACGACCTTGCTGCTTCTTTCTGTACTTGCTCTCTCTCCTGCTATGGTTCTTACCACTTCCTGGCATTGTACACAATGTATTATTATTTTTATTCTATGTTCTCCCTCCTTCCACCTGAATGAGAGCCCCATGGGGGCAAGGGTGTTTGCCTGATTTATTTACTGATGTGTCTCAAGTCCTAAGAATATACTAGGTGTTCAGTAAATATTTCTAAGCGAATACTCTTTGGCTAATTTTTAATTGAAAGATCCTCCTTTCATTCAAAATATCTGCTTCTTTATAACATTTTGGTCACTGTGTCACATTGAGCATGTGGGAAATTTTGAGCAAAACTTATTTGCTTTCCTTTTTCTTTTTGAGGCTGTCTTCCCCTAAGCACTTCTCTTTCACTGTCATCCCTGGGATCACAGTGGGATCCCTGTAAGACCCACATCCCTTTTCCTGAGCATGTCCCTCATGTGCCTAGGTTTTGAGGTTTTTCTCAATTTAAAAAAGAATTGTAAAAATTCATTTACTTTCACTTTACTTCAAAGGCAAAGAGACAGAAACAAACAGACACAGAGAGATCTTCCATCTGCTGGTTCACTCCCCAAACGCCTGCAACAGCCATGGCTGGACCAGGCCAAAGTCACAAGCCGGAATTTAGTTTGGGTCTCCCATGTGGGTGACAGGGACCTGAGTGCTTGAACTATCATCGGCTGCCTCCCGGGGTGTGCAATAGCAGGAAGCTGGATTAGAAGCAAAGGAGTTAGTGCTTGAACCACATACTCTGATATGGGATGCATGCATCCTAGACAATGACTTAACTGCTGTACCAAATGCCTGCTCTGGCTCTTCTCACCTTAAGCAACCCAGGGAATGTTTACCCAGGCTGGAGATCCTTCCTTCTTTAACTCTCTTCTTCTATCATCCAAGTTCTACGAAGAGGGTCTTTAAAAATAGTAGCACACTCCTGAGATGAATGACTTCACATGACTTTGTCAGCTAATGTTTTCCTAACCAATACCTAGGCAATGATTACCTGACACTGAGTTGAAGGCATAATGGAATGCACCATCCCTGGGAGGAATTAGGAAGGTAAATCAGACCTCAGGAGAGACAGGATGTTAACGACCAACTGGACCGATTTCACAACTTTGAGTTGTGTTGGTTCTTACCATGCCATTGGAATTCAATTTAGATGTCAAATGGGTGGCCAGGCTAGCTTTAAATATTTGGCAGGTGTTAATCCCAGTTCAATAGAGCCCAGTGAAGCCACTGAAATCACTTTGAGACATAAGATCCAGTTTGCATATGTTTAATATTCCAAACAACCCACACTTTCTAGCCTGCCAGCCCTGGATGGAGCTATTTTATACCTTGTGGCCTAGGAAATGAACCAAGAGTTAAATTCTTGCCTCCATATCACCTCCCCTCCTACCTGGTGCTTCTTCTGCCACAGGGATTGCAGCGTCATACTTTCCACACTGCAGGCTGGACACAACTTGCTTCCAAAGGCCTCCTGGATCCGGAGAACCAGGCATTTGTGATGGGCTTCATCCATGGCGTAGAAGTGGTTGAAATCCAAGAAGATGATCTCCTGAGGGTGCTGTGAGAGGAAAGAGTCAATCTCCATCAGCCCATCCCAGACCTTGATGCCAAAAAGCCCGTGGATGAAGTAAATCTCCTGGTCAGCATCTCCTGGCTTGGAAGACACACGCAGGTCAAAGTAGCGGATCCCAGCCTCCAGCTGCTCTCGGAAGGTCAGGTTCTGGGTCACAGACCACTTCTTCATCAGCTTCTTCACCAAGGAGATCCTGGCGAGGCGTTTGATAGCTGGGGTTTGGTCAGGCCCCACTGGGGACTTTTCATCGACCCAGTAGCTGAAGGAATCATGAGAGCCTGTGTACAGAAACAGAGGCGAGGAAGTCGATGAGACTGCAGCTGGGGAAACCAAGCCAAGTGAGAAGAAAACATACTGAA